>NC_139038.1:24022623-24508966 GCF_964662115.1 Mustela nivalis
GTAAAATTCATGGACAAGTAGGGATGCCTGGGTGGCTCAGTTAAGCATCTGCCTTTAGCTCAGGTCATGATCATAGGGTCCTGGGTTCTGTCCCTGTTTCTCCCTCTGCCTCTGCCTACCGCTCCCCCTGCTTGTGCTCTTTTTATCTCTGTCAAATAAAATCTTTAAAAAAAATTTAAAATTCACTGATAACTAGAACCTGGACCTGTGATTATATCAATGTAAACTTCACTATAATTTGTTTACTTCCATCATAGATGAAAATAGGTTTGCAAACAGTAGGGAACTTGGAAGGCCTCTAGTGAAAGACATTTCTTAATCTCACTGCCCCATTTTCTATCCCTCTCACTCAAGAAGGGAGAATAATCAGGTTTCAGGAAAATGATTAGGTGCTGTTTTACTGTGTAGAGGATGAGTATATACAAAAAGGCTGTCTTTCTAGACAGAAAAAGCTCCCTTCTCTTACCTTCATGAGCCTGGAGCAGTGATCTAGCCTTGGAGAACAAGCATTTGAATGTTTCTTTGGTTTCCTGTCTGAGGAATTAATATTCAGGACAATGAATTTCTCAAGATATGTCTAAAGTTCCTATCCTGGGTGTGTTTTATGGCAAATAGGGATCATTACCAAGGACTTTTGAGAAATAAGTAGGAAATAAGAGGTTATTTAATAAGTCTCTTACTATATAATGAGCAAAAAGGCCAAAGGGTCGGTTAGGTAGAACTTGAATGCCAATATCTCCTTCTTGTCCAGGAGGTAGAACATTGCCATTTACATCTACAATCTAGGATAAAATAGAACAATTTATTTAAGGAAATTTTTATGTAAGGTGCATGTTAAAATTTTACTTTGCATGTTTTGTATTTTGCCATTTAAGAACGCAGGCTTCCAAAAAAAATTTAGGTATACTTTAAATTCTCAAGAGAAATGTGTTTATTTAAATTCTTAGTGCAAAATACATGACAAAATGCAAGTTAGCAAAATATAAAGAATAAAAATCATCTTTAATTCTATCTAACAATAATCTCATTTTTGGTCATATTTTTTGAGACAATATAGAGATAGGAAAAAATAGGATCACTTCATAAATACACTGTTTTACAACCTTCTTTTATCATGCAGTATGTCTTGGTTGTCTTATTCTCAAGTAAATATTTCATTACTGGTTTACAAACATCGTTTAACTATGGAACAAACAAAACCTTACTTCAGGAGCCCAATATAAGGAAGCAGAGAAAGGGGAATGTTCTCTGGTTGAGACACTGCTGAGTATGCCAGAAGCCTTGTTTTCTTACCTTTTCCCGAGTCCTCCTAGTTCCCTGAAGTACCTAACAGTGAAAAACTGACAGTAGCTAGCATTACCTAGGCCCTGACTGCATTCCAACTAATAAATGCTACAGCTCTAAGTACTTCACATATATTGTTTTCTTTAGTCATTACAACAGTTCTATCTGGTTTGCACTATTACCGTGCTTAAATGAGGAAACCAAGGTGCAGAGTTTAAGCAACACAGTGTATAACTGAGATGGAATTAATCTCAGCAATCACACTCCAGATCTTGCCCTCATCGTCACAACACTTCTCTGCAGGTTCTTCAGTGAGTTCAATCCAATTTCGAAAAACCCAGATTAACGTTTTTCAGGCTGGTCACTTAACTCATGTACACATTTTGCCTTAAATAACTTTTAGCTATCTTTAAATATGAAACCCTCTACTTTCTTTTACGGACATCCACCAAGAGCCTTCAAATCTGAGATGTGGCTTGTGTGGAAAATAGAAAAAAAAATACTTATTTGGCATTTTCCAGATGGAAATGGGCTATGTCCCCAAAAGAAACTTGAAAGGCAGAAGAATTCTAAATGTAAAATCATACTTTTATATTCTTATAAATAAAAAATATATAAATTCCCACCCAGTCATCTAAAGAACATTTGGTTCCAGTATCAAGGAATTACTGATGGAAAAGGAGATATTTTAAGAGTTCCCGATAGTGGGGCGCCTGGGTTGCTCAGTGGGTTAAGCCTCTGCCTTCGGCTCAGGTCATGATCTCAGGGTCCTGGGATCGAACTTGCATTGGGCTCTCTGCTCAGCAAGGAGTCTGCTCCCCACCTCCCGCCCCCGCCCTCTCTGCCTGCCTCTCTGCCTATTTGTGATCTCTCTCTGTCAAATAAATAAATAAAATCTTAAAAAAAAAAAAAAGAAAAGAAAAGAGTTCCAGATACTTAAAATAGACTACTCTTTAATGGATAGGAAGAGGCAAATGTTCTATTTCTGGAGAGAATCTCCAGATTATGCAAGTGGCCTTAAAAATCTTTAGACATGAAAATTACAGGTTTTGGGCTTTGAAGTTGCAAGAATCTGATACCCAGCTGGTGGGAGCACATCCCCAGATGCCACATTGTCATTGCAGATGCTCTTAGCTAGGTAACCAGAGAAGTAATAAGAGCCCTTGGGAAAAAGTTGAAAATGGAGGTAGCTGCCTTAGGGAAATATGCACATCAAAATTACAAAGAGATACACTTCACACCCATTAGTTTAGCTGCTATCAAAAACACATAAAGTGTTGGTGAAGATGTGGAAAAATTGGAACCCTTGTGTACTGTTTTGGGAATGTAAAATGGCATAACCACTGTAGAAAACAGTATGGCAATTCCTCAAAAAATTAAAAATAGAATTACCCTATGATCCAGCATTTCTGCTTCTGTGTATATACCCCAAAGAATTAAAAGCATGACCTTGAAGAGATATTTATATACCATGTTGATCACAGCACTATTCACAATAACTAAAATGTGGAAAGAACCACCCATTAACAAATGAACAGAAAAGCAAAATGTGTTATATCCATACAATGGGCTATTATCCAGCCTTAAAAAAGGAAGGAAATTCTGACCCATGCTACATGGATAAGACTTGAGGACATTATACTAAGGTGTAATTTAGCCAGTCACAAAAAGATAAATACTGGTTCCACTTAATACGAGGTACTTATACATAGTAGTTAGAGAGGTAGAAAGTAGAATGGTGGTTGCTGGGGCTGGGGACAGTGTGGAATGGGAAGTTATTATTTAATAGATATAGTCTCAATTTTACAAGGTGAAAAGAGTTATGGAGCTAGATCTTGTCAATAATTGCACAATATTATGAACGTATTTAATACCACTGAGCTATGCACTTAAAAATGGTCAAGATGGTATATTTTATGTGTATTTATTATAATTTAAAATTGGGGGAAAAATTAGTAATGCTGACTGGGAATGCATGACAGAGCAATTCTCCTCTTGGCCACACCCTTTCTGCATTCAAATGTAGTTGCTCCAGAAAACCACTGGGCTCAAATTAGTGTGGGGTGGTGGTGATACACTGCTTTTGGATCACTGTGAGTACAGCTGCACCTGTGAGACCTTCACAGCAATGCATATTGGGAATTGTCATTAAGAGGGAAGAAAGGAACACAGCTTTGTGAAATGCCAGCTTGATTACTTACAATGCAGACATGATAATGCTTAATTACCAATTTTTCTTTCTCTAACCTAAGGCAGCCTATAAACCAACGAACCATTGTTAAGCCTGTTTACGGAATGTAACCAGGACTCCTCTACCATCTCTTCTTAGAAAAGCTTTTCAAAGGAAGGAAATGCAAGGGAAAGAGGAATGATAATAATGGCACCTATCTTTTAGGTCTATATTATGTGCCAAACACTTTGTTTTTTAGAGATGTTATCTCATTTAATCCTCACAAGAAGCCGATGATATCAGTTCTGTTATTATTAGGTCAACCAACCACCAGTTTGCCTGGGACTGAAGCAGGAGAGTGTCTGGGATGTATGTCTTTCCATGCTAAAACCAAGTAAGTCTCAGGAAAACTGAGGCAAGTTGGTCTCTCTAGTCCCTATTTTACAAATCAGGAAACTGAGACTTTAGTAACTTCCCCAGAGACACTCAGCCAAAGACACTCAGCTCATGAAGCTCAGAGCCAGACCTGAACCACCAGGCAAGCCTACTTTTAGACGAGGTTCTCATCAAAGTTAAAGCAAGGGCAAGAACCCAGATCTGGCTTATTCCATAAGTTGACATCAGTAATCCTCTTCAAACTTACTCAAACTTTCTCAAACTTACCCGATCGTAAGAATTGGGATGCTTGTTTAAAACACAGATTTCAGGGTCCCACCTAGAAGGGGCCTGAAAATTAGTATTTTTTAACAAGTATCTGTGTAATCCTTATGATCAGAAAAGCCTCGGAAGATTGATTTAATCTGTAATTACGCCTCATTTAGGTTTGGTTTTGTGTGTTCTGTTCTATAGACTCATCTATTTTGTGTTTTCATTGCTATGCCATGGTTTTCTCTTATGTATTAGTGTAAGTTCCTTTGGCTATGCCTAGCTTTGGGTCTGCTGATCTGAGAACAATTCTAACCCTGTCCAAATTGTGCAGATGGGATAATAGGATGCTCCTTAGGGATCAGGTGGTAATAACAGCCATGGTTACAGAGAGCCAGGAAATGGCCAGGCAGGGCTGGGTAAGGAGAAAAATACTTCAGCTACTATAAACTATAGCTTTCTTTGGCCTACTTGAACCCCTTAGAAGGTCTTAACCTCCTTGTTAGAAAGGGCAATGTGATGGTTGTGGTTAAAAGTACAGATACTGGAACCAGATTGCTTGGGATTGAATCCCAACACTAGTAGCTCCTAGCTATGTGACCTCTGGTGAATTCCTTCCCTCTTTGTGCCTCATCTATAAAATGGTTCTTTTTTATTTTTTATTGACATGCAGTTGACATACAGTGTTATATTAGTTTTAGGTGTACAACATAGTGATTCAACAAGTTTATATATTATGCTATGCTCACCACAAGTGTAGCCCCCCTGGGTCACCATACAATATGGCACAATACCATTGACTATATTCCCTATGCTGATCTTTTATCTTTGTAACTTACTTATTCTATAATTGGAAGCCTGTATCTCCTACTTCCCTTCAGCCATTTTAAGATGGTTCTTATATTGGTAATGTCTCTCAGAAGTTCTTTCTGGGAATCAAATAGATTAATATTTATAAAATGCCTATAACTCCTTGGCACAAGAAACTTCTTTGCAAAAAAAAAAAAAAAAATGGAGACCATTAAATTAATGTCTCTAATCCATTTCCATTACATGGAAATTAAGATGTCATAGAAGCAGCATGAAATCATCGCCAAAACTAGGAGCGTAGCAGAGGGTAGAATGGGGTAAGTGGTAAACAGATTGGGTTGTTAAATATTCTCCTGGAAGGGGATGTGCAAACCTTAACATCAAAAGCAGGAGACGGCTTTCCCATTGAGCCAGGCTTAATTTTCATTCCTTTAAAATTTCCGCAGATTAGCACCTAGTTCAGAAGGAAAAAGAATTAAGTGACATTATAAGTAACTTAAAATTCATTCATTCATCTACCATGCATTCATTAAACAAATATTTATTGATGATCATCATTATTATGATGAGCAAGGCTCAAAATAAAACAGATTTCTGCTCTCGTGGAGTGTAGAGATAGACACTAAACAAATACATAGAGTAAAGTTACAACACTTAGTAAATTGATAATTACTAAAATATCCACATTAATGAAAACATTTGTACCCATCTTAGCATGATACCTTATTATGCTGCTTCTATTTCATACATCTGTCACTTTTAGGTATTTTAATTTTTGACCAGGCACTACATTCTCATGGTTTATAAATTGAAGAATTATAAAAAGATACGCTATGAAAAATTTTTCAACCTTTCCCTTATCTGCTCCATTGTATGCCTCCTTTTCCTTACATAATAATCAGTCTTGTTAGTAGCTTATTCATTTCCTCTAGAATTCTTTCTTATTCTTATTTCTACAAGCTCTTTAAATAACTCTTTTTAGAAATATACTTGCCAAGGAGTTATCTAGTGAACGTATTTTAAAATTTATTTATCAGTTATTTATATTTATTTATCAGTTTTTATTTATCCAGCTAAGTCGAGTCCAGCCTTGTCTTTTCAATGAGGTCCTATACCGTTTCAGTCTGTCCGTATCCTTCATAGATATCCAGACCTGTCCTTTTTCTCCATTGTTCAGTCACTTCAGGATTGATTGGTTCACCAGCACTCACACAGTGCTTTAAGCTTTTAAATTTATAGCTTCTCAGAAAACAGGTAAGTTAAATTATGGAGAAAAAATGGAGAGAAATGAAAATTAGTGTTACTTCTAAGAAATTCAATGTCAAGTGTATTTTAGTTCCCTCCTTCCTCCCCTCACCAATACAAAAGAAACAAACCATTCTAACATTGTAAGGTGACTCCTAAAACATCCTTTTCTCCCCCCTACTTTTATTTTTTGGGAGTGTATGATTTGTTGCAAGAAAAAAAAAAAAGCCATGTCACCTCAGGGAAGGTGCTACATGATAACATTTTAAATAAGTGATTAAAAATTTACCAATTGGGGCACCTGGGTGGCTCAGTAGGTTAAAGCCTCTGCCTTCGGCTCAGGACATGATTCCAGGGTCTTGGGATCGAGCCCCGCATGGAGCCCCGCATTGGACTCTCTGCTCAGCAGGGAGCTTGCCTCCCCCTCTCTCTCTGCCTGCCTCTCTACCTACTTGTGATCTCTGTCAAATTAATAAATAAAATATTTTAAAAAACAGTTTACCAGTTGTGTGGTTAAATTGACTGTGGAATATTATGCAATGGAATACTATAGAGCGGTAAAAAAAAAAAAAAAGAATAAAGAGAACTCCTAGACAGTGCTGTCCAACAGAAATTTTTGCCACAATCAAAGTGTTCTATTAACTGCACTATCCACTGCAGTATCATCTAGCCTTATGTGGCTACTGAGCGCTTGAAACATAGCTAGTGCAACTTTGGAACTGAATTTTTAATTAATTAAAATTAAATATGAGGGGCGCCTGGGTGGCTTAGTGGGTTAAAGCCCCTGCCTTCAGCTCAGGTCATGATATCAGGATCCTGGGATCAAGCCCCGCATCAGGCTCTCTGCTCAGCGGGGAGCCTGCTTCCTCCTCTCTCTCTGCCTGCCTCTCTGCCTACTTGTGATCTCTCTCTGTCAAATAAATAAATAAAATCTTTTTTAAAAAATTTTAAAAATTATATTTAAGTAATTACATGAGGCAATATTTACCATATTGGATAGAACTGGATAGCACACAGTTCCAGTATATATTGTTAGGCAAAAAAAGGAAGGTACAGAACCGTGAACATATTATGTTTCCATTTATGTTTTTTGTGTTTGTTTTGTTTATTTATTTATTTATTTATTTTTTAAAGATTTTATTCATTTATTTGACAGACAGAAATCACAAGTAGGCGGAGAGGCAGGCAGAGAGAGAGAAAGGAGGAAGCAGGCTCCCCGCTGAGCAGAGAGCCCGATGCGGGGCTCAATCCCAGAACCCTGGGATCATGACCTGAGCTGAAGGTAGAGGCTTTTAACCCACTGAGCCACCCAGGTGCACCTATTTATTTATTTATTTATTTATTTTTATTTGACAGAGAGGCAGGCAGAGAGAGAGGAAGGGAAGCAGACTCCCCGCGGGGCTTGATCCCAGGACCCTGGGATCATAATGAGAGCTGAAGGCAGAGGCTTTAACTCACTGAGCCACCCAGGCACCCCTCCCTTTATGTTTATAAAAGGGTGAGAATACTGGCATACTGGCTTGCGTTTGCACAGATTTCACAGAGGAGAACTGAGACAGAGGACAAGGCTTAGAAAAAGAACTTTCACTCTGTATTTTTACGCATCTATTGAATTTTATGTTGTATGAAATACTCCTTATTCAAAAAGTTTAAAAAATTTTTAACAATTCAAAAATATTTACCAATGCACCCTTTCAAATAGAATCAGTAATAGAGTAAAAGATATCTATCCTTTCTCCTATTTGCTGGACTAGAGTTCCAAATAGGGGTTATTTTTCTGGTTTCTCAGCTCAGGCAACATTGATCATCTAAAAGATTAAATACCTTTTATCCATAACCACTGGGCTCCAAAGGGGTACACCCATGGCTGAAGCCTCCCTTTCCTCTTCTTGCTTGGGGGAGCCTGCCCTGGACCTAACAATTATGACTTGAATGAGAGCAAGAAGGAAAAGGGGACAAGAGATTGTTAAACTCCGTACCTACCAACGTGGAACTACGTTTTTAGGCAGAAATAGCCTTTGTTTTATGGCTTCCTTTTCTTCTCCCCTAACCCCACTGAGTGCTTATTTACCAACCTGCTTACCTGGTCATATCATTCTGTATAAGCATTCGGTATGCAGTGGGTGCTGAACAGAAGACTGTGATGGGAAACTTGGAAAGTGTCTGCAATTTAGAAGTAAACTCTTAGTCTTACTGCAACTTTAAAAATAAGTCCCTAAACGTTTATGGTAGGCACAGCACAACTTAAATGTTGTTTATTCCAACATAAATGCATTCACACCTTTCCTTTGTATATCTTTTCAGGATAATTGACTTTCCAGGTGTGAAATATCTTAAACCATGTTGTCTACTCTGATTTCTGCAAGTTGCTTTATTCATCAGACCTGTCAGGGACACTGCTAAAGCATTCCTGAATAGTGACCTCTTGCGCCCTGGGCCTTACTTGCAAGATGGAAGTTGGCTCGAAACGTGGCAAATAATGTGCAAATACACATGCTCCCTGGATCCATGGAGAAAAGACACTACTCCATGCCGACTTTGCCCAGCCTGTGTCTGAGGTATTCCACATCACATCTGAAGGAGTCAAATCCAGCCAGAACCTGGGAAAACAAAGAGTAGTCCTGATCCATATAAGGAAAACAAATTGAAAAGATCAACAAGTGAATCATCACCTTTGTAGTTTTGACACGTCAAGCTGGAGTTCTGTGAAGGTACCTTCCATTTACAGATAATCCTAAACCAAAACTGCTGTGAGTGTGTCCAGTCATTTTAGGGGATCCGCTTGTTCCGCTGGTAAAGTAAATGGACATCATCTCATCGTGTTTTGTCTTCACACAGGTGTGGCTGTCACTGGCGTGTCTGCAAAGGAAGAACTACATTGATTCTGCACATTGCACGTGGTATCATGAACTGTTACCACAGAAAAGAATTCAAGAAACCATCTACATGGACCTCTTCACCTCATGGATTAGGCCCCGGTGACTTAGGTTGAATTCCAAGGTAAAAGTCATCTCTTTCTCTATCTTCATAGGTACTTTCTGGAATTAAACTAAATTTTGTCATCAAAGCCCATTTATAATAGGCTTATAATTGGTTTCATAGCTTTTTACTATGTGATAAAGAAGAGCTGAAGCATTTTAAAAAACTCAAGTGTTTTATCATACCGTCAGCAGAACGAGGAATCTATGATCTTATAATCAAGACTATGTGATAACAGTCCCTTTCCCTTCACTGTGGATGTTTTCAAGTGATTTTTTTTTTTTTTTAAGGAAGTGAGTATGTGATTAGAAGTCATGGGTGATGGTATAAGGCAAGATGGTAATTCCCACATTGTTCAAGAATCGGATGTAGATCCAATGGATAACTGGGCTGCTAATAGGTCATACATTAGGGCACTTGAGAGGAGGTAAGCTCTGTACATACGGTGCCTAAAAAGCATAGAAATTTTACCTGGGAGTGTTGGGCTGAGAATGAAACATTAGAATTAGAAACATCCAGGGGCACCTGGGAGGCTCAGTGGGTTAAAGCCTCTGCCTTTGGTTCAGGTCATGATCTCAGGGTGCTGGAACCAAGCCCTGCATTGGGCTCACTGCTCAGTGTGGAATCTGCTTCCCCCCTCTCTCTCTGTCTGCCTCTCTGCCTACTTGTGATCTCTGTCTGTCAAATAAATAAATAAAATCTTAATTAAAAAAAAGAATTAGAAACATCCAGGGGCACCTGGGTGGCTCAGTCGTTGGGCGTCTGCCCTCAGCTTGGGTCATGATCCCAGGGTCCTGGGATTGGGCCCTGCATTGGGCTCCCTGCTTAGCAGGAAACCTGCTTCTCCTTCTGCCACTCCCCCTGCTTATGTTCCTTCTCTCGCTGTGTTTCTGTCAAATAAGTAAATGAAATATCTTAAAAGAAAAAAAAAAGTAAGAAACATCCAGGCTACAAGAATTATAGAAAAGTTGTTGTTATAGAAAAAAAAAGTTGTTATTATAGAAAAGCCTAATGAAGCTAGTCTAAGTGTTTAGTCTATGATTCCATAATTTTTTCCTTAAAAATAGTACCTATAGCTGTGTACCTCTCATTTCTATAGAAACCTAAGGTGGGGTTATCATACCAATTTCACCACTAGAGGCTGTAAACGTAGCAGTTAGGAGTGTGGCCTCAGGTGCCAGACTCCCTGGGTTTGAAACCCAACTCTGCCAAATCCTAGCATTTGGCCTTATTCACGTGTATTACTATAGTACCCCTTCTTAAGTTATTGCAACATGTAAATGAGTTAATATACGTGAAATGCTTGGAACAGTTTTTGGCACATAACCAAAGCCATATAAATGTTACCCAAGTTGCAAGTATAACATTTTTAATTAGAACAGTACTTGGCTTTTGGTAAAAACTCAGTGAATGTTAGCTATTTTAGAGGAGATAGGAATAAGTATGGAGTTGCAGACATACTCCCAATTCCTTGGGTAAAGGTGGGAAGCTCATTCTAGAGAGGGAACTGGCTGCCAACCTAAAGCTAAGATAGAACCAATACTGGGCGAGAGTGCTAAGTGACCCCTGAAAGCATTCCACAGAAAGGACTGAACATCAGTGTAACTTAGTTTTATAATAGCATCCATTAACTTTAAGTGTTCTTATTTATAACCTGAAGTGTTGGTATCTGCAAGGAAATGATATAGCCTACACATAAGAACTGATTATGATCAGTTTCTCTGGGTGATGATTACAGCTCTGTGTTGGTGCTGTGAATGCACCTCTTAGATTCGGCTGCAGGAACGAAGGACTTACTCCCCACAGCTGTTGGGAGCCCTATTCAGAGATAGCTTTGGCTGAAGAGAGCTGCCTCGCTCAAGGTCATCCCTTCCTTCTAGGGAAAGCACATACTCAGTTACTGATCAGTAATGGTGTATAAAGGCCAGGACCTTTTGCTTTATGTTGGAACAGCTTTGAAGGACTATCCAAGCCCCAGAGGTTCCAGTGGATTAGCTGAAGGTTTTTCTGGGAGTGCATGGCAGATAAATTTCTTCCTTTGCTCAATCCACCCCCTTGCCCTTCTTTCATAGATATTGACCCCAAGACAAATCCTTAATAAACTTCTTACACAACCGATCTCTATCTCAGGGCCTGCTTCCTTCAAGATCCTAACATACAAAAACCACTCCAAGCTCCTGCTTGCCTCAGAGCTTTGCAGATTATTAGTGCAGGAGTAATCACCAGTTGTTCCCTTTGCCTCGTTTTAATTTTCATTTTTCTGATCACTTGTGGGTTGAATACCTTTTCAATTGTTCCCTTTCTTTCTGGGGAAGCTGTCCTTTCAACAGTTATGGCTACTCACTTCATCATCTCCTTGAGGTTCCCCCACCCGTCTTTGGGTTTCTGAGACACAATTAGCTTGGAGTGCAGATTTTCACATTTAGATGCAACAGCGTCTACTGCTGGGGCTAAAACTTCATTGGTAATAATGCACTTGGCTTTCGAAGATTGCAGTCTGTAGAGAATGTCTTTCTGGGTCAGCTGAGTGGTTCCTGGAATTAAAACTGTCCCTGAAGGAGCAGAAGAAAAGAACATATAGAAGGAAGGATTTTCTTTACCATGTTAGTTACTGTACTATAGATCGCTCCTGTGTCCTCTCTGTGTCTCAGAATGAGTTTGCCATTCAGTTTACCATTTGCCTTCCTTTCATTATTCTGTTTTTGCCTTTCAAAGCATCTCAATATCTGTGTCCCTTTTGACTGAACATGAAAGCATGTTAAATGCTGGCTACTTTTCTTCGATCTGAAGACCATTCGTAACATTCAGCTTGAAGACAGGGTTTTTTTTCTTTTTTTTGAAGACAGTTTTGATTGAAGAGTTAAATTATCCAATATTTATTGGCTCAATGCCAGATGCTAGTGTAAGTTTGCACGTTTTAACTTATTTAATCCCTACAAAAAAAAAAAAAAAAACCACCATAAAATCTATGAATAATTTGCCAAAGATCACTGGAGTAGAAAGTGGCAGTGCAGGGATTGAACTCTGTAGCCTGACCCCACAGCTGTACACTTAACTACTTCAGTCCAGCACCTTTTAAAACATATGTAAATGTTTTATGATTTCTTTCCAAAGGGAGGGATTGAGGCATTCATCTTTTCAGTGCTCTATTTCTCCCTGCTGTAAATTACACTGTAAGTGTAGTTGTTAAGAGTCTGTCCTGCAGCCAAACAGTCTTATCGATTGGCCTTGGAAAAGCCACTTCATCTCTATGAGTGTCAGGTTCTACATCCGTATAATGGGGATTCTGTAAGATTAATGAAGAGTAAATGAGTTAAAATGTGTAAAGAGTGCTGAATGAATTTTAGCTATTATTTTCTCAAAGGATTATTGGAATTTCAAGAATGTATCTGTATCTGTATCTATAGTTAAATGTATCCATATCTATATCTCGGGCTCTATCACTCTCAAGTCCAGACCCTAGAGAGAGGGGTGGAAGTTATGCACTGCACAGTGGTGTTTACTCTTCCCAGCATCACAGCAGGAATGGAAGATTGAAGAACATGTACCTGCTCATTTCTGGACTCTTGACACTGGCTTGTCTTTCCCTTTGGGGTAGGACAGTCCCCTCCAGTGGAGATCTTCCGGAAACAGACATCCAGGACCAAACCCCAAAGTTCTTCAGAATATCTTTCTTTTCTAATCAGGCAATGCAGCATTGTTTATGAATCTTTAACTCCAAGGTCATTCCTTAGAGATGATCCATCTGGGGATAATTAATTAGCCTACCATGGCCTAACAGTTTTCTATAATTTAAAGGCACTCTGTAAGAACAAGCCCACTACCAGCATTTCATGCCTAGCAGAAGCGCTTTATTTAAACACATCACCCTTAGATAATTAATTCCTGCTAATACATTATTCATATTCTATCTTTAAAGAACCTATTAATAGTGATCAGTCTTACCTATTAAAACTACTTCCTGTCCAAATTAGTCATTTAGGGAAACATTACATAGTCTCTTGCCAGGGAACAAAATGTTACTTTAAATCTTAGTCGGGGGACATCGCTTCTTGGCCTTTTGGCTAAGATCAAGTGTAAATCTTGGGGAAGGCCTCTTATTACCATGTTGATGATATAGGGTGTACAAAATGATATTACCAATATGTACATTTGCATGAAAGGTCAAAAGACTCTGGTACTAGTAGTCCCTTCTCTCCCTGTTAACAGAGCTATGTGAAAAGACAAAGTTTTTCCAGAAGTTTGTTTGGTGGATGAAAAAAGTAACTTTTGTGATTCAATTTGGCAACAGGATTTGAAAGCCTAGCCTATCCACCCATCCATCTAGATGGTAGATAATGCTTATTTTCAGCATTGTTAGTATATTAAATTTACCATTTACTGTCTCCCTTTCATTCTCCCTTCCAAGAGAATCTGCCTTCCTTTCTGCAGCCCCAATAACTATGTTTGTATCAGATGCACCTGCCTCTGACCACATCTGACTGGCCCAACCCAAGCCATGCCAGTCAGATTCTGCCTCAAGTATTTGATTTAAGAGACTGAGTAGATTAAGACATACAGAGTTAGGGGCTAAGGCATCTGTGTAGCAAACCAAGCCACATGTCAGGGAAAATGAAGGGGAGCAAAGAAATCATGTGTTATTAGAAAGAAGTCAAGAGTCAGGAGAAAGAAAGAAGTCCAGAGACAGGAGGTCCAATGGCTTCAAAGCAAAAGAAGTGGAGAAAGAAGCCAGTTGCTCTGTCTGTACTTTTTGTCCCCTGTAGATCCTTCAGTAGATGTTCAATAATTTTCCTTCCTTACTGAACTAATGTAAATGGATTTCTTGTTCTGGCAGTCTAACATGTTGCCCCTTTACTAAGACCGTGAACTTAAGCAGCATTCATGAAAGCTATCACTTTGTTTCAAAAAAAAAAAAAAAAAGCTGTTAAAAGTGGGTTCTGCTACTCTAGTGTACAATTCATTGGTACATATGATATGAGAACATGTAACTCTCAAATGCAAGTAATTATGATGAATTAAGAATGTTTACTCAAAATAATTATTTATTAAAACAGTAGGGATATTAATTAATTCAACAAATATTTTACTGGGCATTTACTATATGCTGGTAATTGAAGGTACAGAGATGGCTATCTTAGTCATTGGTTTTTAGGAACATATATAGTCCTAGGGGAATGACAAATTTATTCCAAATAGACACTCAGACACTACAGTACAGTTTAAAATAGAAACGTACACATGTTTTCTAGGGGATGTCAAAAAAGAAAGCACCTGTATTGGGACATCAGGGTAGGGTTGCCTGAGAAGTGACATTAGAGTTGAGACCTGAAAATCTAATAGAAGTTGTCCAGGTGGTTAGGAGTGAGGGAAAGGCTTTCCAAGCACAGGAAATAGTATGCACAAAACCCAGGAAAAGAGAAAGATCATGAACCTTATAGGAAACCATTTGATATGGCTGGAGCAGCGAGTATGAAAACAATGAAGGGAGGAGATCAAACCTTCCGTGACACACCTGAAGAAGTTCTGATTTTACAGAGTAGGCAATGGAGAATTATTAAATAACATCAAGCAGCAGATTGACGGGATAAAATAAGCATTCTAGAAAGAACGCTAGCTATGGAGGATGAATTGGAGTACGGTGTGGGCACACACAAGATCAGAAATAGGGAGACTATGGGGCAGATCCATTCAGGAGATGCCAAATGTGTGAACTAAAGCAATGGTAATGGGATTGGAGAAGAAGGAGGACTCTGGGGACATGTAGGAAGTCAGAGTTACAGTTACAAGATGTAGGAACTGATTTGGAAGGAGGAGTAGCAGCTGCTTGCTTTGGACACCAGATGAATGGCAATTAACCATGAGAAAAATAAAGGCATGAAACAAGATCTTTGAGTTTGTGGCTGCATTGAGTTTCAGATGACAGTGGATCTATAGAAGGGAAGCAGTGGTAGGTATGAGGGAATTCCATTGTTGATCGGCATTTGGTTAATAAACCTATTTCATTATGAAAAACCTAACTCCTAGTTTAGGTCAAAAGATATGGTGTGTTTCCAACACATTTCTTAGGTTCCTGAGAAGAATACTATATTGTATACAGTTCCTCAAATAATTTATCCAAATAAATGTCTCATGATTACTTAAAGTTTTGGTAGATCTCCCATCCAGTCTACTTTAAAGGTAATCAGATTTCAAACACTACTAACCTGTTCGCAGACAGGCTACATTTGCAAGCCACCATTCTGGGATCTTGGGAAGAATCACAATTACTCTGTCTCCTCTTTGCAGGGAACAGGCTTCTGTAAGTATATTGGCAAATTTCCTAGACAAAGATCCCAGTTCCTCAAAACTCCATCTCACTTCTTCTCCATTTCCATTTATCCACCAGAAGGCTGGATTGGAAGGTCTCTTTCCAGCCTGAGGAAAGGCAAACCAGATGATTTAAAGCTCCTGATGCAGCTTAATCCTATTTTAACTGACTCAGTGGAATATTTTCTCAGAAGAAAATTCATAGGTCTTTAGTTAGATCACATGGGGAAATTTGGAAATAACTCTGGGGTCTTCATTTCTAGCTGTCAAGAGCCAGGTTTTGTTTTTGTGTTTTGTTTTTTGTTTTTTAAAGATTTTATTGATTTATTTGATAGAGAGAGAGATCACAGGTAGGCAAAGGAGGGTTGGGGGGAAGCAGGCTCCCCACTGAGTGGATAGCCTGATGCGGGGCTTGATCCCAGGACTCAATCCCAGGACCCTGAGGCCATCACCTGAGCTGACGGCAGAGGTTTAACCCACTGAGCCACATAGGCACCCCTGTCAGGAGCCATGTTATTTTTCATTTAGCCTGACTGTTTTTCTTCCCCAAAAGTTAGAATTCTTTCATCCTTTTAAGTTCTCTCGTTGCTATATCTATACCTCATTCCCTACCATTTCTGACCATTTCTGACCTTCATACTATTAATTTTGGGTATTTTTAAGAAGTTAACCTATAGGGGTACCTGGGTGGCTCAGTGGGTTAAAGCCTATGCCTTCAGCTCAGGTCATGATCCGAGGGTCCTGGGATCGAGCCCCACATCGGGCTCTCTGCTCAGCAGGGAGCCCGCTTCCTCCCTCCCTCTCTGCCTGCCTCTCTGCCTTACTTGTGATCTCTGTCTGTCAAATAAATAAATAAAATCTTAAAAAAAGAGAAGTTAACCTATAATCATACATTTTTATAAACCAGGCTTTCTCAACTATGAAACTATTAACATGTTGAGCCACATAATTTTTTGCTATGGGGGACTGTCCTGTGCATTAGAGGATACATAGCAGCATCCCTGGCCAAAATTGTTTCCAGACATTTGCCCTGGGGGCAAAATCACTTCTATCTGAGAAACTGTAGTTGGACTGGCCCTGTTCCTTACCTTTTCCACATTGGTCCATTCGTCCAGGACATCTTTAGCAAAGTTGAAATACTCTGGAATCTCCAGTCTGAATTCCTGTTTCATAGATTCATAATTGGAAAAATTCTGAGGTGAAACTGTTCTATAATCTTTATGTAGTACTCTCACAGAACCAGGGATTGCGAGGCGCTGAAAACACTTGACACGAAGTAATGTCTCCATGGTGACAAAAGCTAGCATCAGTCTTGCTGGATGTGTTAGCGCTCAGGATTTCCACAGAAACCGGTTCATCCAAAAGACAAGCTAATGAACATGCATTTGTCTCTGTCCTAAAGGTAGCCATACCACAAAGTAGCTAAGTTCTATTATTATTATTATTTATAGTCATCATACAAGTGCCATTCTCTGAGCACTCAATATGTTTCGAACACTGTACTCATTGCTTTACTTACATATGAAATTAGTAAATTTTCAGAGTAACTCTGTGAAGTGGATATTATCATCTCTGTTTACAGATAGAAAACATTACTAAGAGGCTGTCTTAGTGAACTCTGGCCACCATAAGAAAATACTATAGATAGGCTGGACAAAGCAACATTTATTTCTCACAGTTCTGGAAGCTGGCAAGTCCAAGATTAAGTGCTAGCCAATTCAGTTCCCCCGTATGGGCTCTGTTCCTGACTTGCAGATGACCACTTTCTCTTTATGTACCCACATGGTAGAGAGAGTGAGAGCTCTGGTTTTTCTTCTGTTAGGATACTAAGCCCGTCATTGGGGCCTCATCCTTATGACCTCATCTAAACCTAATTACCTCCCAACGACCCCACCTCCAAATACCATCACATTTTGAGGGTTAAGTTTTCAAGATATGAATTTGGAGAGAGGCACAAACATTCAGTATACAACAAAGGCACTAGCTGGATTTGAACCTAGAGCTGTCTGGTCCCAGCCCATTTTCCTGACTATGTACTGCATGCTATTGTCTCCCATATGCATTTCAAAAGAAGTAAAGGTCTGAGTCACCCAGTTACTCCCAGTTAAAGCAAAGATATCTAATATATTTCACCTGCATTTCAAAAGTCATAGAGACATGTTAAGGAGAAATTTCCACAGTGGATAATCTATAAGTGAAGAAATAGAGTAACCTAGTACCAATTAGGCATGAAAGAACTGTCAAAAATCGTTTAGTTTATAGGCTGTAGTTCCCATGCTCCCAATAGGAGCCCACACAACCTTCGAGTCCAGACTTGGAGCTGCGTTTACCAGAGATGTCATCATAGGTCTTTAACCTTTGGGACTTTTGTGGGGGAGGACCCTCCAGGCCACCTAGCCCTCCCTGTTTCTGTGGGAATTCATCTGATCATGATGTCATTTACCTGGCTGAGACCTCATAAACAAGGTTGTTAAAAACATGGTTCTAGAGATGATAGGGTTCTTCTTCATACTTTCTGTAATTTTCCAAATTTCCTACAATGAAATACTACTCTCACAATCATTAAATCATTTTTTTATAGAGGGAGGGGCAGAGGGAAGGGAGAGAGAGAATCTTAAGCAGGCCTCACTCATGGAGCCTAATGCAGGGCTGGATCTCACAACCCTAAGATCCTGACCTAAGCCGACACTTAACTGACTGAGCCACCCAGGCACCCTATCATTAAGTCATTTGTAACTGCAGCTCTAGCTGTGCAGTATGTAAGGTCGCGTGGCTATGTGGAAGAGTTTCTGTATAGATGCATTGCCAAATAATGGATATCATCCATAAGTTTAATCCTAAATGGGCCTGGTGTTCAGGCATCATGTTGCTGCACCCAGTGCACGGGGATATCTAGGCACTTCTTCTGACCCTCCCACATCTTTGTGTGATGACCTGACAAGTCACTGAGCTTGAGTCCTCTGAGATCATCCGGTTTGAGCTCCTCATTTTTCGGAAAGAAAATGGAACCCCAGAGAGGGGAAGCAACTCACTTCAATAGGTCATGTCAGAGTGAGAACTAGAACTCAAGTCTGTGGATTCCCATTTCAGTGTTCTCTTTACTATAGTTCAATAGGATTCAGTAGAGCAGTGATTCTCAACTCTGGATGTGTATTTGAATCACCAGGAAAGCTTTTTTTTTTTTTTTTTAAATACCAGTGCCTGGGGCTTAGACCAATTAAATCAAAATCTCTAGGGGTAGGGCCAGGGCATCATATTTTTAAAAATTTCCTCAGAGGATGCTAACGTGCAATCAAGGTTGAGAATCACTGATCCAGAGGTGAGGTGATCTGTGAGCCAGCAGATCAGTATCACCTGGAAGCTGGTGAGAAATGTACATTCTTGGGCACCTGGATGGCTCAGTCAGTAAGCGTCTGCCTTTGGCTCAGATCATGATCTTAGGGTCCTGGATAGAGCCCCACATCGGGCTCCTGCTCAGCAGGAAGCCTGCTTCTCCCTCTGCCCCTCCCCCTGCTTATGACACATTCTCTCTCCCTCTCTCTCACATAAATAAATAAATAAATAACTTTAAAAATATGTATTTATTTGACAGAGAAAGACACAGTGAGAGAGGGAACACAAGCGGAGGGAGTGGGAGAGAGAGAAGCAGGCTTCCCACTGAGCTGGGAACCCCTATCAGAGCAGGAACCTCTATCAGAGAATTGTCACAAAGATTAAATGAGATAATGCATGCAAAGTGCTTATAATGGTGTCTTGCCTATTACTACCCACTCACTGGAGTGGGGGTCAGCAAACATTTTCTGTAAAAGTCCAGATAGTAAATATGGCTTTGTGCACCATATGGTCTCTGTGGCAACAGTTTAGCTCAACTCTGGTTGAGATAGCAGCCACTGACAGACAATACATCACTAAATGGGCATGGCTGTGGTCCAAACAAAACCCATTTATGGATATTGAAACTTGAACTTCATGCAATTTTCTTTTTTTTTTTTTTTTTAAGATTTATTTATTTGAGAGAAAGAGAAAGCACATGCAGGGGGAGGGCCAGTAGGAGAGGGAGATAGAGACTCCCAAGCAGACTCCCTACTGAGGGTGGAGCCTGATGCAGGGCTCGATCGCATAACGGTGAGATCATGACCTGAGCCCAAACCAAGAGTTGGACACTCAACCAACTTTACTACCCAGGTGCCCCTCATGAAATTTTCATATGTCATGAATTAGTATTCCTCTTTTGACTTTTTTGAAATATTTGAAAATATAAAATAAAACCATTCTTGGTAGGGTGCCTGGGTGGCTCAGTGGTTTAAAGCCTCTGCCTTCAGCTCAGGTCATGATCCCAGTCCTGGGATGGAGCCCCACATCGGGCTCTGTGCTCAGTGGGGAGCCTGCTTCCCCCCCAACCCTGCCTGCCTCTCTGCCTACTTATGATTTCTGTCTGTCAAATAAATAAAATCTTTAAAAAACAATTCTTGATTTGTAGCCTGTATAAAAACAGACAAAAGGCTGGATTTAACTCATGGGCTGTAGTTCTCTGATCTTTGGTGCTACAGTGTAGGTTTTGTGAGGGTGGGCATTTTGTCTGTTATGTTCATGGTAGTATCCCTAAGAAATAACATAGTGTTTGGTTTGCAGTATGTGCTTATTTTTTGAATGAATAAATGATGTTTTCAGAAGGGAGAACTTTGTATATGGTTTATTTCTATAGCTAAATGTTATATTAGCCTTGAAAAGTACCTTTATTGCTTAACCAGATTTATATGACTATGTGTACTGTTCATATATAGCTATTTAAATTTAAATTTAGTACTATTTAAAAACACTGGCTGCATTTCAAATGCTTAACAGCCACATGTGACTAGTAGCTACTGCATATAGGTTACTGCAAACACAGAACATTTCTATCATTGCAGAACATTCTTGTGGACAGTGCTGATCTATATTGATAATCGCTGAGAACTGGGTGATATGAAACATTAACCAGTTGGGGCGCCTGGGTGGCTCAGTGGTTTAAGCCTCTGCCTTCTGCTCAGGTCTTGATCTCAGGGATCTGGGATTGAGCCCTGCATCGGGCTCTCTGCTCAACAGGGAGCCTGCTTCCTCCTCTCTTTCTCTCTCTGCCTACTTGTGATCTCTCTCTGTAACAAATAAATAAATAAAATCTTTAAAAAAAATACAGGAAAACTGAGGTGAATGGTTTCCCAGGTAAGATTTTTCCAAGAGCTTCCAAGGGTTTCGGATTAGTAAAGTACTGCCTCCCACTGTTGTCTTGTTTGGCAGTGAGGGCTGAGTCGAGAGGGAACCACTCTTCTCTGCTGTTTGCTGGCAAGTTAGAGCCCACACATTGGCAAGTTATCTCCCATATTACAGAATTAGTGTCAGGACTCCTCCAACCGAAGGAAGAAGTTAAGTAGTACTTAAAACTATGTTTTTAGTGTTGTGACTTTTTCTCTTTATTTTTAATTTTTTAGAGAAGGTCTTCAAATGGTTCAAATGTTAAATGTTCAAATGTTAAAAATTGGAGTGAAAAATTGCGCCGTTCTCCCCACCCCCACCGCCCACCTGCCTGGGTTGCTCCGTCTGTTAAGTGCCTGCCTCTTCATTTTGGCTCAAGTCATGATCTCAGGGTTGTGAGGTTCAGCCCATGTCTGGCTCCACACTGGGCATTGAGCTTGCTTACGATTCGCTCTCTCCCTCTCCATCTGGCCTTCCACCCTGCCTTAAAAAAAAAAATATGCCCTCTCCCTCCCCCATCTCACAGCTGCCCAGTTTCATCCCAACCCGCTCCCTCCAGGAGCTATGATTAGTTCTATGTATCTCTTTAGGATTTCTTTCCAATTATTTCAGCAGATGACTATAGATCCTTATTTCTTCACCACTTTGACACAACAGGTAGCCTAGAATACTACACTGTAAATTTTTTATAACAAATTCTTGAAGGTCCGTCCATGTCAGTACATGAGGATCTTTCTCATTTGTTTTTTCATTTTTCTTTTATGTTTTGTTTTTTTTTAAAGAGCTGCATGGCATTCCAGTGAACAACTGCACCATAATTTCTTTTTTTTTAAGATTTTATTTATTTATTTATTTGACAGAGAGACAGATCACAAGTAGGCAGAGAGAGAGAGAGAGGAGGAAGCAGGCTCCCCGCTGAGCAGAGAGCCCCATGTGGGACTCGATCCCAGGACCCTGTGATCATGGCCTGAGCTGAAGGCAGAGGCTTAACCCACTGAGCCACCCAGGCACCCTGCACCATAATTTCTTAAGCCAGTCCCCTACTGATGTCATTTGAATTGTTTCCATTATTGTACAGTTAAGATGAAATTTTGAGACTATTTCCTCCACTACATTTAGAATCCTTCAAATATACATTGAAAAGAAAATTTACCAGTCAGTTGGAGCTTAAAATGAGCCTAACCAGTCTGTTCTCCAAAAAGAAAATATCAGCATCATCCTGATCAGCGATAATGATTGCCTTCTCCTCAAAAAAAAAATTTTTTTTGTTAATCTTAGCACTTCACAACATCTATTTTCCAGCTTTCCAATATTCTTTGTAGGTAAAAGAGTTGAGATAGGAGTCAGATGTTTGCACTGAGCCACAGAAAACTCTTCTAAGAAAGAAAGTACCACTGCTGGTCAGTTGGGTGTGAAAGTATTTGTGGTCTCATCTGACATGCAAGTTCTATATCGTATAAACATCAGTGCGGAGGAGGGCTTAACCCACTGAGCCACCCAGGCACCCCTATGTTTACAGCTTTTTGTGTGCACGTACTCTTAGATAGACTAACACAACAGCTGAGAAATTCTGATAGAAACACTTCGGCTGGGCGCCTGGGTGGCTCAGTGGGTTAAGCCGTTGCCTTCGGCTCAGGTCATGATCTCAGGGTTCTGGGATCGAGTCCTGAATCAGGCTCTCTGCTCAGCAGGGAGCCTGCTTCCTCCTCTCTCTCTCTCTCTCTCTGCCTGCCTCTCTGCCTACTTGTGATCTCTCTCTGTCAAATAAATAAATAAAATCTTTAAAAAAAATAAAAAAAGAAAGAAACACTTTGGCTGCCTAAGACTTCCATGAGAAAGTTTGGTCTGTTGCTTTTGGTTGCTTTTTTGTTATCTTGGCTCAAAAGTGTGCATGCCAGACCAGCAAACCTTACATAGGAGACAGATAGGGTGGTACTCACTAAAGTGACAGATTCCGACACAGCTGGAGGTGACGGCAGACCAGTGTCCTGGGAGAGCAGGCCTGAAACTTGAACTCTCGCTTCTGTATTAGTCCTGGCAGTAGCCAAAAGAAGAGTGAGAAGTAGTAGTCTGACAACTGGGAGACGCAAGACATACCCAGAGGGCCTTTCCTGGATTGGTGGAGACATTCCAGAGGGAGGAGCCAGAGTGCTGGGCTAAGATTATGCTCAAAGTTTATGCAATCTCCTGCCACCCTCCAATTCATAGTTAATGATTTAAATATACTGCAAGGTTTTGCTGGTGGGGGGGTGGGGACTGGGAAAGTAATTTATTCATAGGAAGGGAAGTGACCATGGAGTTGCTGGAGGGTTTGGACTTGTGAAGGGGTAGTTTTATCTCAGAAGGAAGAAAGAGCAAAGTATGGAAGAGGACATAGAAGAGTTTTGAAATGGAAAAGAAAGAAGTTAAGTGGTGCATTTGAGTTGTTCTACACCTCAGAGAACCAGTTCCTGTGTTTATCTGTTGAACTGGTCAGGACTAAACATAAATGCTCTCAGGTTGCTCTTTTGCTCATATCCTGCAGTACTTCCCAGTTTACTCCAGGTAAAATCTCAAGTCCTTACCTTGTCTACAAGGAACTGTGTGATCTGGCACAGGGTTCTCGCTGACCCATCACCTGCTCCTCCCCTTACTCACCTGGGGCCACATTGGCACCCTTGCTTTTTTTTTTTTTTTTTTTTTTTTTTTTTTAACATACCATGCATGTTCCAGCCTTGGGATTTTTTCCACTTCCTGGAACACTCTTCCCTTAGATACCCCTTGGCTAAATCCCCATTTGATGAGGTATCCTATCAAAGAGGTCTTCCCTTACTACATTTTCTAAAATAGCATGCCTCAATTTTTCTCTTTAATCTGTTTTAACTTTTTACATCTCTTACCACCACCCTTAAGAGTAAGAAATTTGTTTTGTTTGCTGATATATCATTGTTGTGATGCGTTACAACAATTGTCTAGAACACTTACTGACAAATTTTAGGCATTTAATAAGTAATTGATGGGTAAATGAATAAATAAATAATTTTTTCAGTTACATGTGACAGAAACCCAATTTAGATTCACTTAAGCAAAATGAGGAATTTATTGGACTCTTTTTGGTTCAGTGAAGTTTTGGTTGTTGATTATTTGGGATTTTCTATGTGGATAATCATATAATCTGCAAACAGGGACAGTTTTACTTGTTTCATTTTTTTTACCGATACAATTTTTTAAATTTAAATTCAATTAATTAACAAAGAGCATATTATTAGTTTCAGAGGTAAACCTCAGTGATTCATCAGTTGCATATAACACCCCGTGCTCTTTGAATCCCATGGCCCCTTAATGCCCATCACCCAATTACCCAATTCCCCCACCCACCTCCTCCAGCAACCCTCAATTTGTTTCCTGTAGTTAAAAGTCTCTTATGGTGTTTCTCCCTCTCTGATTTTGCCCTATTTTTCCCTCCCTTCCCCTATGATCCTCTGTTTTGTTTCATAAATTTCATGTATGAGCAAAATCATATGGTATTTTTCTCTGATTGACTTGTTTTGCCTAACATAATACCCTCTAGTTCCATCCATGTCATTGCAAATGGTGAGATTCCCTTTTTTGATGGCTGAGTAATATTCCTATAAATATATATATATATCTCACATCTTTTTATCCATTCTTCTGTCAGTGAACATCTGGGCTCTTTCCATAGTTTGGCTATTGTGGACATTGTTGCTATAAACATTGGGGAGCAGGTGCCTCACTATGTTTGTATCTTTTGGGTCATAGGATATTGCTGGGTCATAGAGTAGCTCTATTTTTTACTTTTCAAGGAACCTACATACTGTTTTCCAGAGTTGCTGTACCAGTTCTCATTCCCACCAACAGTGTAAGAAGGTTTCCTTTTCTCCATATCCTCGCCAACATCTGTTGTTTCCGGACTTGTTAATTTTAGTCATTCTGACAGATGATAGGTGGTATCTCATTATGGTTTTGATTTGTAGTCCCCTCATGCCAAGTGATGTTAGCATTTTTCATGTGTCTGTTGGCCATTTGTATGTCTTCTTTGGAGAAATGTCTGTTCACGTCTTCAGTCCATTTCTTTCTTTTTTTTTTTTTTTTTAATTTATTTGACAGACAGAGATCACAAGTAGGCAGAGAGGCGGGCAGAGAGAGAGGAAGGAAAGCAGGCTCCCTGCTCAGCAGGGATGGATGCGGGACTCCATCCCAGGACCCCGGGATAATGACCTGAGCCGAAAGCAGAGGCTTCAACCCACTGAGCCACCCAGGTGCCCCTTCAGTCCATTTCTTGACTCTATTTTCTGTTTCTTTTTGGGTGTTGAGTTTGATAAGTTCTTTATAGATTTTGGATACTAGCCCTTTATCTGAAAAGATATTTGCAAATATATTCTCACATTCTGTTGTTTGTCTTTTGGTTTTGTTGACTATTCCCTTTGCTATGCAAAAGATTTTATCTTGATGAAGTCCCAAGAGTTTACATTTGCTTTCCTTTTCCTTGCCTTTGAAGATGTGTCTAGCAAGAAGTTGCTGCAGCTGAGGTCAAAGAGGTTGCTGCCTCTGTTCTCTAGAATTTGGATGGGTTCCTGTCTCACATTGAGGTCTTTCATCCATTTTGAGGGTTTTTTGTGTATGGTGTAAGAAAATGGTCCAGTTTCATTTTTTTGCACCATTGTTGAAGAGACTGTCTTTTTCCCATTGGATATTTTTTCCTGCTTTGCTGAAGAAGAGTTGGCCATAGATTTGAGCGTCCATTTCTGGGTTCCGTGTTCTGATGCACTGAACTATGTGTCTGCTTTCATGCCAGTACCATACTGTCTTGATGATTACAGCTTTGCAGTACAGCTTGAAGTCAAGATTTGTGATGCCACTAGCTTTGGTTTTCTTTTTCAGTATTCCTCTGGCTATTCAGTGCCTTTTCTGATTCCAGACATATTTTAGGATTATTTGTTCCAGCTCTGTGAAATATGTCAGTATTTTGATAGGGATTTCTTGAAATGTGTAGATTGCTTTAGGTAGCATAGACATTTTAACAATATTTATTTTTCTAATTCATGAGCATGGGATGTTTTTCCATTTCTTTGTGTCTTCCTCAATTTCTTTCTTAAGTATTCTGTAGTTTTTAGAGTACAAATCCTTTACGTCCTTGGTTAGAGCTTCTTGTTGGATAGACCGTTTAATTATGGTATACTGTCCTTCATCTCGTATTACAGCCTTTGGTTTGAAATCTAATTTGTCTGATACATGGATTGCCACCCCAGCTTTCTTTTGATGTCCAGGAGCATGATAAATAGCTCTCCACCCCCTCACGTTCTTTCTTTCTTTTTCTTTTTTTTTTAGTTTTTTAAAAATTCTATTTATTTATTTGACAGAGAGAGAGAGAGGAAAGTAGGCTCCCTGCTGAGCAGAGAGCCCGGTGTGGGGCATCTCAGAACCCTGAGATCATGGCCTGAGCTGAAGGCAGAGGCTTAACCCACTGAGCCACCCAGGTGCCCCTACATCCCCTCACTTTCAATCTGGAGGTGTCTTTATGCCTAAAATGAGTCTCTTGCAGGGGCACCTGGGTGGCTCAGTGGGTTAAATGCTTCTGCCTTCAGCTCAGGTCATGATCCCAGGGTCCTGGGATTGAGCCCTGCATCAGGGTCTCTGCTCAATAGGGAGCCTGTCCCTCCCCCCCACCCCCCGCCTGCCTCTCTACCTACTTGTGATGTCTCTCTGTCAAATAAATAAATAAAATCTTCAAAAAAATTTTTTTAATAAATAAAATGAGTCTCTTGCAGAAAGTGTATGAATGGGTCTTGTTTTTTTCTGATACCCTGCGTGTTTTGAGTGGAGTTTCCCATTTACATTCAGAGTAGTTATTGAAATATATGAATTTAGTGCCATTGTATTACCTGTAAAGTCACTGTTTCTATATATTATCTCTGTTTATTTCTGGTCTTTGTTATTTTGGGGCTGTCTCTTAAAGGATCCCCTTTGATATTTCTTGCAGGGCTGGTTTAGTGATCACAAATTCTTTTAGTGTCTTTCTTTCTTTTCTTTTTTTTAATCATGTTCTTTTAGTTTGGCCTGGAAGTGCTTTATCTCTTCTTCAATTCTGAATATTGCTTGCTGGATAAAGTATTCTTAGCTGTATATTTTTCTCATTGAGCACCCTAACTATATCATGCCAGACCTTTCTGGCCTGCCAGGTCTCTGTGGATGGGTCTGCTGCCAGTCTTATGGTTCTACCCTGGTGGGTAATGACGTCTTGTCTGGAGCTGCTTTCAGGATTTTGTCTCTGAGATTTGGAAGTTTCACTATTAGATGTCAGGGTGTTGGCTTATTTTTACTGATTTTGAAGGGGTTCTCTGGACCTCCTGGATTTTGATGCCGGTTTACTTCCCCAAATTAGGGAAGTTCTCCAGTATAATTCGCTCCAGTATACCTTCTGCCCCACCCTTTCCTCTTCTGGGATCAAAATTATTCTAATACGGTTTTGCTTTATGGTATCACTGATCTCTTGAATCATCTCCTTATGATCCAGTAGTTATCTCTCTCTTTCTCAGCTTCCTTATTCTCCATCATTTGTCTTCTATATCACTGACTCTCTTCTGCCTTATTTATCCTAGCAATTAGAGCCTCATTGTTTTTGTTTTGTTTTTTAAAGATCTTACTTATTTATTCATGAGAGACAGAGAGTGCAAGAGAGAGGCAGAGACAGAGGGAGAAGCAGGCTCCCTGTGTAGCAGGCAGCCTGATGTGGGGCTCAGTCCCAGGACCCTGGGATCACTACCTGAGCTGAAGGCAGATGCTTAACTGATTGAGCCAACCAGGCACCCAGAGCCTCTATTTTTTTAAAAATTATTTTTATTGGGGCGCCTGGGTGGCTCAGTGGTTTGGGCTGCTGCCTTTGGCTCGGGTCATGATCTCAGGGTCCTGGGATCGAGCCCTGCATCGGGCTCCCTGCTCCGCAGGAAGCCTGCTTCCCTCTCTCTTTCTCTCTCTGCCTGCCTCTCTGCCTACTTGTGATCTCCGTCTTTCAAATAAATAAATAAAATCTTAAAAAAAAAATTATTTTTATTAACATATAATGTATTATTTTCCCCAGGGGTACGGGTCTGTGAATGATCAGGCTTACATACTTCATAGCACTCACCATATCACATACCCTCCCCAAGGTCTACAACCCAACCACCCTCTCCACACCCTCCCTTTCCCCAGCAACCCTCAGTTTATTTTATGAGATTAAGAGTCTCTTATGGTTTGTCTCCCTCCTGATCCCAACTTGTTTCATTTTTTTTTAATATTTTTTTAAAAATTTATTTATTTGTCAGAGAGAGTGAACACAGGCAGACAGAGGGGCAGGCAGAGGCAGAGGGAGAAGCAGGCTCCCCGATGAACAAGGAGCCCCATGCGGGACTCGATCCCAGGACCCCCGGATCATGACCTGAGCCAAAGGCAGCTGCTTAACCAACTGAGCCACCCAGGCATCCCATCTATCTAGTTTCATTTTTTCCTCCCCTACCCCCAAACTCCCCACTCTGCCTCTTGAATTCCTCATATCAGGGAGATCATATGACAATTGTCTATTCCTGATTGCCTTATTTCCTCTAGTTGCATCCACGTCATTGCAAATGGCAAGATTTCATTTCTTTTGATCAGAGCCTCTATTTTTTATTGCATCTCAGTAAGTAATGTTTTTTATTTTGACCTGATTACATTTTAGTTGTTTTATTTCTCCAACAAGGGATTCTCTAGTCTTTTATGCTTTTTTTCAAGCCCAGCTATTATCTTTGCAATTGTTGTTTGAATTCTAGTTCTGACATCCTACTTAGATCCACATTCATGAAACCCATGGCAGTGAGTACTGCCTCTTGTTTTCTCTTTTGGGGTGAGTTCTTCTATCTTGTCATTGTTTCCAGAAAAGAACAGAAGAGAGAGACATAATATAAAAATAGCAACAACACCACCAGAAAAATATACACTAAGCAAATCAGAAGAGAACAGAAACAAAACAAACAAACAAAAAATCAAACAGAAGTTGAACACAAACAATAAAGTAGATCCTCGGTGTATTTTGGTCTGTAAGAAGAAACTCAATCCCAAAATAGGAAAGAAAGAAAGAAAAAATATATATATATACACACAAAAATAAAATTAAATACAATGTAGGAAGCCACAAATGAAAAATACATTTGTAAAACATAAATGTAAAAATGAGAATTAAAAGAGACTTTAAAAAAGAATTGATAAAGTAAGAAAATAGCTGGAAAGGGAAAAAAATATAAAACCGAGAAACTAAAGAATAATAAGAAAAAAGCATGAATGCTGATACTGCTTTCCCCCCGAGAGCTGGAGTTTTGCAGTAAACTTAGTATTAGCTGGAATTTCCTGCTGGTATCCTGGGGCAGGGGTCCGTTGCACTGATTCTCAGGTGTCTTTGCCTTTGCAGAATCACACTGACTTTGCTGGGAGGCTGGGTTCAGTGCGAGTGGCTCCGAGCCAATGTGGGGCTGAAAATGGTGGTGCCCTGATCTCAACCCCAGAGCTGAAAGTTCGTGCTGTTCCCCCTGCCCACCCCATCTAGTGGGCCCTCACAGAAAAGCAGTCCATCACTCTTGTCTCCCTGATTTCTGTCTAAACTCTGGGTTCACTGAGGCTGTGGCTGAGCATTTTTAGCTTAGGCACATGACCCTGTTTAGAGTCTCCAAATGTTATAGACTCCTGTGGCACATACCTGTGCCATTCCTCCTTGGGGAGGGGGGTCTCCTCAAGCATCCATTCTGCCTCATGCTGGGCCCCTGCTGAGAATGCAGTCGCTAGCTCCTGGACTCACTGTTTGCAGCCAGCTTCCCTGCTCCAGTGCTTGGGGAACTCCACCACACTCAGGCACCCCCATTCTTTTTGTGATGCTGGGGATCCTGAGACCACGCTGTCTCACCTGGGATTCTGCCCTGCTTCACACCCTAAACATGTTTCATGTAAAATTTCTGGTTTTGTGCTCTGCTGCTTATAATACTTTCCAGTACCTGGCTTAGGAAGCGCCCCCCCAGTTTATCTTCTGATATATTGCCTTGGATTCATGTCTACACACCTCCTATCTTCCAAAAAGTGGTTGCTTTTCTATTTGTAGAATTGTAATAATCTTTTCTCAGATCTCTGGTTGATTTCATAGGTATTCGGAATGATTCGGTAACTGTCTAGAAGAATTTCAGGGACCAGACAAAACTAGAGTCCCCTACTCCTCCTCCATCTTAATGCCTCCCCCTACTTCTGTCTTGCAGATCTGAGTGCCTTTTATTTCCTTTTCTTGCCTAATTGCATCACCTAGAATTACAGTATTATGTTGAATAAGAACGGTAGGAGCGGATATGCTCCTTTGCATTTTCCCCGATGTTAGGAAGAAAGCGTCCCGTCTTTCATGCTTGAGGGTCATGTGAGCTGTAGGGTTTTTGTAGATGCTGTTTATCAAGTTAAGGAAGTTCTCCTCTATTCCTCTTTTTCTGAAAGTCTTTATCATGAATAAGCCTTGAATTTTGGCAAATACCTTTCCTATATCAATTAATATAATCGTGATTTTTATTTGTTAGCCTATCAATAAGGTGGATTACCCTGATTGATTTTTTTTGATGATTTTATTTATTTATTTGAGGGAGGGAGTACATGAGCGAGGGGAAGGGCCAGAGGGAGAGGGAGAGCAGACTCCTCACTGAACAGGGAGCCCGACACAACATGGGCTCAATCCTAGGACTCTGGAATCATGACCTGAGTTGAAGGCAGGTGCTTAACCAACTGAACCAAAAATTGATTTTTGGATTGATTTTTAATCACTAAACCAGCCTTGCTTCCCTGCAATAAACTCCTATTGGTTCTTGTGTGTATGTATTTTTATATATATATTGATGAAAAATTTTCAGTCATTATTTGAGAAACTTTCAGTCATTATTTATTTTCCAGCTCTGTCCTCTTTTCCTCTGTCTCTCCCCTTTTGGGATTCTGATGATACAATATTAGTTCTTTTGTAATAGCCCCACAGGTCTCTGAGGCTCAGTTCTTTTTATTCCTTTTTTTTCTTTTCTTCTTCTTTTTGTTTTTGTTTTTGTTTTGGTTGTTATTTTTTGTTTTGCTTTGTTTTGTTTTCCATTCAGCTGGCTTCTCTCATTACTATTGGGTAATTTCTATTCTATCTTCTAGTTCACTGATTATTTCCTTCTCTTCCTCCCATTCTGCTGTTGAGTCCACACAATTAGCTTTTTATTTCTCTTATCATATTTTCTAATTGTACTTTTTAGTTTTAAAATTTCCATTTGATTCTTTTTAATATTGTCTATTCATTTGCAGAAGCTTTGATGTTTCAAGCATATGTATTTGTAATTGCTTGTTGAAGCATTTTTATCATGGCTGCTTTAAAACCTTTGTCAGGTGCTTCTAACATCTTTGTCATCTTGGTCTTGGCATCTATTGGCATCTATTGATTATCTTTTTTTTTAAATTCAGTTTGAGACCTTCCTGGTTCTTGGTATGGTGAGTGATTTTCATTTGAAACCTGGATAGTTTTATATTATGTAATCAGATTCTCAGTCTCATTTAAACCATCCATTTTAACTGCCTTTGTTCCACAGTGTTCTGGCAGGGAAAGTGAGAGGGCACCACCTCATTAATGCCAGATAAATATAGTAGTCTGGGTTCTCATTAATGCCAGATAAATATAGTATTCCAGGTTATCCACTAAGTCTCCAATGAAACTGGGATTGGGAGGAGTTGCTTTTTAGTACTGGATAGGGTGAGTTCCAACTCCTTATGTGGTCTCTACTGACACTGGCTTGCTCCCTACTTGGCATTCTCTGATACTATCCCAGTGGAGGGTGCGGGGATACAGCCTCATGAGAGTAGGAGTCTAAGCTTCCCATTCTACCTTTGTTGGCATAAAGATGGGTGGAGCCATGATTTTTTTCTGGGGTACTTGGCTAGCGTAGAGGATTTGATGTTTTAAAAGTATTCTGTCTTGCTGGTCTGCTCCTTTCTTGGCCTTTTGGTGAAAGACAGCAGGCTTTTTCTGAGTTTTTTGTTGTTGGTGGTGGTGGTACCGTTGGTGTTTCCAGGTTTTCAGCTTTTTCAACTTCAAGTCTAGGACATATGGGCCAGAAAGAAAACCCAGGGAACTACCTTTGTGTCATTCCTTAGGTCCCAAAGTCTGTAACCCAAAGTCAGTCTGCCTTCCTCTCTATACCTTCCAGAGTCTTATGTTTGTTTTATAGGAATGTCAGGACTTTTAGTTGTACTTAGCAGGAGAAAAGAGAAAGGTCTATCTCCTCCATCTTCCCAGAATAGAGGTCATCCCATCTCATATTTTAAAAAGATTTTATTTATTTATTTGACAGAGAGAGAGAGAGAAAGAGAAAGTGAGCACACACAAGTGGGGGGAGGGGCAGAGAGAGAGGAAGAGAGAAAATCTACAGCAGACTTCCTACTGAACAGGGAGCCCAACACGGGCTGATCCCAGGACCTGAGATGATGACCTGAGCCAAAGGCTGATTCTTCACCAACTGAGCCACCCAGCTGCCCCCATCTCATTTTTTGAGGTTAAGATAGCATTGATAGCATTTTTAGACAAGAACACTGCTAAAAAGAAAATCACAGGCAAACTGAAAAACTGAACATAAATAAAAAGCCTAAAGTAAATTATTAACAAACTGAAATCAGCAATGTACAAAAACCAAACATCCATTCTGACCAGTTTGAGATTATACTAAAAATGGTAAAAGGAGGGGGCGCCTGGGTGGCTCAGTGGGTTAAATAAAGCCTCTGCCTTCGGCTCAGGTCATGATCCTGGGGTCCTGGGTCATGATCCTGGGGTCCTGGGATCGAGCCCCGCATCGGGCTCTCTGCTCTGTAGGGAGCCTGCTTCCTCCTCTCTCTCTCTGCCTGCCTCTCTGTCTACTTGTGATCTCTGTCTGTCAAATAAATAAATAAAATCTTTAACAAAAATTAAAAATGGTAGAAGGAGGGGTGCCTAGGTGGTTCAGAGTTGATTCAGTGGGGGCTCATTGCCTTTGAAAGTAAATACAAATAGAAGGGAATTTCTTTGTATGATAAATAATGGATATCAACAACTTAATTTGATACTGAAAAATTAGAAACATTTTTTTAAAAGATTTTATTTATTTGACAAGGAGAGATCACAAGTAGACAGAGCAGCAGGCAAAGGGAGAGGTAGAAGCAGGCTCCTACTGAGCAACGAGCCTGATACGGGGCTTAATCCCAGAATCTGGGATTATGACCCAAGCTGAAGGCAGATGCTTCTGAGCATCTGCCACCCAGGTGCCCCGAAATATTAGAAACATTTTATGGTAAAATGTTGGAGGCATTTAATGAATCAGGAATAAGGCTATAGCCTCTATGCCTAATTAATATTATACCAAAGGCCTTTGTTAGCCCATTCCAGGCCAACTAGAATGCAAGTACTTTAACTGTGCACTCATTACTGAATTTCAGATAGGTAGAACAGGGCCCAACACATAACAGGCATTCAGTAAATATTTGTTAAGTGAGTGAGTGAAGAAGCCATGTCTATGAAAATTACATACTTAAAAAAGCCCAGGAAAACAAAGAATAAATATTTTTATATATGTAAGTAATATAAATATTTTTATATATGTAAGTAATTCATGTTAATTTTAAAATTCTAGCAACATAGATAAATGCAAAGAGGATGGTAAAAAAACAATTTCAAATCTCACCATGAAAAAGCAACTGTTAATAACTCTGGGCTCACATCATTTTACATATTACACTGGGCATATTTACAGAAGGAAGGTAGGTAGATAAACTGATAAAAAGTGGGTCTGGGATATGCACAGTATTTTTTTTTTTTAATATTTTTAGTTATTTACTTGAGAGAGAGACAGTGAGAGAGAGCATGAATGAGGAGAAGGTCAGAGAGAGAAGCAGACTCCCCATGGAGCTGGGAATCTGATGCGGGACTCGATCCCAGGACTCCAGGATCATGACCTGAGGCGAAGGCAGTCGTCCAACCAACTGAGCCACCCAGGCGTCCCATATGCACAGTATTTTAAGTAAAATGATATTGAACTGTAACCCACAGGAAAACAATTGAAGAAAAGTGAAGAATAGTCAAATACCAGGAAGGTATTTATTTTTTATTTTTATTTTTATTTTTATTTTAAGTGGGCTCCATGCGCAGTGTGGAGCCCAGTGAGGGGCTTGAAATCATGACCCTGATCTGAGACCCTGATCATAACGCTGATCTGAGATCAAGCGTTAGATGCTTAACCAACTGAGTCACCCAGGCACCCCCCACGTAGGTGCTTCTTTTTTTTTTTTTTTTTTTAAAGATTTTATTTATTTATTTGACAGACAGAGATCACAAGTAGGCAGAGAGGCAGACAGAGAGAGAGGAGGAAGCAGGCTCCCTGCTGAGCAGAGAGCCCGATGTGGGACTCGATCCCAGGACCCTGAGATCATGACCTGAGCCGAAGGCAGCGGCTTAACCCACTGAGCCACCCAGGCGCCCCATGTAGGTGCTTCTTAACTAGACATGTCATTAGTTCTTAAAAGATCCCACCAAAGTTAAGGAAGACCCTAAGTGATTGGAATGATTTTTAAACCTACATTTTTTCTAATTAAACTGTATCAATCAATATCTACTTTAAGAAATTAATCAATTGGTTCATTCTGTTTCTCCTATCTCCCTTCCCCTAGCCCCTTGATTTTTGTTATATTATTGCTAGGTTTGGAGACCAGTACATTCTCTTCTATAACCATAGTTTCCTCAGTTACCAAGCATTAGTTTATGTCACTGATTCCCAAGGTTGGGGGGGGCGGGGGAAGTTGTACCCTAAGGGGATGTAAGGGAATGTCTGGAGACATTTTGCAGTTGTCATACCTGGGAGGAATGCTATTGGCATCTAGTGGGTGGAGACTAGAAGGGCTGGTAGATATCTTACAGTACACTAGACAGCCTCTGCAACAAAGAATTAATTATCCAGCTCCTAACCTAAATGCTATGGCTAAGAAACCCTGATCTAATGTCTAAGTGGGATTCAGTGCTACCAATAGTCCTTTTCATATAGCTTCTCTTTCCTTGTATTCTTTACTGTTTTTCTTTATTAGCTGAATTTAACATCTAGGAGATTTTTTTTTTTTTCTTCACAAGGGCTTATAATAACTGTGTTCTCTTGCTTGGTTGATAATGCCTGCTTACTGAATTTATATGGAGAATAACTTGGCTGGGTTTGAGTTTCTTATGTTAAATTTTCTTTCCCTCAGAAAACTCTGGACCTTGTTCCACTGTTATTTGGCATTAAATATTACTTTGGAGGAGCCCAAGGTCAACCAAGTTCTTTTCTCCTGGTATGTGTCTGTTGCACAATAAAAAAATGGACTGGCCTTTGTCCTTGGTTCTTGTCACTGGAGACTCTAAATTCTTAGAATTCTTGAGTAACAGGAGTGCCTTTGTTATTCATGAAACCCCTTAAAGATTTTATGTATTTATTTGTCAGACAGAGAGAAAGAGAGCACAAGCAGGGGAAGCAGGGGGCAGAGGGGGAAGCAGACTCCCTGCTGAGCAAGGTGCCCAGTTGTGGGACTGATTCCAGGACTCTGGAATTATGACCGTAGCCTAAGGCAGACGCTTAACCAATTGAGCCACCCTGGCATCCTTCATGAAACCCCTAAATGACACCCAAGTTTATCCTAGCAAGAGGACTCAGGAGGAAGAGTCTGGTCACCAGAAAGGTCAACCATGTGATTACAAGGTTGGAGCTTTGAAGCTAGCCCAGTGCCTGGGGAGAGAACTGGAGATTGACTGTAGTCACTTGGCTAATGATTCCCTGATAAAAACCTGGTGAAGCTTCCTGTTTGTTGAACTCATCAAATGTACTGGGAGGGTGATGTGCCCTGATTCCATGGGGAGGGAGCACAGAAGCTCTATATTTGGGACCCTCTCAGACTTTGCTTTATGTTTCTCTTCATTTGGCTAGCACTGATCTAAGTTATTTGTAATAAAACTGTACTCCTAACTATAGCTCTTCTTTGAGTTCTTTGAATTCTAGTGGCTTAAGGAACATGAGGGAGTTGTGGGACCCCCTGATTTTGTAGCCAGTTGCCCAGAGGTTTAGGTGGCCTGGGAACCCCTGAACCTGCAGTTAACATCCAAAGTGAGGAAAGTCTTATGGGGACTGTGCCTTTAAACCTGTGGGTTCTGATGCTAATCCCAGTTAGTGTCAGAACTGAATTCAAATGTAGTATTGTAAAGCCTCACTTACTCTTCCTGGGTGCTTATGTAATTTTTTTCTTTGTTCATAAGTTAATAAACTTCAACCAGTGGTATCTTGATGTTGTTAGTCCTATATCAGATCTTACCTAGAAAAAAATATGTTCTATTGTTCTGCAGATCCTTTTTCTTTTGTGCTAGTTTATAGTCATTCTCAATTATTGGTCATTCTCCATCATTCTTGTTGGTAATGTTCCTGACTTGGATCCTTGGGCTCTCCAAGCAGTACAAATTGACTGGGGCCAAATGGAAATTTCCAGGCAAGGCTCGAGCATAAGGGAGACACCACAAAGAGGGTCCTTCATGCTGGCTCTCAGAACAAAGGCCAGGAAAGTTTTTAAGGAAGCTAAGGCAGGATAGGAGTGACTTCTAAATGATGAGGGAGGAGAAGGCAAACTGAGGACAAAGCACAAGCTCACACCTCACAATCCCGTCCTCCCCACTCCCAGGTGGGCAATGGGTGACATTCCCCAGGCCCTCCTGGCTGCCCTAAAGCTAAGGGAAGGAAAAACAAATGGTTAGCTTAGAGCAGATCACTCTCCAGCAAGACATGTGTCTCCCTCAGTTATAAATGTCTTAGTAATTTAGAAGAAAAAAGCATTTTTAAAATAATTTTATTTACTTATTTAATAGAAAGAGCGAGATTACAAGTAGGCAGAGAAGAAGACAAAGAGAGAGGGGGAAGCAGGCTCCCTGCCAAGCAGAGAGCCCGATTCAGAGCTGGATGCAGGACCTTGGGATCATGACCTGAGCTGAAAGCAGAGGCTTAACCAACTGAGCCAACCAGGTGCCCCAGGGGAAAAAAAAAAAAGCATTATCAATAACCTGACTTCCAGAAGGAAATGTGGATAAAATTAAATGTCCTTATGACCTGCAACCCATTGACAAATACTTGAGGCAGGCAAAGCTTCCTCCAGGAAGCACCCAACTGTCTTCATGTTAGTGCCTTGCTAGGGGGAAAAACCACCTTGGGTTGACAATAGCAAGGCCTCAGATTTCCTGTGAGTCTTCTTTAGCACGTGAAAATCCACTTCAAAACTCCCTTGTCTTTACTTCCCCCACCCCCAAAGTATATAATCAATTGCTTCTCATCACTGCACAGGTGACTCTTTCTGCCCAGAGGTCCTGTCCTCATGCTTTTATAAAACCACCTTTTAGGGCACCTGGGTGGCTCAGTCAGTTATCTGCCTTCAGCTCAGGTCATGATGCCAGGCTCCTGGGATCAAGCTCCATGTCAGGCTCCCTGCTCAGCAGGGAGTCTACTTCTCCCTCTCCCTCTGCCCCTCCATTTGTGCTTGCTCTCTCTCGTGTACTCTATCTCTCAAATAAATACAGTATTGAAAAAATAAATAAATAAAATCATATTTTGTACCAAAGGCATCTCAAGAATTCTCTCTTGGCTCTTGGCTCTGGACCTCACCTGCATTCACAACTACATAAGCGTGTGGGGGTGGGGAGAGATCCAGGAAGTTGGGCACACTGGGACAAAAGCTGCTTCTTCACGTCTATCGTTTCTCATTCGCATGTTAAATCTTCACCCTGGGTGTGTTAGTATTATAATGAGGGGAAAAGTCAGTGAAAGGTCAGTACTGGGGTCCAACTGCAGTCCCGTGACTTGGTCTTTGCCAGTGAAGTCCCTCTTTGCTGAGCATCCTGCTTTCACATTCCTGCAAGAGCAGAGTTGTATCAAGGATTGCTGGATTTTGTGGTGAGGATTGAGGGGACGTCAGTCCAGTCCCTGCTCTGTCTCAGTAACTTCAGTCCTCATGTGAGCAATCCATTTAATACCCTGGACTTCCATTCCCTTGAGATCCTGTCTCCCAGTGACCTTGAACCTACTGAGCCTCAGTCTCTCATTATTGTGACTGTACCCTATACCTTCTTTTCTTTCTTTTTTTTTTTTTTTTTAAGATTTTTTATTTATTTATTTGAGAGACAGAGATCACAAGTAGGCAGAGAGGCAGGCAGAGAGAGAGGAGGAAGCAGGCTCAGAGAGCCTGATGTGGGACTCGATCCCAGGACCCTGGGATCATGACCTGAGCCGAAGGCAGAGGCTTTAACCCACTGAGCCACCCAGGCGCCCCTCTTTTCTTTTTTTTAAAGATTTTATTTATTTATTTATTTGACCAAGAAAAAGGGAGCACAGGAAGGGGAGCAGCAGGCAGAGGGAGGGGGTAAAGCAGGCTCTCCACTGAGCAAGCAGCCTGATGCAGGGCTCAATCCCAGGACCTTGAGATGATGACCTGAGCCAAAGGCAGGTGCTTAACCATGAGCCACCAGGTGCTCCTACGCTGTATCTTCTTATTACACCCGTAGTACTACTCCCAAAATGTTTCAACATCCTTCCCCCTCCTTTTTTAGGAATTATGTAATTCCTCCTGTCTCGTCACCTTGTTTGCCTTTGCTGTTTTTATTAAGGTAATTCCTTGACCCCACAAAAATCTTTAGTTCATTGACTTGAAAACTGTCTTCTTCATGTGCTCATTTACCTCTTGCCCATCTTGGATTCTAGGTGCTACTCAGCTCTTTTGCACTGCTCTCCCTCACCATACTCACCTGGAAAAACCCAACTCTCTGCAGAACTTGACTGCTATCTCCCTATTCTTGGATTGCACATGAGCAGCTCAACATGCTTCAGGAGAAATGGTTCTGTGGAAACATAGTTCTGCCCTTAGGACATTGATGGCACTTGCTAATGGTCTTAAAAAATCCAAGCAGGCCCTCCTCACTGCTTGATAACCCCATTACATATCTCTAGTTGGAGATAACCATTTCCCACCTCCTGTTTCTGTAACCTTCACCTCTCCTTTCTCCTGATTTTCACTGAGATTTTTGCCAGAAGAGAATGTCTTCAACCCCATAGCACCTAATCAACCTATACTCCTACAGCTCTGCCCACACTCTGCATTCCTTCCTGGGACAATAAATACTGTCAAGTTCCGAGCTTGGGCCACCCTCTCCACTGTGTCCTCGACATCATCTGCTCTCCCCTGCTCAAGAACATTACTTCCTCAGGGCGCCTAGGTGGCTCAGTGGTTTAAAGCCTCTGCTTTCAGCTCGGGCTCTCTGCTCAGCGGGGAGCCTGCTTCCCTTCCTCTCTCTGCTTGCCTCTCTGCCTACTTGTGATCTATCTGTCAAATAAATAAATAAAATCTTTAAAAAAAAAAAAAAGCCTCTGCTTTGGGCTCAGGTCATGATCTCAGGATCCTGGGATCGAGTCCTGCATCGGGCTCTCTGCTCAGCAGGGAGCCTGCCTCCGCCTCTCTCTCTGCCTGCCTCTCTGCCTACTTGTGATCTCTGTCTGTCAAACAAATAAATAAAATCTTAAAAAAAAAAAAATGACTTCCTCTGTTACCTCTCTCCTATACCATCCATTTCTTCCTTTTGTTTGGACTAGGAATTATAGTAAAGAGATAGTTGGCCACAGACACATGTTAGTATCTCCTTTATTAAAATATCTTCTTCCACCTTTTCCTTCCTCTTATCCTTTTTATAGCAGAATTTCTCAAAATAGTTATCCAACTTGTTGTCTTTACTTCTTTATTCTGTCTCTCTCTCTTCGCCATCATGGAGAAATTTCAACCAGATAAACTAACAGCTAGAATAGTATAACAAATCCATATGTGTATCCATCATTCTGCTCCAATAGTTGTCAATGCATGGCCAATTTTGCTTCATTTATACCCCCACCCACACCTCCCTCTCCTTGCATTACTTGGAAACAAATCTAAAAATCATATCATTTTACTAATTCAAACCTGTGGCGGAATTTAACCTATTTTTCTGTTCCTGTACTTTCTGTAAACTGATATATTGAGGCCAGATCAGTATTTAAGCAAAAAGATTGCATAAATAGTATTGCATAATTCTATTACATGACATCTGGGGAACATAAAGTCTAGTTGGCTCACCTTTTGTGATGTTAAGCTATCGGTCTGATCCATCAATTACAAGGTTCCATCAGCTTTTCACCTAAATGCAGCTTTGGACAATCATTTCCTATATCAGTTATTTCATGATGATCCCTATTTTCTCTGGAATGGGGTCAGGTTTTCTTCTCTAGTACTCAACTGAAATGTAATCCCCTTCAAAAATAAAGACATTTTCAAAAACTGTTCTATAGGAAAATAGAGTTTTATAGTACTGTCTCAACTATTTTGTCAACAACTTACAGACAGGAAAATTTTAATTCTATTTCATATACATTTTGTAAGGAGGGAGCAAGAGGCATCTCATGGTGTCCCAGCAAGAAAATAGAAGCCTGGCCACTGGTCCAGGATTTACCTCTGAGTCTTAAAGAAAATACCAGCACTGGGCTTTCTAATCAGGTCTCTTACTTCAAAACCCATAGTCTCTTCACTTCATTGTGAGCTGTCTTATTAATTTATCTGAAGGACAGTGTTCTTCATCTCTATGGACAATAAGACTGACAAAAAGAGTAAAGACATTTTGAACAAACTCTAGATTCCCAGTGTGTTTTTCAAGGAGTGCTAGGTCTCAAATAAATAAAATCTAAAAAAAAAAAAAAAAGAGAGAGAGTGTTATGTTATGCTGTAGAAACAACTAACCCAAAGCTCAGAGGCTGAAGTCTAATGCAAAAGATCTGGGTTGATGGGCTTTCCTGGCTAGCTAACCTCCACACAGTGACTCAGGACCCTCATATTCAGGGACTCCACTCTCTCTCAGGCCTCCTATAGGCCCTGTGCTGGATCCTTTGAAATCAACCAACTGATAAACAGCAGAGCAAGAGCCAGAGCAAAGAGCTGAACGAGACAGTTGTGGAAGATCTCATATGAATTTAGGCTAGAAACTGGCCCAGCTGTGGACCCAGGAGGAAGAGAAATACTTTGGTGAGCATCCACATCAAGAAAGCAACAGTTTATTTTAATGTAAAAATAATACATGCATATGGATAAAAATAAAAGATACAGAGTAAGAGAATAAAGTAATTACCAAATGTGTTGCAAAACAAGGGGTGTGTATGTGTGTAAGGAAGTGGCTGGAATATATATGTAACTAGTTTTTCAAACAAGTCTTAAATCAAAACTTTTATTTTTTTTCCCAGTTTCTCTTTCCCCCTGCTGTAGTCAATATCCCTGTTCTATCCAATAGTGACTTCTTGCCATGATCCCACAATTAACAATCACTTTTAGTTATAAAAGTTTGTCCACTTAAAACTGTTAACCACAAACTCAATGTACATCGCGCCTGTTCTTTTCTGCCCAACGGAGGCTTGCTCTGTGCTTCGGGGGACCAGCAGTGGGCAGGAGGACTGGCCACTCTTCTGCACCCCTCCCACTCTACCACCTCGAAAAGAGACAAGTGGCGTGTCTGTCTCCCAGACATCTTTCCCCTTCCCTCTTCTAAGCTCTACATACTCTGTTGTTGGGGGTAAGGAGAAAAGACTAGGGCAGCAAGGTTTACCTCCTGTTGGGTCGATCTGTTCAAGCCCAGGTAACTTCGGGGAGTCTACTTGACCCGCATCTTTAGAACACCCTGTGTTGGGCTGCAGGCTTTTCCTTTCTTGTCTCTCTACCTCGTCTCACTCTCTGTGCCCTGCCATGTGTCTCTATTTCTCTTTCTGGCTCATTTCCAGAAATGGCCAGGCAGAAGGGGACATGGTCCCAAGAAAGTGATGCCAGTGTCTTCTTCCAGGAATTTCTACCTTTATAAGGGATTTCCTTTTTGTTCCTCTCAGCAAAGGTGTGCAAGTACTCTCTGCTCTCCGATCCCCAGTCTTTGGATGTAGGCCCCAAAGCAGAGTGGTGTCAAAGTAGCAGGACAAGTTGAGCCACCTTTTCACAAATCGGAGAGAATTACCTAACTTAGTCTCTTCTGACAGTTCTCTTTAGAAGGGAAAGGGCAGTGACTTAATGCCTCTTAATTCTTAGCTTTGGGCTTTAGTTGAGAAATGTGAAGAAACACCCGAAGTCTTATGAAGTATCATTTTTATATACATGTAGGATGAAAACATATATGTTAGTGTTTATATTATGTGTACACTCACATATGTATGTGTGTGTATGTACATGTATGTATATATATTCCCTTTTAAAACATGAATTGGTTTATAGTACACATACCTTACTTTTTTCCTCTTCATTTCCCAGTGTATCTTGTACATCTTTCCATATTAACACATTTAGATAAAATAAGGCTTCTCCTGGGTACTGGAAATTAGTAAGGGGTGGCTGGAGACACTTCAAAGCTAACTGGCCAATACAAAAAGCCTGGGTCTTCACTTCAACTCTTGTTTGATTATGAATTAACCTCCCCAAACCTCCCAATTAGCAGCAGCCACAACAAGACAGAAGTAGCTGACATTTATTGAATATTTCTATATATGATTAGTATGCATTATTTTATTCAATACTCAGAATGACCTATAAGATATATATTATAGCTAGTCCCATTTTACAGATGAGGAATATGAGGTTAGAGCAGTTGATGTGCCCAAGGTCAGGGATCCAGAAAGTGGTAGATCAGTATTTAAACATAAGACTGACTCTCTTGGGGTGCCTGGATGGCTCAGTCAGTTAAGTGTCTGCCTTCAGCTTAGGTCATGATCCCAGAATCCTGGGATCAAAGCTCTGAGTCAGGCTCCCTGCTCAGCAGGGAGTCTGCTTCTTTCTCTTCCCTGTTCTCACTTGCTCTCTCTCTCAAGAAAAAAAAAAAAAATCTGACTCACAATGTATATTCTTAATCAGTTTGTCTCTCTGTTCACCTGTACATTGAATGCCATAGTCTCATTGACTTCTCTCCAACTTTTAATTTAAATATAAATGATTCGGGACGCCTGGGTGGCTCGGTTGGTTGGACGACTGCCTTCGGCTCAGGTCATGATCCCGGAGTCCCGGGATCGAGTCCCACATCGGTCTCCCAGCTCCACGGGGAGTCTGCTTCTCTCTCTGACCTTCTCATAGCTCATGTTCTCTCTCACTGTCTCTCTCTCAAATAAATAAATAAAATATTTAAAAAATAAATAAATAAATAAATAAATAAATATAAATGATTCAACCTGACTACTCATCTGTGCTGAACAATCGTTTAACCCTCAGTCACCCTGGACTCATAAACATGTACTGTACCTACTCTGAAATTTATATTTCTTGCATTAGTACTTTATCCAGTGCTCGTGTTATGCCCTGGTGGAGTGTGCAGCTCATAGATGATTTCAGTTCCAAATGGAGGTATTTCTTATTTGTTGAACTGTCTGAGATTCCACCATTAGGGATCCATTCTTAGGAGCACTGACTACAGTGGAAAGTAAGAGGAGCAGGAGGAGGATCTAGAAGTGGTCAACGAAGTAGAACTAAATAGTAACACAATTAAATTTAAACATAGATTATTTAACCAAATCTCAGCAGTAGGAACGAAATACCCAAAAATCCTCAGAAAAAGTTTTAAGGAGAAAGACTCATGCATGTGTAGGGTATAAAACTGGAGAAGAAAATTGGAGGGAAAGAGATTTATTCACTTTTGCCCTCAAGAACCTATGTCCATAAAATGCCAAGTTTGCCTTAGAGAAGCATACCTGTCCAGCTAGACTCCAGCAGTGGTGGGATGAAGCACATTGAGGGAGGCTGGGGTCAGGAGGTCAGGACACCCAACAAGGCTGAGCCAAGATGCGGGTAGGAACAAAAAGACAGACCAAACGTGGCTTCCCCATGGAAAGACCCAAGTTCAAATGGCTTCAGAGTCAGGCTGTAATCTGGGGCTCAGGCTGTTGGGCATATTTCCTGTCCAACTGTGGGTGTGAGCAAAATGCATGTGTGCACAAGTGCTGTGAGCACAGAGCCAGTGAAAGGCATGGGGTGTCATTCAATCAAATGGGAGGCAGGAGCCAGTTGGCAGAGGTAAGGGCATGTAGGTATTATGTATTATCCTATCTTACTTCACACTATATTATTTTAAAGATTTATTTCCTTTCTGGCCTCCTTCCTAGAAAGATTAAATTTCGCTTTCAATAAGTGACACACTGAGGTAAGAGATTAGGGGACGAATAATGCACTTAGGGGATTAGGTTGGGGAGTGGATACTAATACTAAAAATACTAGACCTCAGTGAGTCACAGCTCAGCCCCAAACCAGCTGTTTTTTTTTTTTTTAAAGATTTTATTTATTTATTTGACAGACAGGGATCACAAGTAGGCAGAGAGGCAGGCAGATAGAGAGGGGGAAGCAGGCTCCCTGCTGAGCAGAGAGCCCGATGTGGGGATCGATCCCAGGACCCTGAGATCATGACCTGAGCCAAAGGCTTAACCCACTGAGCCTTAACCCACTGAGCCACCCAGGTGCCCCAAACCAGCTGTTTTTAAGTCCACATTGACTGAACTGTGACTATGAATTAAGCACTTATCATGCCTGATCTTGAGTTCTGTTCTACCAGTAACCTAGAAAATGGGTATTTTATTATTACCTCCATTTATTATTTTATTATTATCTCCATTTAACATTTGGGGGGAGTGCGCCTGGTTTTGGGGGGATGCCGGTTGAGCATCTGACTCTTGGTTTTGGCTCAGGTCATGATCTCAGGCTCATGAGATTGAGCCCCATGTTGGGCTCCACAGTCAGCATGGAGTCTGCTGGAGATTCTTTCCCTCTACCTCTTTCTCTCTCTAATAAAAATAAATATTTTTTCCTCCTCTTCTTCTTCTTTTTATTTATTTATTTATTTATTTTTAAAAATATTTTATTTATTTATTTGACAGACAGAGATCACAAGTAGGCAGAGAAGCAGGCAGAGAGAGAGGAGGAAGCAGGCTCCCTGCTGAGCTGAGAGCCCGATGTAGGGCTCGATCCCAGGACCCTGAGATCATGACCTGAGCTGAAGGCAGAGGCTTTAACCCACTGAGCCACCCAAGTGCCCTCTTCTTCTTTTTTAATAGCCAATGAGAAAATTTGACTTGTAACTTGCTTGGAGTCCCACAGCCAGAACATGGCAGAACTGGGATTTGAACCTGGTTTGGCTTTATAATTTGGGCTCTTGATCATATGCATAATACCAACTCTGAAGGTGGCAGGTGTGGAGAAATCAAGTCAGCAGGTGGCCAGGGTTAAATTGTCAAGACATCTATCTCTTGAAAAATACTGGGTATCAAGAGAATAAGGCAGGTAATGCTGGACGGATAGTGCAGTTAGAAAGTGAACAGAATCTATTAGTGTATGCTGTCTGTGTTTGGGACCAGGATGGATTCTGTCCTCAACATACAAGTAGAAATTTCATGACAGTAACTTTTAAGCTTAGGAAGAGAAAGGGAAAGAGAATTTAGAATGATAGATACCAGACCACTCACCATGACTGGTAACCAAAGGAGGTGAAAGTTCACACGAATAGAAACTTGACACAAATGTGTTTCCAGCATTGCCTGGGAAATCTCTCTCCTAATTCCTAGTTTCTGTTCTCCCTCCTCTGGTGGGGCTTAATGGGGTCTGGATTTGGTATATTTCCCTTCTTAATAGCATGAGTCTTAAACTTTTTTCTTTATTGAACATTTTTTGGGGTTGAGTTCAAATGTTCAATAGCATTTTTTGAGTACTTACTGTGGACCAGGCACTATGCTAGGCACTGAAGATGAAAGGAAAAAAAATGAGTTTCAGGCAGTTCTATGCCTGTAATACCACCAGCAATGCCAGCATAATGAAACTGTTCTTCAGAATCAACTGAGGACCTCCAGAAATCTATCTATGCTCTGCAATCTCCATTCTGAGAAGTAAAGGCTGTGCTGATTATCTAGGTGGAAGCAAAAAATAAGATGATGACAAGATTTCTGGAAATAGTGGAAGATTCAGGGATAGAACCAAAGATTAGTGACTATTGTATCAGTGCCCCTTGTGCAATATCATATTACCTCTTTTGGGATTTGTATGAACTCAAAGCTGGCGGCAACTTTGTGTCTGAGAAGTAGCTGCAGGTATGGGGAGCATTTGCTCAAGCTGCTGAAATTATGGATAAAAAGATCAGAGAAAGCAGTGTGAAACACAGAAGCCAACATTCTTGGTTGTAAGTAATATTGGTGATAGAATCTGGTTATTTCTCTACCTTCATCCCCTAGAATAATAGTATTAAATAAAGACATACTGGAAAACACTTCCTCAAGGATTCCATTTCTTATGAAATCGCTTCCATATTTGGCCAGAAGGGGGCACCCCAAAAGGGGGAAATGAGTATTTTTTATTTGTCCTACTCTGCACTGTGGAATAGGGCAATTAACACTTAGCACTAATCAGGAATAGTAGTATTAATATTAGTAATTTAAGGAAAGAACCTAAGGAAAGATAAAGTTATACAAAGAATATATATATATATACACACGTCTACATATATGTATATACACAACTATACACACACACACACATATATATATATATATATATATATATATATATATACATCTTTACATATACATATAGTGAAGAAAAAAACCCCAGTTAATCATCAAGTTCAACACCAGCTAATTATTTTTCCTCCTCTCAGTATTTTGTTGTTTCATACATAACAAGTAAATCTCAGAATGTGAGATTGAAATACCTAGGTCAGTAAAATGCACAGTACTCCTGCATTTGCTCACCAAAGCAATACACTGTCGAAGGCAGGACACCAGCACAAGGGATTTATAAGTATCTGGATTCCTGACCTTAGGGTATGAGGAATATTATCATGTTAACTATGAAGGGATTGCTTACCTATCCAGACTAATGAGTATTCTTAAACATTTTGGGGGGACAGAATGCAAAGAAAATAGCAAGATATAGTTCATCTTTCCCTTACTATTAGCAAAATATATTTTAGATGTATATGGATTTCTAGACCATTATTTCATATCAGCATTACTTTGTCATGGGAGTCACAAGAATGTCAATCTGAGAGATATAGGTCTTACAATAACTACGAGGTTCTCTATTTCTGACTTTCTACGACCATCCACTCCACATTTTGGGGTCACTGGATTAGCTAATTCTTCCTAGGGCAACAAAGGACAAACCCTTTGGGCTCTTCATGGTCTTGTTCAGAAGTGAGGACATGATTTCCTGTCCAAACCAAGTGCACTTGGGCCAGTAACTCACCAAAATGTTGCTTGCTATGGCATCAGTGTCAATCAAAAGTGTGCGAAATTGATATGGACAGTATCTTGGGTATGAATATAAATACATTTTACAAGTTAAAATGTCCCTTCAGTGACAATTTAATGCCAAGAAGTTTGTCTGTACTTTATATTTCTCATTCCGATAATCGGGTCTCTGACTTAGGAGTTCCTTATACTTTATATTCTTCCTTTGTAGCTCTGGGGGTCCTTCAACAGGAGTACTAAAGTGTATTGATTATGCACATTTCACCAGAACCAAAAAACAAGTAGGATAGTTTGGAAGGCCCCAGTGACTTCTAAGAAGCATTGGCCTAGAAGGGCAAGATGTGTATGAAATGTGTCTTGCTCTGCCAAATTGAGTACTAAGGTCCTTAAGTAGTACATAGGTACTTAATAAATACTAACTGCATGAATCAGTGACTATGAATGGTAAACGAAACCGTTCTTTACAAGCACGATCTACATCCAGCATTCAGCTGGAAGCCCAGCATGTAAGTTTACAGACCGGCCTCCACCCGAAGGCCCCTTTCCCTGGAAGTCCGAGCATGGGCTGAAGAGCGGTGAGAAGTGCCTGTCAGCATTCGGGACAGATGGGCCTAGCACCACCTCTCCACAACCTGCCTCCTACCGGCTCTAGGACCCCGCGCAGCACCGACTGAAACTTGGAGGCGGGACTAGGGAAAGGCCGTCGCGCACATGTGACGTAAACCAGCTCGCGCCAGCGGAGGTGAGGAAGCCGGGAACGGCGCAGAAACACGTTTCTCGCCAGCCTCGGTTCTCACGCGCCATGGCGACCCCCGTCCAGCAGCCTCCTCAGTCGAGCGGCGGAAAGCGCAAAGGCAAAGCTCAGTATGTGCAAGCCAAGCGGGCGCGGCGCTGCGACGGCGGCGGGTCCCGGCAGCTGGAGCCCGGGCTACAGGGCATTCTCATTACCTGCAACATGAACGAACGCAAGTGCGTGGAGGAGGCGTACAGCCTGCTCAACGAGTACGGCGACGACATGTACGGCCCGGAAAAGGTATGGCCCGGAGAGGGCCAGCGGCGTTTGAGGAGTGAGGGAATGCTGCAAGGCCGGCTTTCTTCTACGCGTGCGCGCATTTTGTGGGGCGCTGGCGAAGGGGCGTGGCCGCCTCTGCGCTGCCGCCTCTTGACCTTATCGGGGTTGCGGACCCCAGCCGGGTCGCGTGCTTGAAAACTTGCAGCTTTCGGTTGTTTCTGTTTTGTTTTGTTTTCTTCCTCCCCCATTAGTAATCCTAGTGGCTCCTATTTATAGGTTGCTTCTGCGGCCCACATGTTGTGTGTCTGAAGCTCTCAAACGTTTACTACTTACAGTAGATTTGTGGAGTAATGTTCACGAGGACGCTGACACTCAAGTTGGTTAAGTGAACGGCCCAAGTTAATAAAGGAAACTTAATTTGTCCTAATAGTTTCTTTTTTTTTTTTTTAAAGATTTTATTTATTTATTTGACAGAGAGAAATCACAAGTAGACGGAGAGGCAGGTAGAGAGAGAGGAAGGGAAGCAGGCTCCCTGCTGAGCAGAGAGCCCGATGCGGGACTCGATCCCAGGACCCTGAGATCATGACCTGAGCCGAAGGCAGCGGCTTAACCCACTGAGCCACCCAGGCGCCCTGTCCTAATAGTTTCTGACGTATCTTACCACTTTTACACCATGGTTGTAATGATGTTTGTCCTGAGCAGTGTCTCTGAAATAGAGGGTTTAGTACTAGTGCTACTTTTAAAATGCGCGTGTAAATGCAATTTAAAAAGGTAAGAACTTTTTGTCCTCACACCACCTAAAACCTAATTTTCCCATCACAGTTTGGAAATCATTATATTCCTTGCTTAGGATCAGGACTAATACATACATAAACACCTCAATGAATTAAAAGAGGGAGGATAAGACAGGGGGCATTTGGATTCAAGGTCCACGATTTACTTGTTTTAGGGCTTGAATGTGGGTGTATTATTTAATTTTGCTGAGCTAAAGTAAAATAATAGTGTACTTAATGTTGACTGAAAAGTTGCTTATGTATATAAAGTACATCGTGGCAGGTAATAAAGTTCCATAAATGTGTATAATTATTATTAGTGCTTGTCTGGCAAACTAATAATGGGGCAGAGAACTGGGCAAGAAGGGAGTTCCTGTCTACACTGGTACCTTGAGCAAATTCTTGACTCTTTCTGTTCCCTGTTCCTTGGTAGAATATAAGGGCTTTTTATCCCCTGTTTGGTCTAATTGATGTAGTTTTTTTTTTTTTTTTTTTTTTTTTTAAGATTTTATTTATTTATTTGACAGACAGAGATCACAAGTAGTAGGAAGAGAGGCAGACAGAGAGAGGAGGAAGCAGACTCCCCTTGGAGCAGAGAGCCCGATGTGGGGCTTGATCCCAGGACCCTGGGATCATGACCTGAGCCGAAGGCAGAGGCTTTAACCCACTGAGCCACCCAGGCACCCCGATGTAGTTTTTTAATGTAGGTGAGGTCCAGAGCTGAGGCCCAAGAAAGAATTCTCGAGACGTCTTTGGTGCAAAATGGTGGCTTTCTTAAAGCACCGGGTCAGGACCTGTGGGCAGAAGGAGCTGCTGCACAGGGGTTGTGAGGTGTGACTGATGATATACTTGGTAGTTGGGGGAGGTAAAGGAAAAGGGAGGTTTTCAAAAGAACTTTTGGATGTTAAAGAGGACCAACAGGATATTAGAGACTCTGCCATTATCAAGTTAGGGTGGTTTTTTTCCCCTCTACTAAAGCCTGAACAGTAAGATATTTGGGAGTTTCCCTCTGGAAGTTAGGTTATTGATAACAATGCTTTTTTTTGCCCCCCCTGGTAAATCACTAAAACATTTGTAAGATGAGGGAGACTCTTGTCCTGGAGGACTGTGATCTCTTTTCATTAACCGTTTATTTTTCCCTCCCTTAGCATTAGGGCAGCCAGGGGTGCCTGAGGAATGTCACACATTTCCCACCTGGGAGGAGACTGGGGTTTGCCAGGTGTCAGGTTGGGCATTGTCCTCTGCCTTCCACTTGCTCCTTGTAATCTCACCAAAAGGAGAATGTCTTATTAGGCACAAAGGTATGCGGTGATGGAATTAAGGTCTATCTTGAATGAATTCATCTGGTGAGCATGTTACCCTGTGTCCCAGAAAGTTAAGATGTTTTTCAAAGCATTTTCAAATTATATGTGTTCTATAGGGAACTCCGTTTTCCCTCCACATTTTGCAGAGAGCGACGTCAGTTTCTTTCTTTCTTTTTAAAGAGTTTATTTATTTGAGAGGAGAGAGGTCAGAGGAAGAAGCAGACTCCCTGCTGATCAGAGAGCCCAATGTGGGTCTTGATCTTGGGACTTCAGGGTCATGACCTGAGCCGAAGGCTGTAGCTTAAGCAACTGAGCCACCCAGGCGCCTGTGATGTCAGTTTTTTAGTAAAAAGCTTTATTGTCAGCATTGACCTGTCTGCCATTGGAGATTTCACATAGGTAGTTAATTGTAGCTATTTTTTTTTTTTAAAGATTTTATTTATTTTTTTGACAGACAGAGATCACGAGTAGGCAGAGAGGCAGGCAGAGAGAGAGGGGGAAGCAGGCTCCTTGCGGAGCAGAGAGCCCGATGCGGGGCTTGATCCCAGGACTCTGGGAATCATGACCTGAGCCGAAGGCAGAGGCTTTAACCCACTGAACCACCCAGGCGCCCCTTAATTGTAGCTTTTAACATGAACTCTTTTTGCATCTCTGCTCATTTGTTTCATGCAGTTTACAGACAAAGATCAGCAGGCCTCTGGAAGTGAGGGAGAAGATGATGACATGGAGGCTGCCTTGAAGAAAGAAGTTGGTGACATTAAAGCATCGACAGAGATGAAGCTAAGGAGATTCCAGTCAGTGGAGAGTGGAGCAAATAATGTAGTCTTCATCAGGACACTTGGAATAGGTACGCATGACTAATAAACCTTAAGATTATTGAGCCTATAATATCTGGACATCTCCTTGCCTTCGAACACTGCCTACAAAATGGCTTCATGGTTATGGCTCAGTTAATTATTTGACTGATCTTTTCCACTCTTCTTGCACTAGACATATGGAAGGGTCAGATGTGGTGGTGAACATCACATTGGTTTAGGAGTGGAAACCTGGCTTTACCACTTTCTTTGTATGTAACTTTAGGTGAAACAAGAGTACATATTCTGTTTAAGAGGAACAGCTGCTCTTCAGTGCCAGCCAATTTGGAATGTAAGCCTGTAGGGCCAGATCTTCTGGTTTTTCAAAAGAAGTTGAATATCTGGAGAAGTTCCTAGATTTTTTAATGCAGTTAACTAATTTAAAAGTATTAAAAACACTCAGTAGCCCCAAACAGACTTGTAGGTAGTGAGGATGGCGTAAGGACCATATCATGATCTTGTGTAATTCATGGTTTGGGGGCTTCTCTAAGTTCTGAGATCTAGATTATTGTCCAGACTTAACTAATGGATAAATTAAATCTTTTAAAATGACTTGCAGATTTGTTTTGTAAAAGTGTACTATTTAATAATGTTACGTTTGTAGTTGCTATTGTTACAGGAAGACAGTAGGGTGTTGGGCAGTGAGACATCACAAAAATGTTAACTCCGGTGTCTTCATGAACAGTTGTTTTTAGTGAAAGTAGTAACAATGCTGAAGAGTTAATATATTAGGGCGCCTGGATGGCTCAGTTGGCTAAGTGATTGCCTTTGGCTCAGGTCATGATCCTGGAGTGTCAGGGTGGAGTCCCGCTTCTCCCTTTGACCCTCCCCCTTCTTATGCTCTCTTTCTCTCTCATTTTCTCTCTCTCTCTCAAAAAAAAAAAAAACTTTAAAAAAAGGAGTTAACATATTAGATATAGTAATAATCAGCATAGGCAGTTAAGAAAGTTGGAAAAAATGTTTGGTTAGACTTATTTAACATTCATTATGATAATTTCTTCTATTAATACTGTCGACATAGGTCACTGCCAATGAAGAATTCATCGATATCAAGAGCTTTTAAAATGAGAGTTTTTATTCCTAACTTACTTGTGTGCTTTGTGCTTTTTTCTTTTTTCTTTTAGAACCTGAGAAATTGGTACATCATATTCTCCAAGATATGTACAAAACCAAGAAGAAGAAGACTCGGGTTATTCTACGTATGTTACCCATTTCAGGCACATGCAAGGCTTTCTTAGAAGATATGAAAAAATATGCAGAAACATTTTTGGAACCCTGGTTTAAATCTCCAAACAAAGGAACATTTCAGATTGTATATAAATCTCGAAATAACAGTCACATGAATAGAGACGAAGTTATCAAAGAATTGGCAGGTATGTTTTTCTTAGTGATTTTACGTTAGTATGTAATACTAAATACTTGTTCTTGATTTTATTAATTTATTATTATTATTATTTTACAACTTAAGTCTTATATTTTTTAGTATAAAAGAAGTATATTAAAATGTCTTTAAAATAGGAGTACCAGGGGGCACCTGGGTGGTTCAGAGGGTTAAGCCTCTGCCTTTGGCTCAGGCCATGATCTCAGGTTCCTGGGATTGAGCCCCACATTGGGCTTTCCGCTCAGTGGGGAGCCTGTTCCCCTCCCCCCGCCCCGCCTGCCTCTCTGCCTACTTGTGATATCTCTCTCTCTTAAATAAATAAAAATCTAAAAAAAAAAAAGGGGGATTCGTGCCTGGCTTAGCCAGTAGAGCATGTGACTCTTGATCCCAGGGTTGTGAGTTCAAGCCACACACTGGGGACAGAGAGTATTTAAAAAAAAAAAAAAGTTCTTAAAATAATATCAGACCTAACAGATTTCAATATGTTGGTTATGAGACTTTCTGGTAGGTAGATAGGAAATCTTCCAAATCAAGATTTAATTTTCTTTGGAAAAAAAGGACTCTAATTAATGTCTCGGGATTTCATTTGTATTTATTTATTGAAAGGGTTCACAGCATTTCTTTTTGTAAAGATTTATTTACTCATTAGAGAGTGTGAGAGAGCATGAGCTGGGGGTGGGAGGAGAGGGAGACAAGCAGACTCGCCACTGAGCAGAGAACCCAGTAAGGGCCCCTGATTCCAGGACACCGAGGTCATGACCTGGGCCACCCAGGGGCCCAGAATTCACAGAATTTGACTGGGGTCCATGTAGAGGAGTAGACTGTATATAAATTGGTTTGCCAAGTCCCAAACAGAAAGATGAAAGGTTGTATTTGTATCTGTCAAGCTTCATGGTATCCCTCTCCCTGTTTTCCTCTTTTTGTTACAGGAATAGTAGGTAGCCTCAATTCGGAAAATAAAGTGGATCTCACTAATCCGCAGTACACGGTGGTAGTAGAAATCATTAAAGCTGTCTGTTGCCTGAGTGTTGTGAAAGATTATATGTTGTTCAGAAAATATAATCTCCAGGAGGTGGTAAAGAGTGTTAAGGACCCATCACAACTTAACCCAAAGCAGTCCGTGCAAGCAGGAAATGGGAAAGAAGCTAAATTGGAATCTGGGAACAAATCAAACCAACATGATCCAGCAGAAGGAAAAAATAACCAGCAGGCGGTACCAGAAAATAATGAGGAACTGAGGCAGACAAAACCAAGATCTGAGACACAGGTGGTGAACGAGGGAGGAGCTAAACCTGAACTTGAAAGTCAAGTCACAGAAAGATCTGAGTCAAGTGAAAATGATCTCTCATAAGGATTAAAAAAAAAAAACCTCCTTTGGTGTTGCAGGTGGGTTTTTCCAGATGGCATTTGGTGAGATAGTGCTAGGATTCCATATAAAATTATGACTGAAAATTTGTTTTTGACCTTTGTGCGCTGCATAATGTTGAACTCATAATATTGAACGGTGATTGAGAAACCCCATTAATGGTTCTGTTGGAGATCTTTTGAACCCCCTATGCCAGTATGTAGTTAGGCCTATATGCATTTGGTTGAGCTAGGAGAGGCTATGGATAATGATGAACACTTCTGTGGAGCGGAGGGTGGAGGCAAGATGGCGTTGGCTTCTCCCTCCTGATTATCTTCCCCAGCCTCCCCTTCTGTGCTGGCATCTGACTTAGGGGAGCAAACAAACTCTGTAAAAGAGAAAGTCCTAGGGAAATTTTATTTAAGGACAGAATTTTTATATGTTGCAACTCAGCTGTCCCTTCCTACTTTTGTTGTAAGCATTGCAAAAACATGGGTCTTACAGGTTTAGAAGTGAATTGTTTTTGTGACTTTTTTCTATCTTTTTGTGATTCTGTTACTTAGTTATGTCAGTTTTTACATTTTATAAACATTTGTTACAAATATGATGGTCCAGTGCTATAATTTTTGAAGACCTGGTGTGAGATAGAAGAGGATCATTTTAGGCATAGAACTATAGACATTTCTGCTAAGGTTAGTGATGAAGAATTAGTGTTCTGAGTTTCTTCAGTATGGCAGTGCAACAGGAGACACAAATTCTTTTTTTATAGCAAAAGCTACTTTTCAAGGGTCTTACATAGACTTAAATCCAAGCTGTTCTATTGCATTATGTATTGTCAGTGGAATGCAACTTACAAACCTAGCATTTCTCCAGCAGTTGTAACTGTAAGTCAAAACCATTTGATGAGTAAAAATGTTTGTTATTTTAATGGCATCTGGAATATCAAAACAGTAAACTTTTGTTTAAAAAAAAAAAAACAAACATTCAGGGGCACCCTGGCTGGCTCAGTCCATACAGCATGATACTGTTGATTCTCAGGGTGATACATTCAAGCTCCATGTTGGATGTAGAGATTACTTAAAAATAAAATCTTAAATAAAATCACATTCAGTGAAAGGTCTAAGAAGCAAATTATTTAGTAACAGCACTTATACCAAGAAAAGAAAAATTCACATAGTTGGTAAGAATCTAATCTCAACATAATGTTAAAATGCTAGAGCAAGAAGCAGCATAAGAAATTGAAAAACCTTCACTTTCAGTTTATTAAATTAAATGTCACCTGATACTAAAAAATTAACTGAAAAGCAGCAGCTTCTCTATCTATCTGGGTTGATAAGTCAACAGATTTCACAAAATATTTGTCATACTGTAGCTTTGGTAAGATTAGTAAATGATGAAATTCAAGAAGGCTTTTTCTGCTATGAGGAGCCTCTCAAAACCAAGGCAGTATAAATTTAATGGGTCTTCATATCTGAAGGCTGAAAGTCTGTCATCTTTACTTTGGGTGTTCATCGGTTTTGCTCATATTGGTAAAATCCTGACGTTGATGTTATAGCACATGGCTTTCTTCACAGAGAGCTGCTGATATAAAACACTTGGAGATGAAATGAAAGTTCTGGATAATGCTGCAGAAATTGTTACTAAAGACCCATTTATGTAAGAATGTTTAAAAAAAAACAACAACTAAAGTCTGAACAAAGAGCACATAAATCTACGTACAGAAATCCAGTGGCTTGTCAGAGGAAGAGTTCTCAACAGGATGTTTGAGTTGAAAGGTGAATTGCCAGAGTACATACAAGCTACTAGGCCAGATTTTTTGGAGTGCTCAGGAGCCCAAGTATGGCTATAGAAACTAGTCTGTTCAGTGGACATTTTCCATCACATGAACAAATGAAACAAGTTTCTGCAAGGTCCTGGAGAAAATGTATTTTCCTGAAAGTGATAAGATTCTCAGATAAAAAAGAAACAGACTCTTCGGAACTATCACTCTGCCAAAGGAACTCTTGAAATGTTTCCACAGCCAGTTGGGCTTGAGAATGAAGAAGAGATAGCAACAAGTCTGGAGCCTTAACTAAAACTCTCCATGAAGAACTGCAAAACCCAATTAAATAGCATTTTCTCTCCTTTTCCTAAAACTGAGGGAGGAACCTCTTCTCTGAATCTCAGCCTGAGATTTTCTCCAGGAGAAGAAAAAGAACTCTGAATCCTAGTCTGATAGTTCTGGGTTTTTGTGAAATCAGAGTATCCTTAACTCATACTCCCATGCCATGAGGGTTCCCTTAATTTGGAAGATTTTTCAAGGTTTCCTCTAGTCTAAAATTACTGAAAAACGCTGGAAGAGACGAACACCAAAGAGGGCTGCATACTAAGTCCAGATTATGAATCAATAGTAAGAGGCTGTGAAATTAACTTTTGGAGATGGGTTTATTAAGTTTGAAACAGTTCAGTAGTAGTATAAATGTTGAGTCTTCCTGCACCAATGTCTGTGTTTATTTAATGGCTAGAGAATATGGGAATGTATTTGTATCCTCCTAAACTAGCGGTCCAGACTAGAAGGATTTGGGAGGGGCAAAGGCTGTTACAGACTCGACCTTGGTTAATGCAGATGAGGCTGGAGCTTCCTTTTCCATCTTCGATATGTAAAGTGTTAACTCTTAATGGGTTGAGGTCATCTTGGAAGGATGATAAGAGCATTTTCAGTGTCATTTGTGTGAACATGGAGGATAGGATTTTGGTGCCTTCATTGGACTTACTCCAAGAAAAAGATCATTTTATTTTGATAGTGCAAGACTCTGGGACTTCGGGAATAAAAGTGGCCATATGCTTTTGGAACGGCTAACTCTGCAGAACTGGATTCCTTTTACTTTGTGAAAGCTGCTATTCTACAGAAAGATTTTGCTTTAGTAGTTCATTTTTAATCTTGTATTTATTTGTATTTGGTAAGACTGAGTGCGACAAAAGCTCTTCTTCCCCAGTTCTAAAGCACTGTGTTCTGTTGGAATCCGAATCCCTTTATTGATATGTGAAAGGTTTCCCAACTTTATTGTCCCTGACATTTGAGGATGTTGTTTTATAAATGACAAATTTCCAGGATGGGAATTGAATGGTTTTTTTTATCCTTTTAATTTTTTTTTTTTTTTAAGTAATGTCAGTTAAAAAAACTTCAGTATTGTGGTTTAATAAACTTGTTTTGCTTTGTGGAGGAAGGAGTGTTATACTTAGTATCTTGAAACATGTTTGTGTAAGGTCACACATGATTTCTAAATGTTGTTTTTACTTGTATTTTGCTTTTGGTATGGCCAGATATTTAGCTTATTTTTCATAGTTCCTGATACTTTCAGAAAACGCAAAATAAATTTGTTCCCTAAAGATTGGTGTTCTATGTTTTTCTTCCTGTCTCTTATTAAAATTCTTGCTTTATAATAGACATAAAAGATGCTTATATGTTACATTATGTATCAAAAGTCATGTACATTGTCCTAAAACATATAGATATAAAACTCTTAATAATTGCTCTGGATTAATTACTCTTAAGTAATCCAAATTTGGGATATTCCATGCTTTAAAAGGACGTATTGGGTGCTTGGGTGACTCAGTTAAGCGTCCAACTCCTGATGTCAGCTTGGGTCTTGATAACAGGTTTGTGAGATCAAGCCCCATGTTAGGCTCTGTGCTCAGCAGGGAGTCTGCTTGGGATTTTCTCTCCCTCTGCACCCCCACCCCATTTTCTTTAAGTAAATCTTAAAAAAAAAAAAGTTTAGTAATACAGTACTCGATTAAATTCACTTACTGGCTTTTGAGTTATTTATATTATTTTATTTTTTAAAAATATTTATTTATTTGAGAGAGAGGGAGACATCAGAAGTAGGCAGAGAGGCAGGCAAAGGGAGAGGGGGAAGCAGGCTCCCTGCTGAGCAGAGAGCCTGATGCAGGGCTCAATCCCAGGACCCTGAGACCATGACCTGAGTTGAAGGTAGAGACTTAATCTGCTGAGCCACCCGGGTGCCCCTATATTACTTATTTAAAAATTGATATTTTAATTAACTTTATTTCTGTTAAGTAGGCTCCACACCTATCCTAAAGCCCAACATGGGGCTTCAACCCATGACTCTGAGGTCAAGACCTGAGCAGAGTTGAGTCAGATGCTTAACTGACTGAAACACCCAGGAACCCCTTTAATTCACTTTAAAGAACTAGTAATACAAGATGTTAAACAGAAGAAATTCTGTCTTGAACACTTTTCTTAGAATAGTTCTAATTTTTATTTTGACTTAATCAGGCACAAGATCAATTCATTGTCCACTGTGCATTTCTAAATAATCATTTTGCTATTTTAAGTGCTGTAGGTCATTAAAATCACTGCCTTTGTCAGTTCTGTCATCATAACTTTTTTTCCCAAATATTTTTGAATTCTTATTTATATAATTTTTGGCTAAGTACAGAACGAAAAATTGAGGTTTTCAACCTGGAAAAACCTTCAGCATTGCAAGAGAGTAGTCTCTAAATCGGCAGGAAGCAAGGACTAAAAAGAAGTCTATAACTATTTAATGCTGTAGTTGCTTATTGGGCTATGTTCGACCCCATTCATGGTCTCTCAGAACATTGCGTTTGATTTTCCCGGTGATTGTCTTCGGGAGTTCTGGAACAAATTCCACCTAATTAACAGAGAAACATACTATGAGACACTTGATTCCGTTTTGAAAATCCCAGTTGTCAGTACAACTGGGAGAGCTTTCATGTAACTGACGAGTTTGAGTCTGGGGACGTCTTAGCCTAAACTCATTGAAATTCATGTGTTTATCTTCCAGTTGACAATGGACCTACATCATGAGTTTTCAGTGCAAAGTTTTTAGTGATATGCTTTATCAGACAGATATAATGATCCTTTGCTCCATTGCTTCCCCTTCCAGTTCAAATTAGAGCTGGGCCTCTACTGCCCCTAGGAAATAGAGGCCACACCTAAATGTACAAAGAAGCAAGTTAATTAGGTTTGGGGCTTTTAAGAGCTGGATCCTGCAGCCCCGTTCTAAGGGAAACTTTTGAGAGTTAATTTTGAGTACAATGTACCCATTATGCTCAGAGTAAAATCATTTCTCTGTTTCCCTCGCTCAAGATATGACTTTAAAATTTTTCCTCAATGTTTGCAAATCAGCTGGTGACTGATTTAGTAAATTTGATGGAGAAGATGTATCTAGTTCTGAGGCTGAAGTTAACTGCCTTTTGGCTGAAATACCAGTTGAATGGAATTCTCATCTTAAGGATCAGTATCAACCAACAGTATTCCAGGATGAAAAGGAAGGAAATTGCAGTGCCATCATTATGTTTTTATATACAATTATTCTTAAATCCTCCCTTGAAGAAGTTTTCAGGAAAGATTCCACAGTTTCTTTGGATAGCATCTTTTTTCTGGGCCTTAAGTTTGGTCACTTGATACTTAAAAGGCTTGTGCTTTGAAGAGTGTTATGGCTTGAGAGTACTGATGACTGAATCAAATGCTGTCTTTAAATTATTTTCCATTTTTTCCCCCTCATGGAATGGGACCGATTAGTCTGACAAGGATCCTTAGTAGTTACTCAGTATTGCAGAGTAGATCAAAACTAGTGTATCAAACATCTAAGTGTCCTAAAATAAATGTTTTAAAGCAAAATTCTTAAGTCTAAACAAGTTGAAGTAAGTGTCTTCCACTTATATAATGAGCAACCATAAAGTCAAAAGCTAGTAAAATCTATGTACTTAATATCTTAGACCCTTATTTGGTAACACTTAACTCTGGGCAAAAAAAAAATACTTGCCTTTCTTGGATATTTGTAAGGTGCAGTTGATTTTTTCACATGATCCTGAAGTTCAAGAATTAATTTCTCTGGGTTGGAAGATTTAAAGGGTGCAGATAGGACAACAAAAGCTTTCACTACCTGCAGGAGAAAATTCAATTTATATTGATTTTTTTTCTTTCAGACACATCAGGAGTTTGGAACTAAAGCCGAGCGCAGACAGGTACTTATAATTACTTGTTTACACAACTTGAGTGATGAACACAAACCCAGAGATCACCCTTGATCTTGGATACAAGTGGGGTTTTGAGATCTAATTCCAGATAAATAGTTTGTGAGTGTGAGGAGTGCAGTGTTTCAATAAAGCTAAAACTTGAGTTTTGTTTACATGTCACACATGTATTTAATATTTCAGTCAGACTAGTCCTATATGTTCTACAGGCAGTCCTTGATTTGCAGATGATCATTTACTCCAGACCTACACTGTTAGAGGCATGTGATAGGGAGACAAATGGAGGTTCCAGAGAATATGGTTTGAAAGGGATTTGGGGAAGCTTGGTGGAGGGATTTTGTATGCTGGGAGATGAATTCTTGGAAGGATCAATCTACCTCTGAAAGGTCTTTTTTGCCCAATATTTCTTGCTTGTCTTTGGAATACTATACAAAACCCACCAATTAGATAGTTATTAAGGTTAGTTAATCATACTTTAAATTATTAATTATTCATGCATTGATTCCAAGTGGTATTTACTTCTAATGTTCAGATGAAACCAGCTATATTGAGAGAATGAGAATATGGTGGCAGGAGAAAAGTACTTTGGACAAGAGAATCCACTGGGTGTGGAGGTGGTGCAAGAGGTTTGAGTGTGGGATCCATAGAGTCACTGCAGAGGGTCAGAGAGGGCGCCTGGGTAGCTCAGTCAGTTAAATGTCTGCCTTTGCCTTGGGCCAGGATCCCGGTCCAGGATCGAGCCCCATACTGGGCTCCCTGCTCAGTGGGGAGTCTGCTTCTCCCTCTCTGCCACTCCCCCTGCTTGTGCTCTCTCTCTCTCTCTCTCTTTCTCTGTGTATCAAATAAATAAATGAAATATTTTTAAAAAAAAGGATCAGAGAAAGAGATGTGGGTGGATGCTGATACACAAACTGTTTTTGGAATTTTGCTACTTACTAAATCTGTCAGAAACTTCCATGATGAAAGGAAACATCTCCCTTCCACACTACAGGGCTTCCTCTTAAAACTAAGGCTATTACTGTCATTCCCTAAGTTCCCTTTCATTAGGTCCTAAGTAGGCTAGTGAGACTTGTTTGGGAACCTGGCCACAGTCTCCTATTTGCATTGTTTCTGTGAGACAATGTATTCTGATTTCCATGACCATCGTAAATACAGCATAATCTGCTTTTTCTATGCAACATCTGTTCCCACCCTTTTAGTAATAGTACCCCGATTTTCCTATGGAACATTACCCTAACTTCTCTGTCTGGTGGTCTTGACACTAATTTCTACCTCCAGTGATCAGCATATGATCCAGGTCTGGCCAGCGAGCATATGCCATTCCCTGGACCACATTGTTTAGATATGTGATCTAAGATAGACACATATTACTCTGGGAGTTTCTTGAAACTGTTGGAAGAGGAGCTGTGTCCTTTACTGGTTGTGAAGCTATGTACATTTGAAATCAGTTGCTACCACGTAGGAAGAACATGCCTGAATGGAGCCACGCTAAAGAACAACAGCCCGGAAATGAAGAGAGACAAAGCTTTGCTAACTTCACATGAACCCTTGGATGTAGCTGCACCTGAAGACCTCACTTACGTGTGGGCCAATAAATTCCTTTTTTAAAAAACTTAAGTCAGTTTGAGTTGAGTTTCTGTCACCACTAAATGAATCCTAATACATCCCATTTGGGACACAATTCATTTGTAAAGCTGAGTGCTGGTACCCATTTTTGGCACATGGGTGCTTCATCATGAGAATTACATGATTACTCCTGATATACTCTCCAGGGGGGTCAAATGGATAGAACTGGAAAATATGAAATTACTACTTGAATGATATTCACTCTACCTCTCCTCTGACTGGATCCGGACTGCTGACAACAGCTGATTCAACAACAGCTGGGTGTTCAATTAGCGCACTCTCCACTTCAAATGGCCCGATACGGTACCTAGAAGAGTTAAAGAAGCCCTTGGTGACTACATCATCCAAGGAGGAGATCTTCCCTGGCCATCTGTTACTCTAAGAGTGGCAAATGCACAAACCCAGAGGATATGATGACATCGTCAGCTCTGCCGACAAACCAGAAATACCCATCACTGTCCATCACTCCTCTGTCTCCAGTGGTGTAAAAATCCCCTCTTATTGTGGCAGCAGTTTTCTCTGGATTGTCCTAGGAACCAAAGATGGCTTTGGGCATTAATTTGGTCAAAATAGAAAAAGAGGCATGACATTCATAAAGTGACTAGTACTTTGCACATTCTATTTATAAAAATTGATTTTTTAAAAAAATGTGGTTGATACTGTAGAATAAAGAAGGTTCGAGAATATAATGAAAAGGAAACCCCTCTTTCACATCTTCTGCCCTGTATCACCCCCTCCCTCCCCTCAGCAGCCTAGTTGTCTTTTCTAAGGACAAGCACGGCAACTGGCTTCTTACACATAGAATTTAATCTTTACAAAACTTTTAGGAGATAGAAGATATTCTCCCCATTTTACAGTTGATGAAATAGACTTGGATTTTGTGACTTGCTCAAGGATAAACAGCAACACATGATGGATATGAAATTTGGACCCAAGTCTGTATGACTCCCCATGCCACCTTTCTGTTAACTTGTGACTAGCACATTCTTTGTTCTTATACCACATATTCAGAGAAGAAACAGAAGGGCCGTGTAGACTTTAGTCTGAGGGCAATTTCCCCTTCTTTGCCAGGTGGTAGGATGTTGCCATTTTCATCTATAATCTAGAATGAAAGAAACAATTAGGTTCCTAAAATTTTCTTTTTACAAAATGAAAACAGGTTGCAAATAGTTGTACAATGACTAGCAGAAAACTGTAAAACATTCTTCTCTACTGAAACAGATATTACCCACCTGGACATCATAGGGTAGTACTCCTTTTCCCATCGAGCCCGGTTTAATTTCTTGTCCTTTCTGATTGGCACAAATTATTCCCTATTGAGAGAACATGTTTTATTTAAGAATGTAAAAATTCATTTTCTCTTGCTATTTGTATCATGACAATAAAACATAAGACTCACTTTGACTGGACTGATTTTCCCCGTGTGCATGTTTGTCTTCTAGATACACACACACACACACACACACACACACTATTTTAGACCAGTGCTTCTCAAACCTGTGTGTCAGAGTCACCTGGAACATTCATTTTTCAAGCACAGATTGCCAGGCCTCGTCCAAGTTTCTGACTCAGTAGGTCTACCTGGGGTGGGATGGCGTGTGTGAGAATTTGAATTGCTACCAAATTCCCACATGCTGCTTCTGGTGGTGGTTTTGGACCACTTTGAAAATGACTCCTTTAGACTAAGGGTCCTGTTTATTGCACCTTGGGATAAATTCCACACTGGGCCTCTCTGGGGTCCTCAGTGCTGCTGAGAAGAAACACTTGATTCTTTTTTTTTTCCTTCCAGGAACTTCCCATAAGTCTATCTATCTATCTATCTATCTATCTATCTATCTATCTATTATCAGTGTGCCAAGATTTATTGTTTATGCACCACACCCAGTGCTCCATGTAATATGTGCCCTCCTTAATACCTACCACCAGACTAGCCCATCCCACTCCACCCACTCCCTTCCAAATCCTCAGTTTGTTTCTCAGAGCATAGTCTCTCATACTTCATCTCCCCCTCCGATTTCCTCCCCTTCACTTTTCTTTTTTCTTTTCCTAATGTCCTCCATGTTATTCCTTATGCTTCACAAGTAAGTGAAACCATATGATAATTGACTTTCTCTGCTTGAATTATTTCACTCAGCATAATCTCCTCCAGTGCCATCCATGTTGATACAAAAGTTGGGCATTCATCCTTTCTGATGGAGATGTAATATTCCATTGTGTATATGGACCATATCTTCTTTATCCATTCGTCTGAAGGGTATCTTCGCTCTTTCCAGTTTGGCAATTGTGATCATCACTGCTATGAGCATTGGGGTCCATATAACCCTTCTTTTTACTACATCTGTATCTTTGGGGTAAATATACAATTGCAGGCTCATAGGGCAGCTCTATTTTTAATTTTTTAAGGAATCTCCACAGTTTTCCAAAGTGGTTGCACCGACAACAGTGTAAGAGGGTTCCCCTTTCTCCACATCCTGTCCAACACTTGTATCCTGTCCTGATAATTTTGGCCATTCTAACTGGTGTAAGGTGGTATCTCAGTATCTTTCACTGGTATTTTTCAAAGTGCTAGAACAAACAATCCTAAAATTTGTATGGAACCAGAAAAGACCCCGAATCACTAAGGAAATGTTGAAAAAGAAAAACAAAGCTGGGGGCATCATGCCTGATTTCAAGTTTTACTTGCTGTGATCACCAAGACAGCATAGTACTAGCACAAAGCAGACACATAGACCAAGGAACAGAGTAGAGAGTCCAGATATGGACCCTCAACTCTATGGTCAAATAATCTTCAACAAAGCAGGAAAAAGTATCCAGTGGAAATCAGACAGTCTCTTCAATAAATGGTGCTGGGAAAATTGGACAGTTATGTATAGAAGAATGAAATCTGATCATTCTCTTACACCATTCACAAAGATAAACTCGAAATGGTTGAAAGACCTATCAAAATCCTAGAGGAGAACATAGGCAGTAACCTCTTTGACATTGAATATAGCAACCTCTTTTAAGACACGTCTCCAGAGACAAAGGGAACAAAAGTGAAAATGAACTTTTGGAACTTCCTCAAGATCAAAAGCTTCTGCACAGCAAAGAAACAGTCAACAAAACAAAAAAGCAACCCATGGAATTGGAGAGACAAAGATCTATAAAGAACTCCTGAAACTCAACACCCAAAAACAGATACTCATATCAAAAAATTGGCAGAAGACATTAACAGACATGCATATCTTCTCCAAAGAAGACATACAAATGACTAACAGACACATGAAAAAATGTTCATCACCATTAGCCATCAGGGAAATTCAAATCAAAACCTCATTGAGAGCCACTTGATTCTGTCCCTCTCCATCCCTGAACACCTTTGAGAGTTCTCCTGCATAGGGAGAAGACAGAAAGACTGCAAGGAATAATCCTAATTCTGCCCTAGCCAAGCCAAATTGGACAATTCAGAGGTCTTGGTAGTTATGGCCAGGTATGGTATTCTCAGAAATTCCCTAAAAATTTATAGCCCCAAGGGGGCTCTTCAGAGGCTCAGCCTGGGATTGAAAGGCTCCCAATATGCTAAACTCAGACTTTTTCCATTAAACATACCACTTCTGTCTGTCCGTAGCCTTCATACAGTTCCAGCCCAGTTTGGGCCTTCCACTGTTCCAGCACCTCCGGGTTGAGTGGCTCCCCTCCTGTCAAGCAGTGCCGTAGCTTCTTGAATTTATATCTGCAGACACAGAGTTTCATGGGGTCTTTGGGAGGAAGAAATCTGAGTGGCTTTCATTAAAAAATTAAGATGTTCTAGCAACAAGCCAATGAGCTAGGAAAGGCAAGCAAGCCTTAGGAAGGTTCATTCAGCAAAAATTTTTGGTCACTTACTATCTTACCAGACACATTTATAGGTTTTGTGGGGCATGCTAATGATGAAAGTAAAATTTGCTGACAGAGCTTGTATTAGGCGGGGAGAAGGTAGGAGAAAATACTGATAGTGATCTTAAGCACTTATTATGAACAAAGTGGTAAAATAACCAACACTAATTGAGCATTTATTGTGTTGTGAGGGCTTTTGGAGCATTCTCATAATCCTCATGCCCTATTTTATAGATGAGGAAATTGAGACTGGGAGAACTTAAAGAAGTTGCACAAGATTTCATGAAGGGCTGAGTTAACTACTCCACAGTTACCATTTGTCCGGTGTCTGACCGAGCAGGCCACTTACACTGAATTCTCACCACAAACCCATGAGGCAGCTCTAAATCCTCTCTTGTGGTTGGAATGAAGGGAGGCTTACTTAGTAAGCTCATCTCAAGTGTCTGAGGTCTCACGATAGTAAACAGCACAGCCCCAGTTGTTTGACTTTGGAGATCAAGCTTTTCACCCCTGGCCTTACTACTATGCTGCCCGCTTTCTTAAGTGAGAAAGTCTGGAACAGCCCCGCTCTGATGCATTGAGGTTTCCAACGGGCAGGACAGGATTGTGCCTATTCAAAATAGCCCTTGAAAGCCATCGGACTACTCTTGAGATGTGAGCAAGAAGCTCACATTTTGAGGGGCACCTGGGTGTTGCAGCCAGTTGAATGTCCCACTATTGGTTTTGGCTCAGGTCGTGATCTCAGGATCTTGGGGTCATCAGATTGAGCCCCATGTCTGGCTCCATGCTCTGTGCAGAGTCTGCTAGAATTTCTCTCTCCCTCTCCCTCTGCCCCTTCCCATCATGTGTTCCCCCCACTTAAATCAATCAATCTTAAAAAAAAAAAAAGATACTCACATATTGAGGGCCACAAGGGAATTGACCCTAACTAGAATAAGAGAAGGTTCAGATCTGTTTTATTTTGTTTCCCAGCACTCTCCTTCCCGGGCATCCATATTTGAGGGGGATAGAGGATGGACAAGGCTGCGCTACTTAAATTGTCACTACTTACATTGTTTCTCTCTTCCTTTCTGTCTCTCCTCACATATTCAATTCCTATTGCTTACATAAATATACATTGCAAGTCCACTAGAGGTTCAGGTGATTTGGATGAATTGATTATAATCCTCAAGTCATGAGACCATATTAGCTTCTCTTCAAGGCATATAAACACAGTTGTACTTTGGGGTGCCGCGGGGTTAGTTCTCAGTATGTAGGGCTCTGGTTGTCCTGGAGAAAACAGGAGAGTTGTCCCTAGACACTAACCTCAGGGGCAACTGGGAGGCGATTTAGGCAATATCTGGAGGCATTTTTGGTGGTCGCCAGGGAGGATCTACTGACATCTAATGGGTGGAGACCAGGTAGAATGCTGCTCAAGATCCTACAGTGCACAGGCCAGCCCCTGACAGCACAGAATTCAGTCCAAAATGTCAGTAGTGGCGAGACTGAGGAAACCTGCACTGAAATGGGGAGATCTATGATGCTAGACCGCAGCTTTCATTTGAGCTTCACATGGAGATGCCCGCCCAAGTACCTCTTCAGGTCTTTCTGCACAAGCATCCTGTACACAGTGGGGGCGCTGCACAGGGTGGTGATGGGGTAAGTGGTGAGAGTCTGCGTGATGGAGAAAGACAGTTGTCAGAAGTGGGTAATTAGAGGCCACAACTAGAGCTGATGTCTGCCACCCCTCATCCTCTTTCACTGAGAGGTTTCCATCATAGATGATCACTGCTCAGAACAAAAACCCAAGTACTTATTAGTTGTTCCTAGTGACCGTATGTCTGCTGGGAATTTCCAGTTATTGGAAAGAACACATGTCTATTACAGTAATAGACATACACAGCCCACTCTCCACAGTGGACTCAACACAGTCCACTCTCTAAACAGAAAGTAAATATTTGAATTTGAGACCAGCCCCCAAGTATGAGCTAGTTTATTCTACCTCAGGGCTGCAAATTACCTTTCACCGTGGAATTTTGAAACCTCCTCCCCATATATTCCTATACAGTACACAGCCTGGGTGTGAACTAACCTACCCAAACCTCCCAACACTTTTTCTGTGAAAAACATCAGTGCTGGGGCACCTGGGTGACTCAGTCGGTTAAGCCTCCACCTCGTGATTTCCACTCAGGTTGTGATCTCAGGGTTGCAAGACTGAGCCCCTCGTAGACCCCACACTTAATGCAGAGTCAGCTAGGGATTCTTTCTCCTCCCTCTCTCTTTCCCTTTGCTCCGCCCCCTGCTTGCATTCTCCACCCATCCCTCAAATTAAAAAAAAAGACACTCCTTTTGAGTGGATTGATTAAGTGCATTAGTGAGGCATTTTTCAGTCCTTTCCTTAACTGTTTAAGATTTGCCAGGCTTATTTTACCTCCAGCTTCGTAAAGAAAAATAATGACTTAAGCATGCTAAATCTAGGGAGATACTCATGTTTTAGATGTCCTATTTCTAGACAGATTCTACTATGCCACATAATGAATTGACAGTTTGTATTAAATGTTAGCATTTGAGATAATATTTTCAAGATGTATTTGTAGGCTATCTGGATTGTCAAAGATCAAGAAAAACTTTTGATCCATAAGTGAGCATTTCTGCTGTCTGTACATGCCCCCTGGATTCCAGCTGTTCTTAATAACAGTAAATGCATGTGACTAAGAATAATGTAAAGTTTTTAGAATACTTAAAATATACACATTATCTTTGCAAAATAAGAGTATTCTTCTAATAGACTAATATAATGCCATATATTATTATAGCATTAATGTATCTTATTTACTATAACATTAAAGACTATTAAAATAAAAATATATATTTTTCTTAAGTATTATATTAAGTATATTAAGTATATATCTTAATATTTTATTAAAAATTATTTTTTTAAAAAATACACGTTTTAGAACTGCAAAGTTAGCTTATTTACACAGGACACTTTGTAAACCTGACATAGAGATCCCAGTTCTTATGTTACCCACCATTTCTCTTAAGACCCTCAAGCCATCTCATAAAACCAGTTAGCAAAATAACAGGGTGAGTATAGCTTCTATTCACACACAGGTGTGGTGTTTAGTAATATGTATTTCATTCAACATAATTGATTTTTCATGGTTGAAAAATAATTAGCCTAAATCACATCTTTGTAAAGGCTAAAGAAATCAGGGCAATCTGATACTTCAGTCTAGCTGTGTCTTGTTGAGAAGGAGGGACGTGCTTGGTTTCAAGACAAACACTGGGTTCTGAGAATTCACAAAGTGAAAAGCACAGGGTGAGGGGAGAATGGAAGGAGCTGTAGCGGGAGAAAGGTGACCCCACCTTCAATCCTCCCTATGTAGGGTTTTGGATTTATTGCCTAGTGTTTTGATTTCACTGAATCAGAAGCCAAAGATTTGTTTAGACTTGAGCCTTGTAATCTGTTATTTATAATATTTCAAGTGGAATGTGGACAAATCCTGAATAGTTTGAAACATGAGAGTGTTGTGGGCGTTCCTTCTTTGTTAAATACATTCAAATGCCAAATCCCCGGAGACTTCATTTCTTAAAAAGGAATGATTTCCACAAGCCCAGGAAACTATATTCTGAAGAATCATTTCTTTGTGGTTTTGGCAGGGTATGGTGTGTGTGTGTGGAGAAGACAAGGGAAAGATAGCTAGAAACCTTGACTTACATCTAGGAAGGTGTCAGTGTCAAACTGGGCCATCCGATGTACAAAGACACAGGCTCCCTGAAGCCAGGTTGAAAACACACTGCCAATGGCAGCCTTGATCCAGCCAGTGTCAGACATATTCCACATGATATCTGAGGACTTCAGGTCTAGCCAATACCTAAACGATATGGAGAAGCAACAACACAGACCCCAAAAATCCCAAAACAAAACAGCAGAAAAGCAGACGAACTGGAATCTTTGAGAACTGGCCAGAACCTCATGGCTATAGAGAAGGGTCATAAGAAGCTAAAGGCAGAAGAAGTGATTCTTTCTTCCACTTTTGTTAGGGGACCTTCTCAGGATCCTTGGTAATCTGAAAGTAGAGAGGGGGCTAAATTTGACATGGTATTCCGAGTTTGTTCATGAATGCAACAAATACTTATTGTGCAAATATATGGTAGGCCCCGTTCTCCCTAGCATGGTGAGTGAGACCAGATACCTGCTCTTAATTTAATAGGACAGAGGGCAGATAAGCACACCATAAAATGAGTAAGAATATAAATCAGTATCGTAATTTCAAATAGTGATAAGTGCTCTGAAGAAAATAAAATACGGTAAAGTGATAGTTATAGAATACGTAGGAAGGCCTTTCTGGGTGGGTGAATTTACCTGGCACTGACAAGGAACCAAACATGTTGTTGTTGGAGATGGGCTCAAGGCTGTTCCGGTTTATCACCCGGCGCTCATCACACAAGTGCCCTCCTTAATCCCCATCACCTATTTAACACATTAATTCTTGCTTGATCAGTTGGTGAGATGGTGCTATTTATTGAGATAAGCCTGGAGAAGGGCATAGGGGTTCTGTTTTGTGGATGTTACACTGGAGAAATCTAATAGTCATCCAAGTGCAGGTGTCAGTTAGGCAATGGGATATACACGTTGGGAGCTCAGGAGAGAGTTTAGCAAGAACAGTTCTCTTCCCTACCTTCCACAGAGGGTGTACCCAATTCCGAGGCTGCTTTGAGAGTGCTGGGCCATCTTGGGAGAGCCTGTGGTCCCACTGGTGAAATAAATGGCCATTGGTTCTTGACTTCCAGTCTCCACACAGTTGTGCTCTGCAGAGGCGGATCTGTAAAGTATGGGTCCCAACCCAACATGGTAGCTGAAGATGGCAGCCCAATTTAACTCTGAGACTATATATATATATGAGATTGTTATTATATATATTACAATTATATGTATATGAGATTATTATATATATTATAATTATGTGTATATATATATATATATATTTTTTTTTTTTTTCTCTGCTACTTGTGCCCTCTTGATACCAGAAAAGAGTTAATAGAACAAAGACTTAAGCCAAAACCTCTTTGAGAGGAATTTCTCAATAAATCTTAAAGGGATTTTGCAGATCAGTGCTAACCTTTAACAATTCTTTTTTTTTTAAGCACCAACTCTGTGTAGTCCACACTGATAGCCAAGATGACTTTCAATATCAATGATGAAAGGATGTGAATTTTATTTACTTAAACATTTTCTTCTAAGTGCTTTTATTTAATCTCTCTCTCTATATTTTTAAGTCAGTCATGGGTCTTTGTGGATTGTTTATTAAGATTTCAGGAGTTTTGGGGCACCTGGGTGGCTTAGTGGTTTAAGCCTCTGCCTTCAGCTCAGGTCATGATCTCAAGGTTCTGGGATCGAGCCCCACATCGGGCTCTCTGCTCAGTGGGGAGCCTGCTTCCCCCTCACTCTCTGCCTGCCTCTCTGCCTACTTGTGATCTCTCTCTATCAAGTAAATAAATAAAAATCTTTTAAAAAATAAAGATTTCAGGAGTTTTTATGATTTAAAGGAAGATCTTCTGGTATTTGAATCAAACTTTTTTTTTAAAGATTTTATTTATTTATTTGACAGAGAGCGGATAAGCACACCATAAAATGAGTAAGAGTATAAATCAGTATCATAATTTCAAATAGTGATAAGTGCTCTGAAGAAAATAAAATACGGTAAAGGCAGAGGCTTTAACCCACTGAGCCAGCCAGGTGCCCCTGAATCAAACTTTTTAATACTTTTTAATTCAGCATCTTCATCACTGGCACACATCATTGGGAGCTTATCATATAGCATCCCATTCTTCTTCTTTGCACTGATAAAACTCTGATTTTGTTCAGGTATCAGGTAGTTACATGCTTCAGGGGAGACTGTTACTTATATAGCTCCAGGGGGTGAATCTTGATTATCCTAAGCCAATTGTGGGAATTCTCATGCTAGAGACTGATTTAGGAATGGGCAGACATACAGTCACAATCAATGAGATTTAAAGGCTTTATGGAAAATGTTTCCTTAATACAAATCAAAACCACAATGAGATACTACCTCACACCTGTCAAAATGGCTAAACTTAAGTCCGGAAAAGACAACATATGTTGGCAAGGATGAGGAGAAAGCAGAATCCCATGCTTTACCAACTGAGCCAGCCAGGTGTCCCTCAATAATTATTTTTGAAGATATGCTACAATTTAGTGGTCAATAAAGAACATATGTACATGAAGTTGGTATGTGGGGGCTGGGGAAAGGAAGATTTCTTCACAATATCTAAAACTGTGGGGGAAAAAACCCACTCTTATTTTTTAATGCTTCTCAATCCAGTGTGGAAACCTTTAACGTAAGGCTTTAAATTTTCTTTTTTCTTTGACCAAAAGCGACACATTACAATCTGCAGGTGACAAGGAGATTTTTAATTAGTGATTTCATTGTCTGACTGACTCTATCTATTTCTTTGGACACCTGAGTTTTCTCTCTCTGGATTTTTCAGAACTGATTATATGTTGATGACTTCCAGATTTGTCTCTTTAGATCCTTGAGTATGAGCCTCATGTATCTACCACCTGCTAGACATTTGGATCTTCACAAACTCCTCAATCTTAATATGTCCGACTTTAAGCTCTTTCTCGAGCTGATACTACCCACCCCTTCAGTCACCCATGTTTTAAAGCAGCTCAACCTGGACTCCTTCCTTCATCCTCCAAGTTTAGTCAAATCTTATATTAGGTGATGCTTTTATGGGAAGGAGTTTGGATCAACTGACACAATTGCTAAGTCCTCGGAGGCAAGGAGGCTCCAAGATATAGTTGTGACTGATTTTATTGTGGGTACTGCAGATGAGGCAGGGGAAACCACTCACTGAAATAATTCCTGGAAGCTGAGCCACCCACTCTGGCTGTGTGGAGACACCAGGAGTTTGCTCTTCAAGTCAGGACATTCTGAGATGATGGACTCCACTGCCGGGACCACCTCTTCACTCGCCACAATACACTTGGCCTTGGATGCTTGCAGCCGATAGAGAATATCTTTGGCTCTCAGCTGGGTTGTTCCTGGCATGAAGACCAGCCCTGGGAAGGAGAGAGAGCCCTGAGTTGAAACAGATCTCTTGTCCCTTAGGCCAGATAATGGACTGTGGAAACAGGCTTTGTACTTGGGTGGGGAATACAGACTTTAGCTACTCCTGTCTTGATCCCCAGGGATATCCCACAGGACCCTGGTCACTGGGTAATCCTTCGAACAGTGGCTTCAGAGTCTAATAGTCCTTGGGTCTAATTCTGTCCTTGTGACTTATTAGCTTTGTGACCTTGAACATGTTACTTGATCTCTCTGTGCCTTCCTTTCCTTATCTTTAAAATGGGGAAAATAATAGTAAGTATCTGGCATATAGTAGGCAATATAATGGTGGGCCATTATTATGTAACATTTTTGTGGAACATCATTATGTAATGCTTAAATAGCGCTTTACAGCTCATAAGAAATTTTCAGGAATATTATCTTACTCAATCTTCTGAACCAGTGGTCTCCAAAGTTAGTTCTGCTAGGTAATCCACTAAAGGTGAGAAGAATTAGAATTTTAAAAAGTTGTATTGAGATAGTGGTATTCTTTATGTTTTAATCTCATTTTGTGTATATTTTATAACATGCATGCTATATTGTGCAGAAGAACAGTACAAATAATTATATCCAGATGGGAGGATGTGTATCCCAAATATCTTTATTGATAGATTGTGCAGTTAGAAGAGCTTGGAGGCCACTGTTCTAAGTAGCCATGTGGGCCCATGCTGTTAGAATTAGAGATTAAGTCACAGCCAGTGAGTGGCTGAGTCAGCCCTGAAACTCGGGTCTTCCCAGTGGTCTGGAATCGCCAAAGTCTGCCTACACTCCTTTGGCAATGCTTAGTTTGTCCCACCCTTCCACTCCACTCTAAACACTGGCCTGAGACGGGCCTGATTTTAAAATACCAGTTCCTTATGAGAAGAGCGTATATGGGGGAATTAGATGAAAGAAAGAGGGATGGTGGTTTGCTCTTTCTAAAGTGAATCAGCGCAGGAAAGAGAAGTGTATGTAAAGTATACAAATAGCCACTACCATTTATGGAGTCCTCATTATGTGTCTGTTATCTCACTCAAAAATCAATCCCAGTGTGCAGATGAAAACGAGCCCAGCGGTCACAGAGTCGGTAAGTGGCAGAACCAGAATTCAAAGATACACTTCCTAGACTCCCAAAACCTATGCTATATAGCAGACTACTTATTTCTTGCTGAGTTTCCTATTCAGTGAAATGGGGATATGTGGATTTGAATTCCTAGAAAGGAGACTATACTCACTGAATATATATATGTGTGTGTGTGTGTGTGTGTGTGTGTGTGTGTGTGTGTGTGTGTGTGTATCTATCTTTTAAAGATTTTATTTATTTGACAGACAGAGAGGCAGGCAGAGAGAGGAAGGGAAGCAGGTTCCCTGCTGAGCAGAGAGCCCGATGTGGGGCTTGATCCCAGGACTGTGAGATCACGACCCAAGCTGAAGACAGAGGCTTTAACCCACTGAGCCACCCAGGCATCCCCTCGTTGAATATATTTTAAAAGTTCTCACTTGTCATCACCTCTTGGGAAAATGAGTAAATATATGACATTAAGGAAGTTAGGAAAACACCTAACCAGATCTCAGATAGTATACTCCATATAAAATATGATTATTTATATTGCCAAAACTTGTGGGTTTTTTTTTTTTAAGATTTTATTACTTTATTTGTTAGAGAGCACAAGTAGGGGGAGCAGTAGGTAGAGGGAGAAGAAGGCTCTTTGGGCAGCAGATGCAGGACTTGATCCCAGGCCCCTGGGATCATGACCTGAGCCGAAGGCAGACTATTAATGGACTGAGCCACCCAGGCATTCCACAAACACTTGTTGTTAGTGGCTCAGGAATTATTAGTACTGTTGGTAGATTTGTGATATGAATGTGTTCAGTGGATATCATGAGGGTTAAGAAAAAGTTCTCTTCTGGTGGATTTCAGACTGTATACACTCTATAGCAAAAGCAAAATATTTTGCCACATGATACAATACAGCATCTCACCGTTTACTCAGAAGATTTAATAACTCTGAACTAGAAAATAATCCTCAGCTGCTTGTTTAACATTTAATTAACTGAATGTTTTGATGATTTGGCTTGTGGGTTCATTTTTAATCTTGGCATTTCCCAAATTGCTTAAATTATGTTATGTAATATTGCGTACATTTTTAATGACAAACCACCTTTAATCTTCTGTAACCCACTGTTGGCTTCACATTTCCAAGTTCCTTTTTATACTGGATATAAAAAGAATTTTATTTCTTGCTTTCTTAAAAATTTAATATTGAGGGTTCCTGAGTGGCTCAGTGAGTTAAAGCCTCTGCCTTCAGCTCAGGTCATGATCTCAGGGTCCTGGGATGGAGCCCCTCATCAGGTTCTCTACTCAGCGAGGAACCTGCTTCCCCCTCTCTCTCTCTGCCTGACTCTCTGCCTACTTGTGATCTCTGTCAAATAAATAAATAAAAATATTTAAAACATAAAAAAAGCTTAAAAAATTTAATATTGACAGAGCATTTTTCAACACCATTATGAAATCCTTATAGTTGGTCTTTTTAATGATATCCCATCACGTTGAGGTATCATAATTCCAACTAGCAATGAACATACCTCTACTAAACTTTGTTAGCTAGAATGGCCAAAATTAACAAGACAATAAACAACAAGTATTGGAAAGGATGTGGAGAAAGGGGAACCCTCTTACTGTTGGTGGGAATGCAAGTTGGTGCAGCCACTTTGGAAAATAGTATGAAGATTCCATAAGAAAGTAAGTCATAATTTATTTAATCATTTCTATATAGTTTCCAGTTTTTTCTCTTACTATGATAGTGTAACAAACGTCCTTGTGTCCTCTATGGTAGTTTTTCCTCTAGTCTTCTTATTTATTTTTAATTGATTTATAAACATTTATGTCATGCTCTGGAGTAAGGATTGGCAAACTTTTTCAGTAAAGGGCCAGATAGTAAATATTTTAGGCTTTGTGGGCCATTCCATCTCTGTCTCAGTTAATAATTCTGCCACTGTGGAGCATAAAGTGCCACACACAATAAATAAATGAGAAAGCATGACTATATTCCATTAAAATCTTAAAACTTTAATTATGAAAACAGGTGGCCAACCCATAGGCAATGGTTTTTGCCAGTCTCTTTCCTAGAGGGGAAAACAGTATGTGGAATTTTTATTTGAGGTACGTTATAAATTATCAAAATGTGTCATTGAATACCTTAATTAATTAATTTTTTCCTAGAAAGAGGCAGAGGGAGAGGCCTGGGTTGCTCAGTCATTAATAGTCTGCCTTTGGCTCAGGTCAGGATCTCAGGGTCCTGGGATTGAGCCCTATTTGGGGCTCCCTGCTCAGCGGGGAGCCTGCTTCTCCCTCTCCCACTCCCCCTTCATGTATTCCCTCTCTTGCTGTCTCTCTCTCTCTGTCATATAAGTAAATAAAACCTTAAAAAAAGAAGAGAGAGAAAGAGAGGCAGAGGCTTTCCAACTGGTTTCCACAGTCATATTCTTTTTTTTTTTTAAAGAATTTATTTATTTATTTGACAGACAGAGATCATAAGTAGGCAGAGAGGCAGGTGGGGGTGGGGGAAGCAGGCTTCCAGCTGAGCAGAGAGCCTGATGTGGGACTCGATCCCAGGACCCTGAGATCATGACATGAGCCGAAGGCAGCGGCTTAACCCACTGAGCCACCCAGGTGTCCCCACAGTCATATTCTTTTTTTTTTTTTTAAGATTTTATCTATCTATTTGACAAACAGAGATCACAAGTAGGCAGAGAGGCAGGTAGAGAGAGAGAGAGAGAGAAGCAGGCTCCCTGCTGAGCAGAGAGCCTGATGTGGGGCTCCATCCTAGGACCCTGGGATCATGACCTGAGCCGAAGGCAGAGGCTTAACCCACTGAGCCACCTAGGTGCCCCCCACAGTCATATTCTTGTAAGTCCTTACATTCCTTTTTTTTTTTTTTTAAGATTTTATTTATTTGACGGAGAGAGCGACAGCAAGAGAGGGAATACAAGCAGGGGGACTAGGAAAGGGAAAGCAGCCTTCCCGCTGAGCAGGGAGCCCGATGCGAGGCTTGAGCCCAGGACCATGGGATCATGACCTGAGCCAAAGGCAGATGCTTAATGATTAAGCCACCCAGGTGCCCCAAGTCCTTACATTCTTACAATGCTTTTTCATCCTTTAATATTTTCATGTTAGGGAGAATCCAAATGTATTCAAGAAAGTAAATTCTGTGTCATCTAGATAAATGCATCATAGCCATCTCTGCCAAGAGGCATATTGAGCCCCATTTGCTTTGATACAGTTTTGTGTTTAAATCCCAATTGCGGGGCACCTGGGTAGCTCAGTTGGTTTAGTGTCTGACTCTTGCTTTCAGCTCAGGTCATGATCTCACAGTTGTGGGACTGAGCCCCCCATTGGGCTCCACACTGAGATTCTCTCTCCCTCTCCCTCTGCCCCTCTACTCTCTATCTCAAAATAAATAAATAAATAAATAAATAAATAAATAAATAAAATCTTTAAAAATAGAAAAACAGATTCCAATTGCATAACTTTCTAGCTGTGTGACTTTGGACAGTCTTTTTAAGATCTCTGAACCTTGGTTTCCTCCCTTGCAAACTTTTTTTTTTTTTTTTTTTTTTTTTTGCAACACTCATATCTTAATAAGAATAGTTGTTATTAGGGGCGCCTGGGTGGCTCAGTGGGTTAAAGCCTCTGCTTTCGGCTCAGGTCATGATCCCAGAGTCCTGGGATCGAGCCCCCCATCGGGCTCTCTGCTCTGCAGGGAGCCTGCTTCCTCCTCTCTCTCTGCCTGTCTCTCTGCCTACTTGTGATCTCTGTCAAATAAATAAATAAAGATAAAAAAAAAAAGAATAGTTGTTATTATTTAAAAAAAAAGAATAGTTGTTATTATTAACCCATCATGGAATAATAATTATAATTACTAATAATTGTCATAATTAATAATAAAAAATCAACTCTTATTTTTCTGTTTTTTGTAAGCATAGCTTCAGTTGGAACTAACAATTCAGAAAAACGTCAAATTTCATTCTCTCTCTGTTTCTGCATGATTTAGAAATGTTAGATATTGGGGTACCTGGTGACTTAGGTCATGACCACAGGGTTGTGAAATGGAGCCCAAGTCTGGTTCTGTGCTCAGTGCAGGGTCTGCTTGAGATTCTGTCTCCTCTCCCTCTCCTCCCCCCACCGACTCACACCCACTAGCGTGCATGCTTTCTCTAAAATGAATAAATAGAACTTTTTTAAAAAAAGAAATGTTAAATATTGGCACTCACCTGTTCGCATACAAGCCACGTTTACAAGCCACCACTCTGGGATACGAGGCAGAATGACGGCCACTCGGTCTCCTCTCTTCAGGCCACAGGGGTCTGTGAGCACATTGGCAGCCTTTCGGGACAAGGAGCCCAGTTCTTCAAAGCTCCATTTCACCTCGTCCCCTTTGCCATTCACCCACCACAGGGCTGGGTTGGCTGGTCTCTCTCCTGCCTGGCCATGGGCACATGGGAAAGAAAGCAAGCTTGCATGACTGGTCCACCAAATAGATGGGACATCTGCCAGTACTTCCCCTCAGCACCCATGCTGGTGGATTCCGGTAACAGCACCCCAGTTTGTCTTTGGGGGAACTACTCCTCTCCTACTGAGTACAGCTTAGGTGAGACAACGCATCAGGGTAATTGTCCACCCACCAGTGGGTGGCATGTGACCCATGTGAGGCGAGTCAGGCCTTCTCTCCCAGATTTTGAGTTCTCTAAGAAGAACTGAAAGATACAATATGGTTGAAACAAAACTTGTGTATGGGTTTTTGGGGCTTACATACCCCCAGGGAGCTGTCCTGGTTTCCTGGTCTTGCTGAGACTGACTGTCCAGTTTTATGAGCACTCCCATATCCAATAAGGTTTTTGTCTTGCTTGAGTTAGATTATGTTCCATCTAAATAAACTCAATTTTTGTACTAAGGTTGATTAGGAACTATATGTATGTATGTATGTATGTATGTATGTATGTATATATATATATATATATATACACACACACATATATATGTAAAATTATTTTTTTTAACTCCAAAGACTGAAGTATGGCTTTTATAGGTAACAAAAACAAGATGGTGGACCTTTGGGGGAGGTTCATCGAGGGATTGATTTCTGGAGGAAACTTCTCATATCATTCTCAGAGTACACTGTTTATGTTGCAAAACCCCTGTGTTTTATATGTTACCTGGCACAAAAATTGATTCCTCCTTTCTTTCCCTATCTGGGATATCTGGAATTCTCCTTTTACCTTCCCTGGTTGGAAACTATTTCAAAACTCAATTTCCATTTTACTTCCTCTGTGAAGGTTTCCTTAGGCTCCTCTTCTTCTCCTTCCTGACATCTCTGTGTTTCTGCAGAATTATGCTCAAATGCCAGATGACTCCATTACACTGTATCACATGCCCTGCCCTGCACTATGGGTATTAGCTCCCTAAGATCAGGGGCTGTTTCCCATACCCTTGGGACTGGTGACCTTGGGTCAGGAGCTTAACTTTCTATGAGGTTATTTTCCTTATCTGCAACCCCCCAGGTTGGTGATGGGGATTTGTTGAAATAATATAGGTCAGCATTGCTCAACCTTTAGTCATTGGAATATCGCTATTTTGCCAGATCTGTCTACACCTGTGCTGTTGTCCTTTACATTGCTCTTTACTTTCATTCGCTTTTGGTGCACATTTACTTAAGAAGGAAAATGCATTTACTTGTCGCCATAGTTAGAGAACCAGTACCGCTTGTTAAAATGGGTTACTGAAAAATAAATATATGAAAAACAAAATATACCCAGAGATTTTCAACTTCTACCTGCTCTTTTGTTCAAAAGAGAGTATTTAATAGTATTTAATAGGAGAGCTATTAAAGATGTACATGGATTTAAAGGAAGACTATCCCCTCAATTTAATAGGAAAGATTGATTCAGCATTGTTTGAAACCTTGTATATCTTCTGAGGCACAGGTTCTTGCAGTGAGTTTTGGGAAGCAGTGATAGGAAAGTATCTAGCTCAGAGCCCAGCATGGGGTGGGGTCAGTAAGCAGGGACTTGACCTGAGGCTACACTGCAAACACTCAAGGCTTTTTGCTTTATTCTTCTCAATGTTTTCTCTCCTAATCACTCCAGTGATGACTATTATTATAAAATAGAGGCAATGTCTACAATAGCCAAACTGTGGAAGGAGCTGAGATGCCTTTCAACAGATAAATGGATAAAGAAGATGTGGTCTATGCACACAGTGGAGTATTACTCAGCCATCAGAAAGGATGAATAACCACCATTTGCATCATGGATGGAACTGGAGGGGATTATGCTAAGTGAAATAAGTCAAGCAGAGAAAGATAATTATCGTATGGTTTCGTGCATTTGTGGAACATAACTAATAGCATGGAGGACCATAAGGCAGGGGAGGGAAATCTGAAGGGGGAGAAATCAGAGAGGGAGACAAACCATGAGACACTATGGACCCTGGGGGAAAACAAACTTGAGGGTTTCAGAGGCGAAGGGAGTTGGGGGATGGAGTCGGCGGGTGATGGGCATTAAGGAGGGCATGTGTTGTTATGGGCACTGGGTGTTATATGCAACTAATGAATCATTGAACACTACATCAAAAAACGAATGATGTACTTATACAATGGCTAACATAAACAAACAAACAAACAAACAAATAAATAAATAAAATCAAAGTTCAAATTATTGCTTTTTAAATAAGCCTGTGACCAGCTCAAACAGATGAATAGAAAGCAAAGAGCTGCTGTGTGGGACTTGGAGAAAATGCAGGAAAAGAGGCAGGACTCTGTAAGTAACCACCTTGCTCTGGACTGAGGAGGCTCCAGAGAAAGACAGCACGGGGAGTTGTGGATCAAAGACCTCCCCTGGGGAGAGAGGAGGGCAAGGGGGAAAGAAACGAAGAAAACCAGGAAGGATGAAAGAACTGAAGTGGGAGTGGCAAATGGACCATGGAACAAGGAAATGGAAGTCTGAGACACATGTGGGTGCCAAGCATCTAATAGAAGCCTGTCAAGTCATACCTTCTCCTTTTGGGACCACTGGTCCAGCACATCCCCAGCAAAGTTAAAGTTCTTAGGCAGTGACTTCTCACAGCGATTTATGGCTTCAAAGTCAGCAAGAGTCAGAGGCGACCAAAGCTGGTGATCTTTGTGAAGGTACCGGCCAGCCGGCTTGGCAAGCCAGATGAATCTGAATGTCTGGTATCGGAAAAAAATCATTGTGATTCCCAAAGGGCTTTGCCAACTGATGTGGATGTGGAGCTTCTGCAGCCTGTGAGGAGAGGTGAGTGGAGAGCGTTAGTTTCTTTGGATGCTCTGTGGTGAGACTGGGAAGTGGATTGTGGCTGTGTGCTCCCCCACCCCCGGGGAAGCTGGGGACACCTGGAGAAGACTCATTTTTCTTCGACGCTGTGGCACTCAGCTGCTCACCAGTCTCCCTGCCACTGGCCTCTCCCTCTTCATTCTGTCTATGATTAGATTATTCTTAAAAACAAAACAAAATAAAACCAACGATTATAGAACTGTTGAGTTCCCATCTTCTGTCCCTACCCTCTCTCCCAATCAAACAATAGACACACAGAATATTTTCTGCCACAAGGGACATTCAAGCCCTGCTTCTGTCTGTTGCATACTCGATTCTAACTGTATTTTCTAACTCCTCTCCTTGAATTTCCTCTTCCAGTAAAAGCACTCACTTTTCAGGAATGTCCATTTCTAGCTCTAAGATTTAGTCTGTCATGCCCTTCTGGCTTCTCTGCCATCCTTTCCGTCAAATTCTTCATTATAAGTGGTTAGGAACCTTGATTTAAGTCCTGGATCAGCAACTTTCTGATGGTAGGACCCTGGGGAAATCACTTACCCTTGCTGCACCTGAATTTTCTCATCTGTAAAATGGGGGAGGAATATAATACCTGTCTCCTAGGGTTTTTATGAGGATTTAATAAGATAATGTGTGTAAAATGACCAGCATATAGACAATACCTCCAACGTGTTAAATAATGCTTTTGTTAAGATTATTTTCATTAGTACCGTGGTAGCATATGTTCATGAAATAGTTTTACTTCATGAATCAGGAGACCTGGACTTTACTCCAACTCTTTCAAAACTAGCTTTGTGATACTAGTTAAGTCATCTTCTTACTGTCATCTGTAATTTAACATTTCTTTTTTTTCTATATTTTTAAAAAAGATTTTATTTATTTATTTGCCAGCGATCACAAGTAGGCAGAGAGGCAGGCAGAGAGAGAGAAAGGGGAGGAAGCAGGCTCCCTGCTGAGCAGAGAGCCCGATGCAGGGCTCGATCCCAGAACCCTGAGATCATGACCTGAGCCAAAGGCAGAGGTTTAACCCACTGAGCCACCCAGGTGCCCCTAATTTAACATTTCTTTAAAAATAATACTGTTAAAAAAAAATAAAAAAAAATACTGTTATTTCTTCCTCTGAATTTCCATATTATGCGTCAGTACTCCTCACATGACAGTTTTCTACCTTATATTATTGTTTTCAATGTCTGTGTCTTGTATCCCTAACCTACCTAGATGGTGCGCGTAGAGGCTGTGTATCTTATTCTTACTACTTAACATGACATTATGACTTACCTTCTTTGATAAAGATTTTTTGCTGAAGATGAATGCCCTTATCTTTTTGCCTTCTGGCCCCACTTAGTTGCCTTGTATGGGATGGAAAAATCTGCAGGTGCAAAGGGTGCCTAAGTCTGCCACATGGTGATAACATAAACAGCAGAACAAAGGATGCAGGGAGTACCCTTCCCTCATTGTTTTGGCCGAGCCTTCCTTGCTGCTCAGGGTAACATGTGGAGAAGCAGGAGGCCCATTTAGTGCAACTGCAATTTACTGTAACCCAGGAAGAGCTATTTCTGGCAATACCATTGGTATTATGTTCTCCATTATTACAAGGAAGAAAGAAGAGGAACCACCTGCGCAAGTTTGGTGGAGGTAGCAAGAGTAGAGAAGGGTGGGGAGAGGGAAAGTAGTGGGGGCCATGCTTATGATTTAGCATTTTGCCAAAAGTGACACCCTATTTCTCTCCCAAACACACACCCACACCCACATCCGTGAGTATGCACATATACAACACGCATACTTGCATTCACACTTGCCTCTCTGGATGCCCTTCACCAAGTTACTTAATATCTCCAAGTTTCATTTCATCTGTGCAATGAGATTAATGGTAGTACCTTCTTCATTGGTTAGTCGTGGGGTTTAAGTGAGCACCTTATCATAGTGCCTGGTGGGTAGCTAGGGCTCAGTAAACATAGCATGTTAAAAATCAAACTTCACAGCTGTTTATGGCAGAAGGCTTTCATTGAGATAAAAAAAAATAGAAGAGCTATTGGATTGGAGCCACCATTTGGGTTTTTTTTTTTTTTAATTTTTTTGCCTTTTTTAATGCTCTGTCACTTGTGCTCCAGGCTCTTGGGGCTGAACTCAACTGCCATCAGTCTGAAGTATTCTAGTCTTCACTTCCATCATTTTGAGCTTTCTTGGTCCCAATTTATTGATTTATTTAAAAGATTTTATTTATTTATTTGACAGACAGAGATCACAAGTAGGCAGAGAGGCAGGCGGAGAGTGAGAGAAGAAAGCAGGCTCCCCACCGAGCAGAGAGGCTGATGCGGGGCTCCATCCCAGGAACCTATGTTCACGACCTGAGCCGAAGGCAGAGGCTTTAATCCACTAAGCCTCCCAGGCACCTCCTTGGTCCCAATTTAATGATGAATTAGAAAGATTATCAAGACATGGGACACCTAGAACATTCTTGCTTCCTAAGGTGAATAGAGCAGATAGTATTTTTTTTTAAGATTTTATTTATTTATTTGACAGACAGAGATCACAAGTAGGCAGAGAGGCAAGCAGAGAGAGAGGGAAGCAGACTCCCTGCTGAGCAGAGAGCCCAATTCGGGGCTCGATACCAGGGCCCTGGGATCATGACCTGAGCCAAAGGCAGAGGCTTAACCCACTGAGCCACCCAGGCACCCAAGCAGATAGTTTTTAATACAAATCTCCTTCATCTTTTCCTCCAAATTGAAAAATCAGTTGTTGTGATTTCCTGTATCACCGCAGATAAATATGCCATATCATCAAATTAACATACCAAAAAATCTGAAACTAAATATCATAAAATAGATCTGATCTGAATTCTTCATTACCTCCATTATCTGCATAATCAGTGAAATAGGTCTTGTATATGCAAACACAATCATTACTAATAAAATAGTAATCAAGATATTACAGGTGAGAATCTTTCAATTAAACTGTAAAAATTTTTTGCCAGTAACATTTCTTCTTTCTGTCTCTTTAGTCTGCTATTGATTTTCTGGGTAAATTTGTACATATAAGCCTTTATGGAGACTGTGAAACTTGGAAGAGTCTCCATTTTGCATTGAACACGGCCATTTCCTGACTTTGGATCCTGTGGGGAAGTTGATGATTCCAGGGTCAAATCTGGAAATCACTGACTCTTTTAGGTCAAGACATTATCTAAGTAAAAATTTGTATATACACATATTTAACAAAATATTTCCTGAAGATATCTGTAAAAGTGAGAGAATTTGAGTAGGTTATTTCTAAAGTCTTAGTGATTTCTAGTGCGTTAAGGGAACCTTTAACAGTGGAAGGATGTTTGAGCAATTAATGTGCAGTCAGCACTCTGTTTTTGATACAATATCTTGTTTGCTTATCTCAACACCCTTCGGAGGCAGGCATTTTGTTTTATTTTTATTTTTAAAATTTTTTGAGAGAGAGAGACAGAGAGAGCGCCTGAATGGAGTGGGGTGGGGGGCAGAGGGAGGAGAGAGAATCCTAAAGGGGCTCCAGGCTAGGTTAAGCCCGACATAGTCCTTTGTCTCACAATCCTGAAATCTTAACCCTGAGACCATGACTTGAGGCGAAATCAAGAGTACAGGCATCTAACAGACTAGCCACCCAGGCGCCCTAGGCATTGTTTACCTATAAAGTGACTGAGGCTCTGATGGTTGAATAATTAACAAAAGCCATTCGTGGAGCACCAAGCACAAATTTTAGCCCGCATTTGTGTTCTCCAGGGCCAACCCAAGGAAATGCTATCACAGATTTTGCTATATTTCTATCACCTTTCATAAGGTAGAACAGTCCTCTTTCCTGTCAAAGGGACATTTATCTGGGGTTGATCAGCAGTTACCCAATTACAGCAAGATGATGGGACTCTTTGTGCTCTGTTCTATACATTTAAACATACTCTCCCAACTTCTCATTTACTAGAATCACTTCCATGTTACCACATGCATATTTTCCTTACCAGAAAATGGTATTATTGATCCAGAAAGGCCTTCAGCTTCTTCACAAAGACAGCTCCGTATCTGCCAAAAAATTGGTTCCTTCCTTCTTTTCTTTTGGTGGCATCTGTGCCGTTATCGTCCAGAGTCTCTGGTGCACAGTTGGGAGGATCATAATCCCGTGGGAGGAGAGCTGCTGTTTCTCTGGACACCTGTGGTTAAAGCAACAGCAGTTTATGTGAGACAGCTGGGAGGGGAGAGAGGCAATGCAGCAGCATTTCCTCTCACGGTTCAGTGCTAAGCCCCAGCACATTAGTGGATTACTCTTGTCCATGGAGCTGAGGATACCAAGATCCATACTGTTCGATGGCCTATTATCAGAGTCGCTCATGATTTTCAAGTAGCCTAGGATATTGGCATGCTTGATTCTTGTGGCTTAGCTGGACATAGCCTGTCGTCCTGGCAAAGGACAGCTAAGGGAATCATATCTGAAGTCTCAATTCATTGATTAGAGTAGATCATGAGAAATCCTTCAAACTCCTAGCTTTTATTGAATGTTGGCTTTTTATTGAATGTTTTAATGGAATGTTTTATTGAATGTTTATTGAATGTTGGCAATCTCATTTGGAAATAGTTTCGACACAGTATTGCTGATTGGTTTGAACATTAACGTTGACTGCTTGTAACTTTGTGAATGTCAGTTGCTGCCAAGAGGAATTGGGTTTAGTGAAGTCCGTGCCTAAATGTTTCTTGTTGATGACAGTGATCAGTGACATTTTTCACCTCCAGAGTTCATTGGTACCCCACATGATATCCAGAAGAGAGTGCCTGGGCTCAGACATTACGAGGGTTCCTTTGTCCTTTAATGAACAAAGTCCCAAGGTTAAGTTGAGTGTTGTAGACTGAATAAAGGCTCTCCAAAGATGTCCATGTCCTAGCATCCAGAAACTGTGACTATGTTAGCTTACCCAGCAAAAGGAACTTTGCAGATATCTTTAAGTTAAGGACCTTGAGATGGGTAGATTATCCTAGTTTATCTGGGTGGGTCTGATGTAATTACAAGAGGGAAGAGAGCACCTGGACAGTAACACAGGCTCAACAAATGATAGTGCTCATTAGGAGGTGGCATCCTCCTCCCCCACACATTCCATTTCCCTGTTCCTAACAAGAAACAATAGAGCTCAACACAGGCTGAGCTGCTATGTGGGGGTGGGTGCAGAGACATTGCTGGAGGAAGTGAAGTTTGAATTGGGCTTTGGAAATGGCAAGACTATGAGTAGGTGGGAAGGCGAGCTAAGAGGGATCTCAGGAAGGGACCTCAACATGGAGGAGGCCCACCTGCACCTGGATCTTCCTATGGTTTGGCTGATCAATACATTCTTGTTTTCCCTCATTTTTTAAAAATTCAAATTTTAGTTAGTTAATATACATGGAATATTGGTTTCTGGAGTAGAATCCAGTTTTTCCTTCCTTACATACAACACCAGTGCTCATCACAAGTGACCTCCTTAATATCGATCACCATCTAGCCCATCTCCCCCTCCCTCCAGCACCTCCCGCCATCAACTCTCAGTTTGTCCTCTAGTATTGAAAGTCTCTTATGACTTGTTTCCCTCTCTCCTTTTTCTTTTCCTCCTTCCCATGTGTTCATCTGTTTTCTTTCTTAAATTCCATATGTGAGTGAGATCTGTGGTCTTTTTCCCTGACTGATTTATTTCATGCAGCATAATACACTCTAGCTCCACCCATGTCATTGGAAATGGCAAGATTTCATTCTTTTTGATGGCTGAGTAATATTATATATACCACATCTTCTTTATCCATTCATCATTTGTTGGACATTTGGGCTTCTCCATAGTTTGGCTATTGTTGATAATGCTGCTCTAAACATCTGTGTGCACGTACCCCTCCAAATCTGTAATTGTGTATCCTTTGGCTAAATACCTAGTAGTACAATTGCTGGATCATAAGGTTATTCTATTTTTAACTTTTTGAGGAACCTCCAGACTGGTCTCCAGAGTAGCTACACAAGTTTGTGCCAACAGTGCAAAGAGGTTCCCCTTTCTCCACATCCTAACCAATACCTGTTGTTTTCTGTTCTGACAGGTGCGAAGTGGTATCTCATTGTGGTTTTGATGTGTATTTCCCTGATGATGAGTGACGTGGAGCATCTTTTCATGTGTCTATTAGCCATTTGGATGTCTTCTCTGGAAAATTATCCGTTCATGTCTTCTGCCCATTTCTAAACTGGATTATTTGGTTGTTGGGTGTTGAGTTTGGTAAGTTCTTTATAGATTTTCAATACTAACCCCTTATCAGGTATGTCATTTGCAAATATCTTCTCCCATTCCATAGGTTTCCTTTTAGTTCATTGATTGTTTCCTTTACTGTGAAGAAGCTTTTTATCCTGATGAAGTCCCAATAGTTCTTTTTTGCTTTTGATTCCCTTGCCTCCAGCAATGTGTCTAATAAGAAGTTGCTATGGCCAAGGTCAAGGAGGTTCCTGGCTGTGTTCCTCCTCTAGGATTTTAATGGTTTCACATTTAAATGTCTCACATTTAGGTCTTTCATCTATTTTCAATATATTTTTGTGTATAGTGTAAGAAAGTAGACCAGTTTCATTCTTCTGTATGTTGCTGTCCAGTTTTCCTGGCACTATTTGTTGAAGAGACTGTCTTTTTTCCATTGGATGTTCTTTCCTGCTTTGTCAAAGATTAGTTGACTATAGTCGACCATGGATGAACCCCATTAGTTGTGAGTCTATTTCTGGGTTCTCCTTTTCTTTATTTTTTATTTTTTTAATTTGATAGACAGAGATCACAAGCAGGCAGAGAGGCAGGCAGAGAGAAAAAGGAAGAAGCAGACTCCCCGCTGAGCAGAGAGCCCCATATGGGGCTCGATCCCAGGACATGGGGATCATGACTTGAGCTTAAGGCAGGGGCTTTAACCCACTGAGCCACCCAGGTGCCCCTGGGTTCTCTTTTCTATTCTATTGATCTCTGTGTCTGTGTTTTTGCCCATATCATAATGTCTTGATGATTATAGCTTTGTAACATACCTTGAAATCTGGAATCATAATGCCTCCAGTTTTGTTTTCTTTTTCAGGGTTGCTTTGGCTATTTGCATTTTCTTGTGGTTTCACACAATTTTAAGATTGTTTTTTCTAGCTCTGTGAAAAATGCTAGTGATGATTTGACAGGAAAAGCATTAAATTTGTAGATTGTTTTGGGTAGTATAGACTTTTTTTTTTTATATGACAGACAGATCACAAGTAGTCAGAGAAGCAGGCAGAGAGAGAGGAGGAAGCAGGCTCCCTGCTGAGCAGAGAACCCAATGAGGGGCTCGATCCCAGGACCCTGAGACCATGACCCAAGCCAAAGGCAGAGGCTTTAACCCACTGAGCCTCCCAGGCACCCCTGGACAGTATAGACATTTTAACAATATTTGTTCTTCTAATCCATGAGCATAGAATGCTTTTCCATTTCTTTGTGTCTTCTTCAATTTCTTTCATATATGTTCTGTAGTTTTCAGAGTACAAATCTTTTAACTCTTTAGTTAGGTTTATTCCTAGGTATCTTATTGTTTTTGTGCAGTTGCAAATGGAATCAATTGCTTGCTTTCCTTTTCTGCTACTTCATTATTGGGGTATAGAAATACAACAGATTTCTGCACATTGATTTTACATCCTGTGACTTTGCTGAATTCATGTGTGAGTTCTAGCAATACATTCTTTTTAAAAAAAGATTTATTTATATGAGACAGCACAAGGGGGAGGGGCAGAGGGAGAGGGAGAAAAACTCAAGTAGACTCTTCACTGAGTGTGAGCCAGTGTGTTTGGGTCTCGATTCCACAACCCTGAGATAAAGACCTGCACCAAAACTGAGTTGGATACTCAACTGACTGTGCAACCCAAGCAACCCTCCAGCAATACATCCCTGATTCACCAGACCAGTAAATCTTTTTCTCCCCTCAAGTGGTATATATTGGGATTCTGTTACTTACAATCAAAAAACAATTGACCAGTATAATACTGGTCCCTTCCAGTTTCAGGTGGGCTAGAAACAGAGTTAGGAGGCAACCAATCTTTCCATTTCACCTCTGGAACACCTCCCAACTCCTGTGTGCCCTGGAATCTTCACTTCCTGTGTATCCACTACATTACCAGAGTAACCATCCTAAATACCTCTTGTTTGAAAAAACATTTTCTGGCTCACATATCGCCTTCTTCACCACTGCCAGAGTATAATCAACTATTCCCTCTTTAAACCCATTCACATGTCACATGCAACACATCACTTCCCTAGAATGTAATGTCCTCTAGGACAGGTGCCTTATTCATCTGTGACCCCTCTGTTCTTAGCCTGAAATATTGTAGTGTCCAGTGATTATTCCACCCCGCCCTTGGCCTGTTTCTGTGTAGAGTTGATGTGGTCCGTATCAGTCTCCTCAACTTTCTGAAGAGGATGTCAATCCAAGTCCCACCTCAGCAGACTATCTGAACTTTGTTGCTGTTGTCCAGTTATGGTCTTCTTCAAAACCTTCATAGAATTTGCTTTTGCATTTGTTTTATGGACGCTAAATGTGTCCAGAAAATCATGCTTTTTCCCTCTCTTTCAGCTGGATAGAGGAAAGCTCTAGCCAAATTTCTGGTATACTTTTAATAGAATGGAAAGGTCTTTGCAGCATGTGTTTTATGTCCTCATCTTATTCTAGTTTTTTGTCTTGTTTTTCTACCCTATTTTGTATTTATCTTCATTTCCTCAGCTCCTTTTTTTAAAAAAAGATTTTATTTATTTATTTTAGAGAGAGAGAGAGAGAGAGAGAATGAGAAAGAGAGAGCATGAGAGGAGAGAGGTCAGCAGGAGAAGCAGACTCCCTGCCAAGCAGGGAGCCCGATGCAGGACCCGATCCCAGGACTCCAGGATGATGACCTGAGCTGAAGGATGTCGTTTAACCAACTGAGCCAACAAGGCGCCCCAACCTCAGCTCCTTTTTAAAAAAGATTTTATTTATTTGTTTGAGAGAGAGAGACATAGCACTAGTATGAGTGGGGGTTGGGGAGTACAGGGGAGGAACAGAGGGAAAGGAACAGCGGGGTAGGGAGAAGCAGACTCCCTCTTGAGCAGGGAGCCCAACATGGGGCTCCATCCCAGGACTCCAGGATCATGACCTGAGGTGAAGGCAGACAACCAACTGAGCCACCCAGATGACCTGCTCAGCTCCTTTTTTTTTTTTTTTTAAGAAAAATATTTCTATTCCATACCTCAATAACCACAATTATTTCCTGATGGGAGCTACCTACCTATTACGCAAGGCACAACTTCCTCAAATCTTGGCATCACATTGGCAAACCCACCATCATTTCCTGTTCCACAGTGATTTTCGTACAGTACTTTTTAAAACACAGATTGAATCCATTCTTTATTTCCCTAAATAAAATTTTAATAATAATTTTTATTTTAGAATAGTTTTAATATACATAAAAGTTGCTAAGACAGTGCAGAGAGCTCCAGGGAATGTTTTCCCCATGGTTAGACTAGGGTCACTGGTGTTGGGGAAGAAAGTCACAACAGTGAAGTGCAATTCTCATTGTACCATATCAAGGGTACATGCTATTAACTTGTCACTGATGATGTTAACCTTGGTCACCGGGCTCAGGGAGTATTTTCCAGGTTTTGCTACATGCACTGTTATGATAGACATATAGTTGAGATAGGTTATTCTCAGAAGTTGGTTGCTAGGCAGACAATCTTAGGTATCTGCCTCATCTATTAGATGCTTGTTATACACCAGTAGCAGGGCCAGGACCTAGGGATATGAGACAGTACATAGCATTCTCTCCCTAGGATGTCATGAAAAACAATCCCCAATACCTAGACAACTTACTCCTGAATTCCACTTCTCAAATATTCTCTCTCCTTAGTGCTTTCATCCAAAATTTGGGGTGCAGTCATCCAGCCATAGTCACTTGGGATCCATTTGGTTCTTTGAACATCTCTGAGGTCTTTGAATGCTTTGTTTGGTTTGTAAGAGCTGAGTTCTCCCTCCTACAAGGGGTACTATGTATTCTATGCTTTCTTACTTAGTTACACAAGTGTCCTATGGGAGCATTTTACTTAAGCTAGGAAGAAAAGATAACAAGCCACCCCTGTTAAATTGCCACCAACTCTCTAATGGGTCCTTTGGAAGGGCCAAGATTACTTCCAGTGATGATAATTACCAGGGACCTTGTTATTCAGAAGACCTCAGGGACTATGTGGACATGCAGCTGGAACCATTAGCTGGGCCTGTGGGGGACATGTTTCATCCCTGGCAAGTGAGATGGTAATTATAATCTAGCAGAGGTTTTAAGGGGGAGATTGCAAATTCTATCAGAGTAGAGAATCTACAGTCAACCACTTAGGTAAACTGCTTGGATCATAGGCTGGGAAAGTAGAATCACTCCTCAGGTTTATGTAAGCACAACAATCCAGATGTTCGGAGCCTAAAAATCCTCAGGGATCTGTTTTCCACAGAAACAGTTCACCTGGTAATAACAGCTATCCTTTACATGTGTACAGCAGTTTCTAGTTTCCTGAGATCTCATGTGCTATTATGTCAAGTAATCCTCACAAAAATCCTATGAAGTGTGTACTACTAATACTACTTTACAAATGAGGAAACTGGAACTCTGAGAGGTTAATTTAAAAAAATTTTTTTAAAGTTATTTATTTTATAGAAAGAGAGAGAGAGCACAAGTAGACAGAACAACAGGCAGACGGAGAGGGAGAAGCAGGCTCCCCGCAGAGCAGAGAGCCCGATGTGGGACTCAGTCCCAGGACCTCAAGATCCTGACCTGAGCTGCAAGCAGACACAATGCATGGAGCCACCCAGGTGCCCCCAGGGCATGTATTTTAATACTTAATTCTTTCTCTTTGTTATTGTCATCAATTCTCAAGCATATTGAATTGCACTTTTACAACCTGTAATGGTGACTAATGAATTTTTTTAACTAGTAAATTTTTAAAAATAATTTTTTATTTTTTATAAACATATCATGTATTATTAGCCTCAGGGGTACAGGTCTGTGAATTGCCAGGTTTACACACTTCACAGCATTCACCATAGCACATACCTTCCCCAATGTCCATAACCCAACCACCCTCTCTGACTAGTACATTTTTATTTATTTATTTATTTATTTATTTAAAAGATTTTGTTTATTTATTTGACAGAGATCACAATAGGCAGAGAGGCAGGCAGAGAGAGAGAAAGGGAAGCAGGCTCCCTGCTGAGCAGAGAGACTGTTTTGGGCCTTGACCCCAGGACTCTGGGATCACCACTGGAGCCGAAGGCAGAGGCTTCAACCCACTGAGCCCCCTAGGCGCCCCTGACTAGTAAATTTTTAAAGTAAGATTATAAACTGAAACACACACACACCCTATGATTATTTAGGGTACATTTATTCCCCAAAATATTTACTCATTAACCTACTTTGTACCAGACTCTGCGGGTTCCTGGGCATACACAAGTTACAGATTCACACAGCTTGTAGTTATTAGAATAAAAAATGAGGTGGAATTGTTACTGCCTTTGTCACCCTTGGATTAGATGGCACATACATTAAGCCATAGCTGACCTTGAGTTGCAGTATTTTCTATGCGAACATACCAGTTAGAGTAAAAAAAAATGGTGTTACCATTGACTTTAAACTCTACCCCTGGGACCTTCTGGCCTCAGTGGATTTCTTTAGAGGTTCCCAAGGGGATGAAGGGAACCTTAGATGCCAGATGTAATGATCAAAACATTGACTCCATTTCTTTCTCTAGTCCAAGTGGGCAGGGGACCAGGTGCAGCCAGAAGAAGAAAGATCTATTGTTTTCTATGAAGGGAAATGAAAACCAGTATTTAAGAGTTTAAGCCAAATTGGTGACCTGCATTTCAGGGCCCCAGACAGTGTAGGTGAGATTATCACACATACTGCTTCACACTGTACCCTAAATGTTGACACAGGAGGGAGGTATTGGGTTTACCACATTTCTCATTTGTTCAGATGGATGCTCAGATCATGAGAAATAAGAAGAGAATATGCCGGCACAGTTAAGTGCCTTTGGAGCTGTGTCATTATCCTCCCTTACTCCACTGGAATATAAGCTTCATTAAAGGAGGGATTTTTGACTGTTCTGTTCACTATTCTATCTCTAGTGCTTGGGATAATGCTTGGCACATAGTAGCTTACCCAGTATTTACTGGTTGAATTCCTGTATTTCTCCCACAGAAACATTAATATGGGTAGGCTCTTTTTGGGAGACCTTTTTGCCCCTGCTCGGTTCACATATACATGCGGATACATGTTCCTTCCAAGGAAGTGTTTGCAGTCTGAATGACTGTCATTTGGTCCTCCATTTATCGACTGCCTTGTCAGGTGGAATAGCTGATCATACTGAAAGAATAGAGGAATGTTTTCCTCTAATGGGCTTGGAGGGTTTTTTTTTTTTTAATTTATTTTTAATGTACTGATGAGCAACACACACACACACACACACACACACACACACACACGCTCTTTGCAGGCCTATATCTTACATAAATAGAACTAGTGAATTGTCTTCCCTAGTAGAACTAGTAATTTATCCTCCCTGATAAAACTCACAGAGGATCCAGTTTGTACCAGGATAAACTATGCTATGCTGTATATCACATAACCCCCCAGATCTCCATGGTGTATAGAACAACAAAGCTTTGTTTATTATTTTGCTTTTGCTACTTGCCTGTCATGGGTCTTCTGTGACCTGCCTGATAGAACAACCATTATTTGAAGGGTTATCAGTAGGGGTGGAACCGTGAGCAATTATATGTTCTAGCTTAGAAATGATCGACATCATTCCCATTCCTCGGCCAGAACTTGTCGCTTGGCCAGAGCGCAGACTCTCGCGTTACTTCGGGGAGGGAGCGTGGGTAGCTGGGCGATGGCTACCGCGGTCGCCCTTCTACCAGAGTGTGTCGGAGTCGTTCTAACTCTGGAAGCCTTTCATAACATAACCCCAAAGAACTCTGCTAGAGGAGAAGTACTTAAAAAGAAAAAATAAAAACTGACCTTTTTGTAACCTTAGCAAACTAGAATTCACATACAGGAGAGTGGTGACAATCATACTTTGGGATCAGAGCGACCAGAGTTCAGATTTCAGCTCTGCCACTCAGTGGCTGTGTGGTGCAATGCCGAACACTTAGTCTCTCCAAGATTAACATTATCTTCTCTAAAATACTTAACAGATAAGATGTAATTATTGTAGGGACACCTGGGTGGCTCAGGGGGTTAAAGCCTCTGCCTGCAGCTCGGGTCATGATCCCAGGGTCCTGGGATCGAGCCCCACATTGGGCTCTCTGCTCTGCAGGGAGCCTGCTTCCTCCTCTCTCTCTGCCTGCCTCTGCCTACTTGTGGTTTCTCTTTCTGTCAAATAAATAAATAAACTATTTTTTTAAAAAGATGAAATTATTGTGAAGATAAAATGAAATTCTGTACAGAGGTGACGAGCATGTGATGTCTAACACATACTGAGATTCAATACATGTTAGCAAGCTTGGAAGTTGAAATGTCTTGATATTTTATGAGTTGGTGCCTCTTGGGCTAAGTTCTCTTGGCAGGCAATGCTTTCATTTTCTCAGGAGGTCAGGCTATTAAGATTTCTCACATTTCCCTGTGGAGGATGTCCTTGAAAGAGCAGTTTTTATGAAATGATTATTCATCTTACTCTGTGTAAATTTCACAAATTTTCTGTGTCCACCTAAAATCTTACACATGTATTCTCCTTAGTCCAGACCTCCTGGGAGTCTTAGTATTTTCAAGTCTCAACTTGAAAATTTGGATACCTATCAGAATCTCCAGGGTGTTTTTCGAAGCACACATGTCTGCATCCCACCTCAGACCAATTAAATCAGTTTCTCTGAAAGAGGGGACCCAGTCACCTGTAGTTTTAGAAAGCTTCTCTAGTGAGTCTAATGAGCAGAGAGGATCGAGAACCACTGCTCTGCATATCCTCGCTCTTGCTGCCCCTTCCAGCCTTACCTACCACGACGCTTCTCTCCCTTGCCCACCGTGCTCCAGCCATCTTTTTTGTTCATTTGCCAAAGTTGTTCCTACTTTAGGGCCTTTGCACGCACTGTTCCCTTAACCTCGAATGCAACAACTCAAATTGTTCATCAAGTATCAACTGAACTGTCACATTTTCAGAGGGTCACATGATCACCCTTCATCCTGCTTTATGTCCTTTCTCACATTTGTTGGTGTTTGAGCTATTGCTAATTCACTTGCTTGTTTAATACCTATGTCCTCACTATCATATGAGATCTATGAAGGTAGAGCCTTTATATGATTCACTCATTATCGTATGCCCAGAGCTCAGGAGAGTATCTGTTCTAACGTACTTAACTAAACATTTGTTGCATAAATTATTCTTGTCTGCCATTCCTGACATCATTGTATGACATCATTTTAACAATTCTTATGAGGTATTCACAGAACAATCATTTCCTTATAAGCTGGACTTGTGGCTTCTCTATGTCTCATGCCCCTTTACACAATTTATATTGTTTATCAATTTGTTATAGGGGGAAAGGAGAAGCAGCACTGGATAAATACTCAGTATGATCATCATATATGCTGGCCTTTATCCTTTGCCCCTACTTCTTTTCTCTTACTGGTTACCATCATTCTGAAGGTTTCTTGGGTTGTAATGCGTTGAGATTTCTTTTCCTTAAACTCCTCTCTCCAGTGATCATTAAGAAGAAAATGTTTGGGACTTGAAGTCAAAGGTTTGAGTTTGAATTCTGACTCAGCAGCTTATCAAGGGAATCCATCTAACCTCCCCAGGCCTGTTAATGAAGTCAGGACACTAATAGCTCCTATCTCAAAAAAACTCTAAAAATAAAGTGAAAGGGAGGCCTGGGTGGCTCACCTGGTTCAGCATCTGCCTTTGGCTCAGGTCATGATCTTGGGGTCCTGGGATCTAGCTCCATGTTGGGCTCCCTGCTCAGTGGGGAGTCTGCTTCTCTCTCTCTCTCTGCCTTCCCCATTGCTTGGGCACTCTTTCTCTCAAATAAATAGATGAAATCATAGAAAAAAACAATAAGAAGCTCTAGGTAAAATTACCTTATGTTTTGTGGGTATCCAGAAAACATATTTAAAAAGAACATACCACTTAAAGGCCACTTAGATTTCCCATTTTCTTTCTGTCCCTCTTGCTATTGTATAAGATTGGGGGAAGGGACCTCCTTCTCAGTCTCCCTGCCTCCATCCTTCCCTCCTGTGGGCCGTAAACATAGATTCTCATCTTTTCCACTGTATCATCCTACTCTTCTAAAATATTGCCTAAAAATATGTGCATTTTATTTTCATGTTTCATGAAGTTCTTCATGCTCTCTCATTATAGAGGGTTTTTTTTTTTTTTTTGATTAGTTGGTGTTGAAGGATAGAGCTTTAGAAGTAGAAGGTACCATAGAGTTCCAGACCCTTTAGCTTACAGAAGAGAAGGAAATAATAATTGATTTACCTTGAGAGGTTGTGAGGTCAAAGGAAAAAGTCACCTGCTCCTATACCACAATTACTTAGAGACAGATGTGCCCGAGACAGATGTTTCTGGAGCAGATCATACTTTCTCTATAGAGAAATACAAGTTGAGGGAAGTCTTTTTAATTGTAAGATTAAAAACAAAAAAGTAAGAGAAATGGAGCTGGAACTAAGATTATAAAAGCTTTCACAATGTGCTAGATAAGAGAACCAATGGGAACAAGTCCATTCATGAAGCTGCATTAAGAAATCCCAGATATTACCATGATTGAGTTGAGGCACTAAGATATATACATATGAAGAGATGGATTATATTTTGGTTTCTAGGAGCTTCCATCAGCCATCACCAAATACTAATTTGGGGAATTCTGTTTGCATATTGTCTAGCAAAATGGTTTTCAAAATATGTTTTGGAGATATGAGAATTGGAATCATTTTGGCCTACTTTAACTTGTTACCTTATTTGCATTTTTTCTCTCATTATTTATATATATACACATGCATACACATATGATTATATACATATGTTTATTTATATATACACATTTGTTTTTGAAACCATCAGAAAATAAGTTGCAGGCATTACTCTCTTCACATTTAAAGTCTCTTGCAGGGTGCTTGGGTGCCTCAGGCATTAAGTGTCTGCCTTCAGCTCAGGTCATGATCCCAGAGTCCTGGGATCAAGTTCCATGTCAGGCTCCCTGCTCAGTGGGGAGACTGCTTCTCCCTTTACCCCTCCCCACTGCTTGTGATCTCTCTTTCTAAGATAAATACATGAAATATTTAAAAAAAAAAAGTCTTCTGTACTCATCCTTAAAACATCAGGACATTCTCCTGTATAACAATAATACTGTTTTCACACCTAAAACAATTAACCATAGTTCCTTAATATCATTTATATCCATTGCACACTGAAAATTCTTCAATTATCTCAAAAAGTCTTTTGTAGCTTTTTGTTTTCTTTTGTTTTTTTTTTTTTTTGTTGTTGTTGTTGTTGTTGTTTGTTTGTTTTAAGATCCAGGCTCCCAACAAGGTCCATGTAATGCATTTTGTTATTATGTCTTGTTGGTCTTTTCTAACCTGGAGGAATTCTTCTACTTTTATTCTCTTGACATTGCCTTTAAATCCAGGGGAATTGTCTTGTTGAGTATCTCACATACTGCATGTGTGTGACTGTTTCCTCATTGTTCTGTTCTGAATATTCGCGTCTCCCACCCCAAATTTATATGTTCTAACCCCTGAGGTGATGGTATTAGGAGGTGGGAACTTTGGGAGGTTGTTAGGGATCACTTAATAGTTTAATTGAGCCTACTAGTTTTGAGGCTGTTTACTTTAACAAAACCTCACGGATGGGATCAGCAGTCTTATGACAGAGCCCCAAGAGCTTTCTTTCCTTTTCCACTGTATGAGGTTAGGAGAAGAGGGCCCACACCCAACCAGGCTGGTAGCTTGATCCTGAACTTCTGGCTTCCAAAACTGTGAGAAATAAATTTCAGTTTTTTATAAGCCCACCCAGTGTCTGGAATTTTATTCTGGCTTCCCAAATAGACTAAGACGGTCATGGTATTATTTACCTTGTTAATGTGAATTGGAGATTAGGTTTAGATTGGAGTAGATAGGATTCAGGATCAGTATTTCTGACAAGAACATTTCATAGGCAATCCACATACGGTACGCCTCATCATGTCTTTAGGCATCTGCTGTCAGATCTTTCCACTGTTAATGGTATTACATCGGTTCACTTGGTTTCGATGGTGTCAGACACATTTCTCAATTAAAGGAACATTTAGGTAAGCATGTAATTTGTGGGACAATACTGCATTCTGCGTGAATATCCTATTTTCTAATAACCTTCATTTAGAAGATAAAGCTTCCAGTAATGCTCCTTATGTGAATCAATCACTGCATTGAAGGTCACAAAAGGATTTCCAAATTCTCTCATTGTTCTGCATTTCCTAACTGCCATGTTCTCAAAAAAGAACTTCCCTTCCTCCTCCTACTATTGAGTCACTATTGAGTCATGGAATTTTATTTATTTAAAAAGATTTTACTTATTTATTTGACAGAGATCACAAGTAGGCAGAGAGGCAGGCAGAGAGAAAGAGGAGGAAGCAGGCTCCCCGCCGAGTAGAGAGCTGGATGTGGGGCTCAATCCCAGAACCCTGGGATCATGACCTGAGCCAAAGACAGAGGCTTTAACCCACCGAGCCACCCAGGTGCCCTGAGTCATGGAATTTTAAAACCTCAATCACCCGTTGCAGTGATTATTCTTTTTGGTGCCCAGATTTTCACAAATTCAGTCAATGAGAGCCCTTCAACGGACTTCTGTGTCCTTTTGATGTGCCCCACCATTATTTGATTACTTCTTTACTTCTTGATCTAATAAGAGGTCCCAGACTTACCTGGTATTTGCTCTGCTCCATACTTGGATATATCAGTTTTTCGTAGGATCTCCTTGAATAGGCAATGATATTTAGAAGTCATAATCGAGACTCTATGTTGATTCATTACTATTAGATGCCATTGTTTTGTACACAGAACTGGGAAAAACAATTTCCAAATCAAACTTAACAGGACAGGTTTTTTAAAAAGATTTATTTATTTCTTTGAGAGACAAGAGAATGGGAGGAGGGGCAAAGGGAGAGAGAGAGAAAGAGAGAGAGAGAGAAGCCCAAGCACACTCATCACCGAACACAGAGAGCCAGATGTGGGGCTCTTACAACCCTGAGATCATCCCTGAGCCAAAATCAAGAGTCAGATGTTTAACCAGCTGAGCCACCCAGGCTCCCAAAGGTGGCTTATTTATTATTATAATTAATTAGTTTATTTATTTATTATGTCCCATTAGCCAACATATAGTGCCTCATCGGTCTCTGATGTAGTGTTCAATGATTCCTTAGTTGCGTGTAACACCCGGTGCCCATCACCACACCTGCCCTCCTCAGGACCCATCACCGGATTCCCCATCACTTCATCCCTTCCCTTCTGTAGCCGTCTGTTACTTTTTTAATGTTTAAGGAACATTTACTTATCTCTTTCTGTAAACTGTCTATTCATGTAGTTTGCCTATTTTCCTACCAAGTTTGGTCTTTTTCTTCTTTAAGAATTCTGGATATCTTTGAGATATTAGCTCTTTGTCTGTTGCATAAGTTGCAAATATTTTCACTCGGTACCACATCCATAATATGTGATCCCCATTAGCCAGCCTGGAGCTAATTTCTGAAGAAGGGCTCCTTCTCCATACAAGCAAAACATGGGCAGGACAAAATGGAATTCCTGTTTCTTGGGTGCCAGGCACTGTTCGGGGAGCTTTGTGAACATTTTCTCCGTCGCCGCTGATGAAATATCTTTCTGTATTCTTTCTTACCTGAAAACCATATGGCTAAGGTGTTTTAGAATTCATTGTTTCCCAGCTTTTATGGAGCTGCATCTTGAAATCATACCAATAAGTATTTCTGCATTGAAACATAGGACTCTGCCAAGTGATTAGGATAAAGACCGCAGAGAGTTTCACTTCCTGATAGGTCAGGGTTTGCATCAAATGAGATAGGAGAAGCAGTTTTATTTTTCAGAACTTCTCTGAAACATTCAGACTTTAAAATGGGAAAAGGACTGTAAATATACAAAAACCTTCAATCTGGGGCATCTTCATGGCTCAGTGGGTTAAGCCTCTGCCTTCAGCTTGGGTCATGATCTCAGGGTCCTGGGATCCAGACCCACATCAGGCATTTGCTCAGCAGGGAGCCTAGCCTACTTCACTCTCTCTCTCCCTGCCTGCCCCTCTGCCTGCTTGTGATCTCTCTCTCTCTCTCTCTCTCTGTCAAATAAATACATTAAAAAAAAACCACTTTGGGGACACCTGGGTGGCTCAGTTGGTTAAGCAGCTGCCTTCGGCTCAGGTCATGATCCCAGCGTCCTGGGATTGAGTCCCACATCGGGCTCCTTGCTTGGCAGGGAGCCTACTTCTCCTTCTGCCTCTACCTGCCACTCTGCCTGCCTGTGCTGGCTCCTGCTCCTCTCTCTCTGACAAATAAATTTAAAAAAATCTTTAAAAAAAAAAAAAAACCACTTTGGTGTGCCTGGGTGATTCAGTTGTTAAGCATCTGCCTTTGGCTCAGGTCATGGTCCCAGGGTCCTGGGATCGTGCCCCGTGTTGGATTTCCTGCTCAGTGGGAAGCCTGCTTCTCCCTTTCCCATTGCCCCTGCTTGTGTTCCCTCTCTCACTGTCTCTCTCTGTTAAAAAAATCTTTAAAAAGAAACACTCCAATCTTACTAGTAACCAAAGGAAAAATAAGATTAACATGGAAGCTTTTTCACTTTTCACGTTGGTAAAGGCTTAAAACCTGATAACATCCAGTGTTACTTGCTCCTTTACTGTCTGAAAGGGTTTTTGTAATTCATGTTATTTCTTCCATAAATGTTTGATAGGATTTGCCAGTAAAACTACTTGGATCTAGGACTTTCTTTCTGGTACGTTTGTTAATAATTATTTCAATTATTAAAATAGATATTGAATCATTCAGATTTTGTTTTATTTTGTGTTGTTATATATTTTTCTTTAAAATGAAAAGATTTAACTTATTTATTTGACACAGAGAGAGAGATCACAAGTAGGATGTCAGGTAGAGGAGGAGGGGGAAGGAGGGAGCACGATCTGGGTTCAGTCCCAGGACCCTGAGATCATGACCTAAGCCAAAACTGCTGAGGCAAACACTTAATCCACTGAGCCACCCAGGCGCCCCTAACATTTTTAAGTGTGTAAGATCTGTAGTGATAACTCTCTTTTAATTTCTGATATTGGCACACAAAAATTTTATATTAAAGGATGATCATCCAAGTGTTTTGTAAAGAATTAAAAAAATAAAACAAAAGCCTCCAACAATTAAAGATTAGTAAACTAAAAATCTTTATCATCTTGACAGAAGGAACTACTACATGGCCCTTAAAATGATATCCAAACTCTGATGAAATAATACTGCATGCTTATAGGGATAACTAAAGTTTGAAAGATTCATAATAACAAGTGTTGCGGAGGGTATGGAGCAAATAGAACTTTTTAATTAATTTTATTTTATTTTAAATTCCAGTTAGCTAACATACAGTATACTATCAGTTTCAAGTGTAGGATTTAGTGATTCAGCAAACAGTACAAACTCCAGTGCTCCTCAAGTGCCCTCCTCAATGCCCATCTCCTATTTCACCCATGTCCCCACCTCCCTTCTGGAGACCTCCAGTTTGTTCCTGCAGTTAGAAGTCTTTTCCTGGTTTGTCGCCCCCCCGCCTCTTTCCCTTTTTTCTTTATGTGCATTTGTTTTGTTTCTTAAATTCCACATGAGTGAAATCATATGATATTTGTCTTTCTCTGACTGACTTATTTTGCTCAGCATAACTATGCAATTGGAGCTTTTATTCAGCTTCCACTGTGGTACGAGTATAAGTTAGGAATTAGAAAACTGTGTGGTAATAACTTAATGAAGCTTAAACTACGTACACCTTATGATTCCGCATCTCTACTCCTAGATATTTATCAGTCATAAAATCCCTACAAGTATTCAGCAACAGACATGTACAATACTGTTTATAGCAACTTTATTCACGTTATCCCAGATTGGAAACAATTGCATTCTCTCCCCAGAAGTAGAGTGGAGAAGTACATTTTAGGTATGTTCATAGAATGAGATTCTACATAATGATGAAGAATGAACTATTGATACAGACAATGACATGTGTAAATCTCGCAGGCATTATTTGGAGAGAAAGAAGTCAGACACAAAGACGTACAGACTGAATGACTCCATTTGTCTCAGTGAGCAGGCAAAATCGATCTATGGTTTTAGAAGTCAGAATAATGGTTGCTGATGGCAAGAGATGAAAAGGTAAAACTTAGACCCGTTAGAGGGAAAGTCAAATGAACTATCAGAAAGAGAAAGTAAGAAAACAATCCCACACACATTTGGATCAAAAAGAATAAAACGCCTAGGAATCTATCAACCAAGGAGGTAAAAGACCTGTATACTGAAAACTACCAGACACTGCTACAAGAAATCAAAGAAGACCCAAACAAATGGAAACATAGTCCATGCTCATGGCTTGGAAGAATTACCATGGTTAAAATGTCCCTACTACCCAAAACAATCTATGGATTCAATGCAATTCCTATGAAAGTTCTAATGGCGTGTCATGCGTCCTCTTTCCTGGATGAGAGCAGTGCCTTGATGTCAGCATTCTGTTCTAAACCACGTGAACCATCCCGTGATCCTGCAACCACTTTCCAGGACTGGCTGGCGAGTGTGGCAAGATCCTCCCTCTGACCAACGACACCACAGGAGTCCCTGAAAGGCTCACACTTGGATGGGGTAAATGCAGGGTCAGATGGAAACATGCTGATCTAATGGGGACAAGTATGCAGAATTCGCATAAATTTTCAAGATAAATGTTGAGAGTTCCATTAGGTTTCAGGCCAAAGGAAGCTGCTTGAGTCACGCCCCAAAGCTAGGGCAAGAGGCAGTGAGGTGAGAAACTCTGGGGAGCGTGCGAGTGTTGTATGTCTCAGCACCGAGTGCACATTCTTCATGTTTGGGGCCCATGACAGAGCCAGGTCCCAGGTATCTGGCTCCCCGTGACAGTTTTCCTGCAGGCCAGGGGTAGGTGGGACCCTCCAAAACAGGAGACCTGAGGGCCTGGGTCTCTTGACCTGGGCAGCTGCTCAGAAACCAAACAAGAGCCATTGATCCTGCAGGAACCGCATCGGGCACACGGAGGTGGAGAACGCCCTGAGCGAACATCCGGTGTGGCAGGATCAGCTGTGAGGAGCAGCCAGGACCTGATTCGAAGGAGGTAAGGAGGACACAGAGGTCCTTGTGTCTGTCCTTAGGCACTAATGCAGGTATGGGGATGCCTTGGAGGGAGGCCCAGGTGACATACATGTGCATTTACACCGTGTGGTCAGCAGAGGGCAGTGGGGCCTCACCCGTGTGTGTGTGTGTGTGTGTGTGTGTGTGTGTGTGTGTCTGCATGTGCGTTTGTGTGCGCGCACGCGCCTGATGGTTTGCCAACAAGATCTGTATCTTATGTATGCTCTGTAGACTGCGTTGAGTTGCTGTGAGAAGGCTGGAACCTCCTACTCTGGTTGTGTATGTGATTGTTGTTGCGGTTCGGTCCTCCTTTGCTTCCTCCGTTGTTCAGCCAGTGGCTCTGGGCCGGGAGTGTGGAGAGGAAGGAGAGCGCACCCAGAAGAGGGAAGAGGGACCTGGGTTGGAGGGAGCAAACAGGTGGGATGGCCAAAGTTCCAGAGAGGACCTGTCGTTGGGATGGCCCGTGGTGGGGTATCGGGGGGGAAGGGGCTTTATATCAACGAGGTCACCATCCATGCTGAGGTACTAGGGGCAAAGGCAGCTGATTGGTGGAGAGATCAGAAGGTTCTAGGTTGCTAAGGAAACGTTCAAACAGGGGAAGGTTTGGTGGAACTTGGATTCTTCATACCAACTGCTCCTGAGAATTTACTTTACCTGCTAATTTGTCCTGCTGACCTTGTGCTTTACTGACCTGCTGACCTCCTAACCTTTGTGAATTGTGCTCCTTCCCCTCCAATACTTAACCTGACCTGACACTGTCCTTGACCCCTTCTTCTCCTGACCAACGTTTTCCCCATCCTACCCCCTATTTCCTCCCTATTCCCATCCTTAATTACCACCCTCTCCCCTCCCCACCCCTCCCTAACCCTCCCACTCTTCCCTCCCCTGCCCCCCCAATCATCTTCACCTCCTCCCTGGGGCCACAGTGTCCCTTTAAAGGACAAGAACATGATGGTTCAAAGGCTACTCTTCTGGCTCTTCGTGTTCCCATATCCCAGTTCCCCAAACCCAAATGTGAGTAAACATGACACTTCAGTGGTGTCTTCCTTCTTCTTCTTATTTTTTAAAATATGATTTCTTTGAGCAAAAGAAGGGGCACAGGTGGTGGGGAATGGCGGGGGAGGGGGATGGAAAGAGAGAATCCGAAACCAGTTGTGCATTGAGCCCAGAGCCCAAAGAGGGGCTCAATCTCAGGACCATGAGATTATGACTGGATCCAAACCAAGACTTGGTCACTTAACTGACTGAGCTACTAGTGGTGTCTTCCTTCTGCCTGGGTTCCTTCACATGGTGGTTTAATAACAGCTTTTTCATGGTGTTCCTGATGGGAACCTCAGAAGAACGATAGTTCTTCCTGAAGACCGGGCACAACAGGGAAGGTTTTTCAGTCAAGCTTAAGGGGTTGTGGCCACAGCCATTTCCATCAAGTTTTGGGTCCTGTCTGTGTTGCTTGGTCCAAGAAGAGCAGCTTTGGTAGGATGGAAACCTGAACACCCCCCAGGTTTATAGTGTCAAGAGGAAGGATTTGTGAAGATATGAAAGCCATTGAGCTCTTTGTCCTAAATAGGGGGCTTGTGTGATATGTACACTCTATCTCATTAAAATTGTTTTTGAAAATGTCAGAACTCTAACTTAATAGGAGCTAGGGGAGTTAGATTGGCCCCTGGAAGCCCAATGATGATCCTGCTTCAAGCCTGGTAAATTCAGGGTCCATCTTCTGTATAGTTGGTTTTCCTATCAGCACATGTTTATATTTGTCATGTTTGACAGCCCTGGGTATCTGAAGCTTTGGTGTTGGGACTAGAGTGTTAAAAAGTGAAAGTCCTTTGTGCTCTGTGCTTCTGGGTTTGTTGACTTTCAGCAGCTTCTGAATAAGCCCTCTCCTTCTGGTCTTGGAGGCTATCTCCAGGGTCCGTGTGTCCCTCCTGGTCCATGGAGACCTGAGTATCCCAGAAGACACTAAGGGACCGCATCCTGCTGAGATATATGTCACAGGAACATCACTAGGAGTGATGTGATCAGAAAGTGAATGAGTTGTTGTTCTTTCTTTGGCCAAGTATGTGCAGAGTGTTGGTTTCCCCAAGATAAGAAGGTTCTGGATATCCTTAGGATTGTCGAAATATAAAGAAATAAGTGGTTCCCAGCATGAATATTTCACTCTATGATGAAAAAGTAAAACCTGTAATCCCAGGAGAGAGAGATAATAGTTAGGGGACACCCCTGGAAATAAGTAGACTTCTTTAGATCTGCTTGTACCAGATTATGAAACAGGGGTCCGGAAGTGTCATTGTTCAAGAAGGACCCTTTTATTGAGGCAGACCTATCTCATATGAAGACCTCTAGTCAAAATAGGCTTCATTCTGTTTCACTGGCGTCTTCAGAAGAGGGAATTTCTTGGTCGTCTTGATTTCAATTATTCCCATCTACCTAGGCTGCATCTCATGCATCCGTTCACCTTTCTCATTCTACCCCATCTCTGAACTCTTGCCTAAATGAACTGCTCTTGTGTTTCCCACCTCCACCTGCTCATGGCCGCTGTCGAGAACCTAGTGTTTTTGGCCCCACTGGCTGTCATCTAGTGCAGAGTCAGCCTCTTGTATCAGCATCCAGACAGCTGCCAGATGTCCTGAGTGCCCGCGACTGCGCGTGTTTTCCATTCCTGACCAGATGGCCTCTTTCTCTTGTGCATTTGATACCCAGGATCAACCATTGTGCTGACAGCTACTGCTCTCTTTCAGACAGTGGCTATTCAAAGGCAGTGTACGTTTCCCGCTAGCACACATTTTCCTGACCTCAGCTGTGTGGGCTGAAGGGGAAAATGTTACATACTTCAGGAGCTCCTTTCTAGAGAAGTGTGTGTACACCAAATTCAAGCTTGGTGTGAGCTAGTATGAATTGCATTGTTAGTGTCTTTTAACCTGTAATACTTCTAAATCTGGTTTTTGTAAAATGATGTGTTCCTTGCCTTGGTGTTCATATCCAGGAATTCTGTATTCTTTTAGAATTCCTGGGCACCTGGGTGGTTCAAGCAGTTAAGTGTCTGCCTTAGGCTTGGGTCATGATCCTAGGGTCCTGGGATTGAGCCCTGGTTGGGCTCCCTGCTCAGCTGGCAGTCTGCTGCTCAGTCTCCTGCCCTTCCCCCTCTGACTTTCAAAGAAATAAATACATTCTTTAATATTTTCTCTCTTTAAAAAGTTAAATTTTATAGCTTTTATTGCCCGATTTAATTACAGTACTAAGAGATAGTAACAGGAATTCCTTCCATCAGCGTTTTGGAGATCCTAAACTTCACAGATATCCTTAGAGCACACATGATCACCTGATTATGCAAATCCTTACGTAGTTCAGGAATCAGACATCTTGGACTGTGATTTAGAAGCAATGTGAGCATTGAAAGAAAACATAAATGTTTTCAGAAACTAAGCAATAACACTAATTATAATTTTTTACTGGAAAATAATTACATATCACATTAACGAGCAGCCTTCCCTTTTCTGTCACGAATGTCCTAATCTATAAACACCTGTCCATATAACATGCTCCTTTGTATCTCTAGTACGTTATATTCATGCTTTCTCTCATTCTTCCATAAATTTTGGGTGTAGTTTTGGAAATGTACCAAAGGAGTTTATCCGGCTCCTTCATGGATGGACAGTAGAAGTCACTGACTTCTTTCCTATTCTAAGTTTACATTGACTTATCTTGTCTATTTTATGTTGGCTTATACATTCTCAAGTTCTGTTAGCCATAGAAACAAATTTGCAACGTACTTGTAGGTAGAGTAAGATCTCTTAAGATTTGTCTATTAGATTTTGCCTACAGCTTCAGTGTGTTATAATGTATATGTGATCACAACATCTTTTCAAAGGATACGGTTTGTTGAAATTGAACATAGGTAAGCAACAAGGAAACCATCACCATGGTAAGATGATGAACACACGTATCACTCCCCAAAGTTTGCCCCAGCTCCTTGGTCATCCCTCGGTGCTCCTTCTCCTCCCGGAGGAGGTAGTTGCGAGGTATGCTTACCTCCTGGAGGCCGGTTGAGGGTTTGTAAAGTAGATTTTGTGACAGATACACCATTAATGTCTTTGAGATTTCTCATTTTCTCAAATGGTATTTCAGCTTGTCCTTTCCTTGCCTGACCATTTCTGTGTTGGCCCTGATGGGATTGAAATGCTGTGGAAGCTTCTCATTATAACTGCCTGCTTGGGAGCCTGTGCCTTTCTCATTTACCTGTGGAGAACCATCCTCGCTGTAAGTATACTAATGTACCTTCTGTACTTTCATTCATAAATAAGCAGACAATTTTGTAGTCACTGGATATTTTTATGTCCATTCAGTACTACAGATTTCCCTCTAATATGTCAAATTTGATGATCACCTAGATTGATGTAGTTTTAGATTTCTATTGAAGTGCCTTCTTGATCCATATGTTCTTTTTTTTTTTTTTTTAAGGTCAAGCATACTCGACAAACAGTGTAATGTGAGTTTCAGGTGTACAACATGGCTCCGCAATTCTGCACATTTCTCAGTGCTCGCCACAAACGGTGGACTCTTCTTCCCCTTCTTCTCTTTCCCCAATCGCTCCACCCACCTTCCCTCCCACCCTTGTCTTCTCTAGAAGTGTGCTGTTGAACCTCCGTTTTTTGGCCGTTCTCCAGTTACCTTGTGTTCTCAATCTCTAGTTTGAGTCATCTGTGGTCTGAGAGCACAATTCCTGTAGTTTTGATCCCTTTGGTGGTTCCCATGTGTTGTATGGCCCCGAATATGGCCTCTCTCAGTGACTGTTGCACGTGAGCTTGAGAAGAGTGTCTATACTTCGTCGTTGAATCAAGTATTCCGCCGATGTTAGTGGGTGCAGCGGATGGCTGATGCTCGTCAGTGCACCTGTGTTCTCCTGGAATTTGTGTATCTCTGGGTCTGTCAGTGACTGATAAGAGGGTTTTGAATTCTCCAGCTGTAGGAATGGATTCATCTGTTCCCACCAGCCGTATTTTCAGTTTCTGCTTCATGTGCTCTGATACTCTTGTTGTTGATGCATGCACATTAGAAATTGTTGTGTCCTTTCGGAGAAATGGATAATGGAGAAATGGAGACCCCTTCATCATTGAAATAATGCCCGTCATTATTCCTGATGGTTTTCCTTACTTACTCTGAGGTGTGTTTTGAAGGATCCTTTCACTGGCAAAATCTTTCTAGTTCGATGTTTCTTTAAACCGTGTACACATTTCATCCTTCTTCATGGTATCTTTTCTGAAAAGAAGTACAATATCGTTCTTATCTTTCTTCCTCGGGAGTAGGTCTTACTGCTCCGCTCTCCCCCTTTCCCTCCCCACTCCCAGCCCCTGCTCCAGATTCGCAGAACTGTTTCTTTGTCTTTAATGATCTGTAGCTGAATATTCTATAACAGACATCATTGGTGTTTTCTGTTCATTGTTTGTGTGCGTGTGTGTTTGTGTTTCTCCTGCTTTTGATGTTTTATTTCCCTGGACCTTGATTTGGAAACTCCATTAATTTCTGAAAATCCTCTGTCATTATTGATTGAAATATCTCTCTGTCCACACTCCAATAGGAATAGGTATTCCTATTATGTGTGTGTAACACATTTTGCAGTGACCTACCAGTCTTGGATTTTCTGTGCTGTCTTTGTAATTTTTGTCTTTTCTTGATTTTTTTATTATTAATAATTTTTAAAAATTTATTTGACAGAGAGAGATCACAAGTAGGCAGAGAGGCATGCAGAGAGAGAGAGAGAGGAGGAAGCAGGATCCCCATGGAGGAGGGAGCCCGATGCAGGACTCGATCCCAAGACCCTGAGATCATGACCTGAGCTAAAGGCAGAGGCTCCACCCACTGAGCCACCCAGGCGCCCTTTCTGTTTCCTTTTTGGAAGTTCCTGCAGGACATTCTTTACTGTCAGTGATTCTTTCCTCTGGTTTATTTTGAGCCTCTTCATGGAGCCAGCACAAGCACTCTTGATTTCTGTATTGGTGGTGTTGTCTAGAATCACGTTACAGTCTTAGAGTTTCATATCTATGCTTACATGTACCACCTCTTCTTCGTCTTGTGCAATTTTCCCTTAGATCGAGTATCCTACGTGGAAGGGACTTTCAAGCCCCAGCCTGCTAACCCATCACTTCTGCCACAAGAAGTGTGATTCTCGTGCTTGCTCTCATGGTTTTTCCCTGTAGTATGTCTTGTAGGGTTGTGTTGAAAGCAAGATACTGTGTCCTGGTAAAGGACCTGAGGTAGGTGGGTGTTAGGGTGAGGTTGTTTGCTCCTCTGGCTCAGGGTTAGACTGAGGTATTCACCGGCGAGGCAGGGAGAGATGGCACTGGAGTTGAGTATTTCCCTTCCCTTTGTGGCTTAGTCTCTGGGAAACCCTGAGTTAGACTCTTGTGACATAATTTCACTTGAGGGCTGATCTTTCTAAGAAGGAAGAACTCTTTTGAGTTTCTTTCTACATGGGAATATTCCCCCCTTTCTCTGTCAATGGAGAAAACTTCCCTTCAAAGAGAAAGAAAAATATTATGTATTCGGTGTAGCCATCTACCTTTACACTTCCCCTGCCGATGAGGTTGGTGACAAGGGCCAGGGGAGCTCCGAGGTTCCTAATCAACATGTGAAATCAAAGGAATAACTATGGTTTTCTGATTGCCCTGCCCTGATGCACTCTCCCCACCAACATTATTAGGTTGGTTTGTGATAGCATGGTGATATTCCAATATCCTGGCAAGATGTGGGGGTTGGCCTCAGTCTCTCATCATCCGTAAAACTGTTGAATGGGTAAATATGTTGATGGTGCAAAATGAGGTCTTGCCTAGATGTTATTGAGCTATCATAAGACCAGTGTCACTCGAGTCTGAATTGCCTGGCTCCCCTTTGTGGACATACCCGCTGTCTTTCTGTGGTGGCTTATGCTTCATCTCTCAACATGGGCCACTCTTTTTTCTCATTCGATGGCTTTGACTTCTTTTTGATGACACTCCATTTCTAACAGTCTGGGGAACTTCATAGCACCTGATGTGCTCTAACTGTGTGTGAATTAAGTAAACAGCCAACTCTTTGGAAAGTTTCAGGAAAGCTTTCTAGAGAAGGAAAGAGTCATATCTTTGACACAGCTTTTGCTCCCTTGCCTGCCTGCCTCCCTGCCTTCTTTTTTCCTTCCTTCCAGGACTTTAAAATAGTCCCAGGTTCTATACTTCACTGCAGATATTGTGTGCAAAAAACGTTAAGGAAATATGCTAAGTGAAAGAAGTCCAGTAGAGAAAGTCACTTGTCATATAGTTTCTCTAATTTGTGGAACATAAGGAATAGCATGGAGGATATTATGAGAAGGAAGAAGAAAATGAGTTAGGGGGCCAGAATCCGAGGGGGAGATGAACCTTGAGAGACTATGGACTCTGGGAAGCAAACTGAGCGATTTAGAGGGGAGCGGTGTGGGGAGATGGGTGAGTCAGGTGATGGGTGAGCCAGGTGGTGGGTAAGGAGGGTACGTGTTGCATGGAGCGCTGGGTGTTATACACAAACCGTGCATCCTAGAACACTGCATCAAAACTGATGAGAGAGACCCAGGACCAGAGCAGGGACACAGCTAGATCTCGGGATGTCGCAGCACAGGGGACCTTCCTAAAGGAAAGCTCGAGAAGCATTCACAAAGGAAAGGAACCACGTTCACCAGAAAACAGCTGGCCGATTTGGAGTCCTTGCTTAGCAGGAGCCCATACCCCGCTCCGCAGCCTTCAGAAAGAAACGGCCTGGAAACTGGAGATCCAGCCCACCTTCCTGCAGGTTTGGTTCATGAAGCACAGAGCAAAGCCCAGGAAAGCCAAACAGCAATTAGCTGGAATAGAAGTCAAGACCAGCTCTTCGAAGGGACCCACGGATGCCCCTCCTGTTTTCCCCCAGGGTGCCTACCAAGCTTCCCTGGTTTAAACAGATCACCTTATACCTTGCTTCCAACACAGCATATGCTCCAATCTGAAGTTTCTCCCAGACCATTCTGTTGGCCACAAAATAGTGCATTCTGGGCGCTGCCAAGATCCCAACATCTATTCCCTTTGTGCCATTATGGAATCTCAAATTCTTCCCACATGTTTTACTGCCACATCTCTTGGTTCTTCATCTCCACAAAGAACTTAATGAGCGAAGCCAGACTCAAAAGTTCACACATACTGTAATGATTTGCGACGATTCCCATCTGGGAAATTCGAGAACTATGCAACATGGAAGCATCCCAGAAACATGCCCCATGAAAGACAAAAAAGACAAAAAAGACACACAAGCACCTGTAGGGTAGAATTGAGTGGAAAGAGGCACTCACCAAACTGACAGTGTTGGGTATGTTTTGTGTTGTAATTAGCATGGCAGGAACCTGCACTAAATTCATCCAAGGACACAGAATAGCAATACTCTATTACATATACCACAAAAAGCAACCATGGGGCAGGCTGAAGGATCAGCCGTGGTGGTAATCATTTTGTGATCTATAAATGTATCACATCAACGCACTGTACACGTTATACTTGTAGCGCAGTAAGGCTGGAGACAATGTTTAAATTCCATCTCAGTAAATATATACAATGAAAAAAAAAAAACTAACACAAACTGCATGGTACTAACATTAAGAAAAGCTAGGGAAATGGTGAAATAATGAATATGTTGTAAATATCTGCATGATCCCTTGTCAAAATGAATAGGTTGAACATTCATTGAATAGAATGTGAATAGATTTGGGGTTCAAAAGGAAGTTATACACACTTGTGCTCTTTATCAGATGGATTGTGAACTATGATGACCTAATCAGGAAATTCCATTTTGTCTTCTTTTATAATCCTGCGAATTCCTTCTGCTAAGCAAAGAGATTATTTTAATATCTTTGGATTACAAATTTGGTATATAGCTGAACTATAGATTTTTACATGTAATATGTTCTGAAATCCAGCTCAACTCTGCTTCTTCCTCTCTTAGGTAAAGCCTCGACAATATGAAGGTAAGATTTTCAGCTTCAGCTTTCTTCGCCAAAAATTCTCGGTACCGGTGTGTGATGTGCGTATAATCAGACGAGGGATAAATATGGTGACTTCTGATGTGTCACTGACTTGTTAAGTCTTGCAAATGGTTCTCTTCCCCTTGGGGAGTCTAAGTGACAATGTGGAGGGCGTTGCCCTGTCTAAGAGTCCAGGAGGAGGAACACCTCATGGGACTAGGGAGAATACAAGGTGTCATTTTGCAGAGAGATGTTTAGGAGGCAAGTGATGATCACAGCCTGAGGTCTGGAGGGAGTACTTTGCCATGAGCTGGCTCTTGGTGAAATGCCAAGAGGAGAAAGCTCTCTGAGTCTAGCAAACAGGCTACACTCAGAGAAGAAGGCAGATATTGCCACGCAGAGCACGTGTCATGGGAGAGGATCAAAGCATGGTTTTGAGTCTGAAGTGGAGGGAGCCTTTCCTGCCAAGGGAAAATGAATTGAATCGAATGTGTGCCAGCGGGGATAATGGATAGTGTCTGGGGCTCATGGAGTGTGGTGATTCTGTGGTGCTGGCTGTTGACGGCCTGGGTGGCCGTCAGGCGCTTTGGAAACTGTCAAATGCCGTTGTTCATCGCTGTGAGTTCGTGCTTTCTTCAGGCACAATGGGAATGCTAACAAGTTAGTGACACCCTCGTGTCAGAGAATGTGTCCCTGGTAGGATTATTCAATCCCACTGGGATTATTCAATGTCGTTGGTTTTGCTAATTATCTTAAAATTCTTTTTTCTCCTTTCAGTTACTTTAGACCAAATAAAGAGGAATATTGTTGAGCTGAAAAAGGAAAACAAATATCTTGACACAAACATAGCCAGTTGGGAGGAGAAGGTATGTGTGCCCTTTCAAATATTTTTTGTGATTTCATTTTGGTTCCTTCCTCCTCGGCTAGTTCATTCTATTGATCTATTTCATGGGATCCAGAGTGGTCCTTGAGTAAGAGAAGCTTCACAAATGTAGGGCACTGCCTCTCTCTTTGAGAAAGGAGTTACACATTGTTAGAAAAGATTCTCTAACATGATGCTATTTTGGGATTCTGATTCCTTTTTCCTGTGCTTTACAGATCAGGGAAGCAAAGAAAGAATCTCACAGGAAGAGAGCACATAAGGTTTCCCTTGCGGAAATAAATGAATGCAAAGTAAGAATCCTTTCTTTGCCCGCATTGTGTTCTAACAATGGAAATAAAAATAATGAATTACTCTTATTATTATTATTTCTAAGATTGATTGATTTGAGAGAAGGAAAGAGTGAGGGGAGGGGGCCTGAAGGAGAGAGAGAGAGAATCCCAAGCAGACACCATGTTGAGTGTGTAGCCTGAAGCAGGGATCAATCCCATGACCCTGAGATCAGGACTTGAGGCCAATGAAAGCAGGAGTCAGACACTCCACAGACTGGACCATCCAGGTGCCACCCAAGTGTCCCAAGGAATGAGTCCTTGTTCCTCATTCAATACATATATATATTTCCATATATTTTCTTGAAGGAGAACATCAAACACTTGGAAATCATCAATAAAAAATTGAAGGACACCCTTCATCTTAAACAGGCTCTCTCAGAGGTTGTGAGAGCCAGAGATATCCGGACCATGGATGTGGTAAGAGGTCGATGTTCCTTGTCCTAGAATGCTGCTCGGGAGGCTTTTGACTCAGTGGGGGAGGTGAGTGCAGTGTACCCGTGAGCTGTTTACGGAGTAGAGAGTGGGCGTCTGGGCACTGCAGCTTCTACTGAACAGCGAGCTGCGATTTCATTTGGGACCACCACGATGAGGTTTGCCACTTCAAGATCTAGGAAATATGGTTTATTTCACAGTTGGGTAATCTTCACACCATTCAGCGCTGCCCTCCACGTTATGTAGAAAATCCCACAAAATATGTGAGCGATGAAGGGCGATAGCAAGTCAATTATATAGTAGAAGATTTATTTTAAAATATCTGTTCCACTGAGAAAGCCATTTGTGCGTTTTTTGAAATGAACCAGTTGTCTTACTTTCTCCTTATTCTATTTATGCCTCAGGGACTTTCTTTGTTGCCCTCTGTGATGCTGTCCTGCTAGGTGCCCTCATAGGTCTTTTCTTAAATCTGTCTTAAAGGTCCAAGATGAAGTGGATGATGAAGTGCCGAGAGCCTTGAGATGCGAAAACCAAGAACTGAAAGGTATGTTGTTTGGGGGGAAGAAATCTCCATAGGGTGGCGATGAGTTTGCATCGGGCAGGGAAAGAATCCCTTCCTGCCTTCGCGGTCTTGCCCTTGTCCTTCCTCATCAAAACCAAGTTCTCAGGTCATGGCACAAACACACAAAAGGAAACTCGTCCTTTACAGAGAAGGAAAAGTTCCTGGAAGACAGCTATAGTGCCCCGAGTTTTCGGAAAATAGCTAAAGAAGCAGAATTCAACCTACTAATGAAGAGAGTGGATATGATGGTGGAGTTCACGGAACAACAAAAACAGACTGCAGAAGAGTAAGCTCTTGCTGTGTTGTCCTAAATACGGTTGTATAAATTTATGTGGCGTCAAGTCTAGATAACTGTATTTGGAACTTCCGGAATTGGATCGTAGAGTACGTTTGCCAAAGGCATTTTGTAGAATTGTGCCTGCCCTTTCTATTTTGATATGTGTAACCTGCATTTTCCTTTCTGTTCTAAGGACTTGCGGGGGCAGGTAGCAGCATTAATCCCTTGGATGCCTGGATCCCCTCTGGGTCAGTCTGCGCTGTCCTTTCAGGTTCACTCTTCTCACGTGCTCTTACCACTCCTGCATTAGGTCCAGTTCTTGTTCAGCATGAGACTTGGGTCCAGAATGTGGAGAGAACAATGGAATTCTCTTCCTGCAGAAACCAGGAAAGTTTCTTTGTGGAAAGTGGGCTGGGGCTCCAGCAATCCTGGGTCCCTTCATCTGGTGCACAACTGAGATCATTCGGTGCAGCCCAGTCGCTAAGAAGGTCAGGGTATTTCCTGTCCACGTGATTTTCTTTTTCTTTTCTTTTTAGAAAAGACTGTACATTTACCTATTTGACAGAGAGAGACACAGTGAGAGAGAGAACACAAGCAGGGGGAGTGGGAGAGGGAGAAGCAGGCTTCCCGCCGAACAGGGAGTCCAATGTGGTGCTCGATCCCAGGGCTCTGGGATCATGACCTGAATCAAATACTTTTAAGCAGATACTTAATGACCAGGCCACCCTTGTGCCCTTCCACATGGTTTTCTAGGTGGAACTCTCCCGGATCCCATCCAAATCCTGCAGTCTCACTAAGTCTCATCTTTGCTGGCTGAACCGGAACTTTGCTTGTTGCATTCCAACCTGTCCCCAAAAGGTTGCTTGTTCATTTACTTTGTATTCACTCGCCTGTTCCAGAATTCACGGATGTGTCTTGGGGAGATTGGCTCCCACTGCCAGGCTGCCTTTCTCCTAGGCTTCCTCCTTGTCCATCTGGTTCTCATGTTTCCTCATGTGCTGTAGAAATTTCACAAGTTTGCTCTCTTGTCCAGTGTTTCCTTTTGTTTCTCAGGAGGAGATCAGGACGGTGGAGGCCCTCATTCCTGTTGAAAAGCAAAACTGTTCCCTGTCTTCCCTGGAAACTCAGCTTTGTGTTATTTCTTCCCTCTCCAGGGGTAGGGGCTGCTCTCTCTCACAGGCACCTGGGTTCTGTTCATTGGTAAGTTCTTCTTGGGGTGGGTCTAGTGTCCTCACCACCTTTCTCTCTTCAACACCATATGCCTGGGCCACACATTGACTGCTGCTCCAGAAGCCATTTGCTGAAGGATAGTTGAGAGGCCAGTAGCAGATGCTCATGTCCTCCTCTTTCTAGAGGTTTTGTCTCAGTTTCTAAAGTCTTTCTGCACGTGATTCTTGACATGTGTCCTGTTGAAACCTTTGAATCAACACCATGAACAAGAGTCTGAGGCAGCCCAGCAAACCAACATTGCTAACATCACCGTTTGCTGCCTTCACCATCCATGAACTTGGTCTTGTATTCAAGAAGGTTGACTCAATGGAGTTGACAGTTTTCCATCTGAAGTCTGTTCCCTGGACAAAACACCCTGAGTATGTGACAGTTCACATGGATTATCTGAGGACCTATTTTTGGCAATACGGTTGGCCTTTTCCTACACCAGGATCTTTCAAGAGGGGGCAGGGCTTGTACTTCTCAAGCCTAGAGATGTGTGGGAGTGAGTTTCCATGCCAGTGAACCCCCATTCTGGAAGGTTCCTTTGGGCTGACTGTGTTGCCCAACCTTGGTCTGAGGATCAGGGCTCCCCATGGAGGTGTGAGACTAATGATGGGCCACTGCTTCATCCTAATGGGTGTGGCTGGTCAGGCTTGGCTTTTCACTTTGAATTGAAATGAGCCTTCACCGACTCAACCCAAAGACCAACTCTGAGAGGGCACAGAGTGCAATGTTATTTGGTGACATGGTGAATGAATTGAAGTAGGGAAGTATAAAGACAGTCCCGATTGGAGGGAACTTGGCAGCAGCCAGAGTTTGATTGTCGTTGAACCCTAAATGGGGCCTTCATTTCTCTCCCTGTTGTGTTGTCAGTCTGTGCTTTTAGCGGGGACATTCCAACCTAGGCCACCAAGTATGCTTGGGAGGATAAATGGTAGCAATTCAGGACCTTGTCTCCTGGACAATGTACATACCTTTCCCATCTTAGGAAGTTAGAAGAGACCATTCATGATCTGAATGAAACCAGGAATGAGCTGTCATCTGCCAAACATAATCTGAAGGCAACAAAAGAAGAAATGGAGAAGTATCGGTAAGTCCAGACACTACCTAGTACTGGCTCCTGAAATCCCTGTTCCCTTTGGATTCCTCATCTTTGTACATTATTAGGACTCAGGTAATATACACAAAAATTCAGAGGATATATCCAGAGAGAATTAACAGCCACAGAAAGATAAGGAACAAAACAATTACATTACTAAACATGTCCTGACCCCAGTGCTGGCGTGACTCTGTGGAAACTGACTCCACACCAGTGTCCTTGGTGTCACTTGTCCTAATCTTGAGGAGAGCAGTTTGTCCTAGGATGAATCTTACCTATAAACGTTGTAGTGCCATCTGATGGTGGTGGTCTTTGCAACCCTGGGAACCATGGCGAGGATAGAAGTTCAAGGAGAATAGAGCTTCATGACCAAAGACACTTGTCATGTGATAACTGAGGGAAGGATTGAAAATGGGTAAGGAAATTATTCAATTCTGAACCTGCAGGCAGGGAAAACGATTAAGGAAGGCTGTAACAATAGCTTTGATCCTACTGTCCAGTTATAATGAGGTGAAAGTGGTTCTTGTGTCGGGATCTGATGTATGAGGGGACTGATAGAGGAGGTTGGTCACTTGGGCAGATGATGGAAAATCACACCCCATGTTGGGTTGTGTCTGATGAAAACACTTGTCCCTCAGACAACAAGTGGAAGACATGCAACATCAGCTTTCAGAGGCGGAGTTCACCTTCCAAGGCCAGGTAACCTGAGTTGTGCCCAACACACTGACCCCTTGGCGCCCCCTGCAGGTGACGGTAGTGGCCCTTAGAGCCCTGAACATGGGCTTTTGGTGTGTTGGCTTTTTTCAGATGGCAGTGCAGGAGAGGACTGCTGTGGCTAACTGGGTAAGTGTTTTCCTTTGCCTCGTCTTCTCTTGGGACACAGTCTGGCACAACCGATGATGGGTGTGCTTTTCTCCCACAGATGAGGGCTCAGGACTGGGAGAGGAGGATAGTGCAGCAGAGCAGGGAGAACGCCTACCTGAAACACAGGTGTGAGAGTTTGACGTGTGTTTTTACGGTTTGGAGGGGTGACGGCTCTGCTGTTTAGTGCCTAGGAGAGGACGTGGTGTTTTAATTCTTAAGAAATGTCCATTCTTTTTCTGTGTTCAAGACTGCGCATGATGGAAGGGGAGATGCTGCCTGTGGGACCCGCGCAGTGCAGACCGATGCCGGGAAGGCCTGAGTTCCAGAAGCCTCTGTGGCAAGGTAGGAAGCACAATGTGAAATGCAGCAGCCTGATTTCTGCCGTGAAACCACACGGTGCCTTTCCCATTCCTGGACGCTTGCCCCTGTGACAGGTGGAGCTCACGCCCCTCCACACCTTCCCCCCGGCCACCCCCTTCTGAAGAGCTGCGCCTGAGAAGGTGGGAGCCGAGCTCCCTTCCCACCTGGACTCAGGAGTCAAGCCTTGGGGGGAAAAAGACTATTTGTGAAAAAGGACATTTATTTGCTTGTTATGGAGGTTCCTATATTTTTGTTTTATTGGTAATTTATAGGACCATATTCATCAATGAAATGTATTTTATTCCTCTCATGCTGTCGGTGTCATGCCATAGCTTTATTGCTCCATCTGCCTATGCTTTCATTGTTTGTGACTCTCCAACCTTCAGAGTCTGTTTCTTCTCTGAAATGCTTACTTGTTGGTCAGTCACGCGTGCTCGGTCTCATCCGCAGGCTGGACAAACGAACCATCCCTGTGGTCGGGGAAGAGAACGTGGGCCGTTCACGGTGGGGGTTTGTGGATGTCACCCACCCAAGGCTCTTCTCACTTAGATGTTTAATCTACGAAGAAAAAGTGACTTGCCTGATGTGTGTTGAGCACCCCAATTTTAGTGTTGATTTCCAGACAGTTGTACCCCGACCTGTCCACACGGGATGCATTACTTATGGAAACACTGGAACCGGGGTCCTGGAGTGTCTCCCGCAAGAGTCAGGGGACTGGTGTCTCTCCTAGCAAAGGAGTCACTTGAGTCACGTGGGAAACCCTCTGATAAGGGACACGTGTGTGGGAAAGAGTGCAAGATGGGAGAGGAAGGCATGGAGGGCGTGCAAACCACAATAAACCTCTGTCCTTTGTCTGATCCAGCACCTAGACCGGTTCCCAGGATGAACAGCCGCACCGGCCCTCAAAAGGACCCAGAGATGCCTACGGTAAGTGGTGTGGGCGTTTGAGTTGTGTCCGTTTCTGAAATGTTTTGCAGTGTGGACAGCACCCTGTCCTGGCCTTGTGGTGTTGCGTGTGATCTGCGACCATCCCTTTCAGAGTGCACGCCGCTCACCCAGGAGCCTCCGGGTGCTCCGGTAGAGATCCTCAATTTCGCGCTTCCTCCCCAAGCTGTAGATGCTTAGAGACACGTGGTGGTAGGATGCACACCTCGTCTGTTTGTGTGTGTGTGTGTGTGTGTGCGCGCGCGTGCGTACGCGTGCATGTGTGTAAATATCTCGAGGAGGATGACGTCTCACTCCACAGTGAAGTCAGCTAGTCCGGCTGGGTTTGTGGTTTGCTTTCCTGTGGGAGCAGGAGCATTTTTGGTTCTCGGGTCAGGCGACTCACAGGGAGGAGGTTTGCAGAGGTCCTCACAGCGGGAAAAGGGAAAAGCCAGGACTGCCACCCACTTGTGCCACGTGCTTTGGGCAGCTTGAGTGTTGGTGGAGAAGGTGAGTTGTGAGACTTCCTCTGCTTTCCAATTGTGCGGACAAAGACGTGAGCTGGAATCCCTCCAGCTGGCGCCTGGGTGAGATGATGGGGCACGCTGCCAGGGGCAGGTGTGTCTCAGAAACGCCCCCTGGAGCAGCAGCGCTGCAGAGGGAATCCCGGTGACTCCCCTCAGGGCCCACCCCTCACACGTGTTTCAGTTGTGCTCCCGTGAGCGGGTTCAGTTGGGGTCTGGTGGCTGTGCCAGCTCATCGTGTCTCTCCCGACCCATCCTGGGAGCGTCGCATGTGCTCTCCAGACACACTGGTTTGCATTTGGGGTTGGTGAATCGGCCCCTCCGTGGTTCTCAGCACCTAGGACTACGCATTTGCTCTGCGCCTGAGTTGAGGAGGGTCTGAAAGCCGGACGCGGATCCACAGAGCTGGTCTCGCTCACTCGTAGGGGTCGTGCTTCTCTCAGAAATCACTCTTCCATTTCCACTGTAGGACTCCAGACACTCCTGTCTCCTGGTGGTGTCTGTTGCCACGGACAGTCCTTGTGGAGAGTAGAAGACCCCTTTGTCAGGGAGGGAAGCAGAGCCGCTCAGGCGGGGGCTGGTGGGCCGCCGGTTGACCCACGAGCAGCTGCACTTCCACGCGTGGACACTGGGCTTCCCATGGCCTCTCATTGTGTGTGTTCTCAATGTACAGAAGGAGATGCTGTGCTTGCCATGATGGGGAAGCGTAGTCTTGGACGTAGATCCCGGCCTGTCTGGAATGGAGTTCTTTCCTTAGTGGATTATCCTTGGCGGCAGACTCCTTGTCTGTGTCGAGGTGCAGACCTATATTAACATGCGGTGACAGCAGTTGTCCCCACGGCCTCTGTTCACCCCAGGCTGTAGGTGAGACGCAGGGGGCGGGTAGCCGTTCTGGCACGGGTGCTACCGTCTTGCAACTTGGTGTTGGGGAGGATTCCTGTGCATGTGTGTGCACCCCTGCCTGCCAGTGCACCCCTGGGAAGTAACTGGGGGAGGAGGACCGCTCCCTCCCCAGTGAAGTCCTCTGGCCGGCCCGATTTCCTTTAGGTTTCCTTCATGTGCAGCTGGTGTTGTGCTCATGCCGGCGTTCGATGGGTCCGGTAATCCTCAATAATGGAGCCTGAGGAAAATCTCTCTGAATTTTATACTGTCTCCTTTGCAGTCTAGAACGTTCTCACAGCAAGATTCACGAGTTATCCCTGTTTTACCTCTCTGAAAAACATGCTATGCCGAACCAGCTACTCACACCCTTTCTACAAGTATTTTGAAGTATCAGAGCTCTCGGGCGCACTGTGGGAGTCGCAGCCCGCGCACACGTCCTACTGGGGGACGTCAGTGATGACCTGCACTGACCACTGCCTCCCCGCCCTTGAGCTGGGCTTCCAGGAGCAGGTCCTTTGGTCCTAACTTTCCTAAGAGCTGGTTTCTGTTCTCATCATACGTGTGGAGTTTTCCATCGGGAAGCATACACATTTCTGTGAATTCTCTTATTTGGCCCTCCCATCTTCATTTCCCATTGGACAAAATGACTCTGGAACTCAGTGGGTTGAAATTTCCAAATGAAATTTAAGACAAACACAGCTGCTGAGTGTAAAGAAGGGTTATTGGTATCATGTTCCTCGGAAGATGCTTTTTCAGGGCCTCTGTCAGACCACAAGCCCCTAATTCCCCAGGGGTCTTTGTCCATGGCCAGAAACTGTAGAGAGTAGAGAACCCTTTGTCAGGAGGCGAGGCAGCATGGGGAGAGTTGGGGACTCTCAAGCGCACGATTCCCCTGGAGTGGCTCAGGAACTTTGTGGAGAAAGGGCATTCAGTTTCGTCCCATTCCCTCTATTCTGACCCAACCAGAATCTTCTCCGGGGACCGAGGAGGAAAGACGAAGTGTTGACCTGGATGCGGATGCCCCCGTGTCTGGAATGTGCTGCTTGACTAGTTTGCAGTGATCCTTTTTCATCTTTAAGACACGACTTCTTGCTGGTGAACGTGGGCAGACCAGGGCAGTGATGTTTGGTGACAGCCTATTCCTGTGACAGCCACTGCCCTCTCCCCCGTCTTTATACTGGCACCAGCTGGGAGGGGCTTGTCAGTTTTGCAGCAGATGCAGCTCTCCGGAAGAAGCCGGGTGCTGAGAGCTCTGTGCTTTGGTTTCTTCTCTTGGTGTTGCAACTTTTGTCTGTTTTACTAAGACATTTTCTTGTCTGTTCTGCAGGTCGGTACAGGTGTGAGAGTGATTCCTCATTGCCCAGGGCCCCTCCGTATGCCCTACCACGTGGGGCGGAATATACCAGGCTTTCCTCCTCCTCCTCCACCTCCACACTGGGGGACCTGGGGGCCTCAGCCCCACCTCGTTCCTCCACCACACGGTGAGATGATCTGAATTGATGTGAGTCATAAAGCACATTCACAGTTTATAGCCACTTCTGTCGGTGGAGAGGATGGAGAGGTGGTACCACAAGGCTTTGCAAAGCAAAGATAAGCCCGAGTGAGGGCATGGTCACATTCCTCCACTTTGTGTGGACGTCCATCTCATGGACTGTCTGGTCCACCGCCCTGAACTGGGCAGCAGGTGTCTGCCATGGAGAAGAAAGGTGACATTTCGCAGAGGAGAGACACAGACGCGTTGCCCAGGGGCACTGCGCAGACACGAGGTTTTGGGCTCTGGGCTGCATGAAGCACAACCTTCACATCACCCTCGTGTGGAGGCCCCAGTTGTCCAGCGTAATAGATTAGTTCTGGAAACATCTGTTCCCAGGCAGAGTGGTCATACGTGTTAGGGTGAGGGGCTGTTCCCTCCTTCATCCACAGGGGTCAGGGGAGTCCCGTGAGAAACAGGAAGGACCTTCCAGAGGGAGAGCGTGGAATAGGCTGGCGCAGGGGGAGAGGGTTGGCTTGAATCCTGCGTGGCCCTCGCCCTTCTGAATCCACCTCCGTCCCTTCTAGGGCTTCCTTTCCACTCAGAAGCCCGTGGAGCTCCACGGGACAATAGCAGCGCTGTGCCCAAGAAGGTCCCAGAGGAGAACCAAGTAAGTACAGGGGTGTTTTTGGTTGTACACATTTCTGGAGCCCTGTTCCTCTCTGGGCCTCACAGTGTCCTGACCTGTGTGTGTTGGGAATATCCTGGGGTCGTGGGTGGTGTCCTTTCCTGCTCAAAGTGGTAAGTCTTCATGCGGAGAGTACAGGCGTCTCTGTTTCCAGATCATCACCTTGCAGTTATGACAGTGGAGGAAAGGCAGAGTTTGTGCTCAGGGCTTGACATTCAAGGGGAAACCAGGCTGGGGGCGCTTTGAAGATTCTGAAGTTCCTCAGCACACACATGTGTGTGCCTGGCTATTTGCACACACTGAGCAGTGGGCAGGTGCCATTGTTGGGCAGGAAGTGTCTCTGCTGCACAATGGCAGACGTCTGGCTCTTCCCGTCGTGCGTGTCCAGCATCCGCCGTTGTTGTTCTGGGAGGGATGAAACACCTCTCACTTCATCTGCGGCGTGTGGGGTTTGAGAAAAAGGGAAGACGGGACCGAGGTCTGGCGAAGGTTGGCTGCCCTCGCCTCGTCAGCCAGAGTCAGACTGTTCATGGGGGAGTCAGGGTTGACCAGGAGCCACCCTAGCTAGAGCCCTGTCACCAGGCCTCTGTATCTATGTCACCACCCTGCCTGCAGCTGGGCACCTGCCCCGGGACTTCAGTCCCAGTGTCCTGCAGATTTGCCTGTGTTCCAGATTTCTCTGTCCCAAAACCAAATCTCAGTGTGGCCTTCTCAGGACCTCAACATTTTTTTTTTAATCTGTGGAAGGGGGAGCATCATGGATTCTGAGGTCACTAGAGCAATAGGAGTTGAAGTCCATAAAGAACTGCAGGGGCCCCTGGGCAGCTCAGTCGGTGAAGCCGTAGAATCTTGAATCCTGCTTACGTCATGATCTCGAGGTTCTGAGATTGAGCCCCCAGACGGCTGGGTGCTGAGTGTGGAGCCTCTCTGGGATTCTCTGTCTCCCTCACCTTCTCCCCTTTCCCTCTTGGCTCACATCTTGCCCTTTCTCCCTCTAATCCTTTCCCTAAAGCAAGTAATATGCATAATACATGGGCGCTGACCATTCACTATTCTGTTTAAATGAAAATTGCTCCATGCAGAGGAGCGTCAAAAGATGTTCACTTAAGTCCACAAAATGCACTAAGAGTGTATCACCTCAGCCCAGGTAGTGGCCATTCTCATTTCAAAGACAAGGCAGAGAGCCCCCTTTTTCTATTAAATGTCAGGTCACAGCTACAATGAAGTAAACGGTAGTTAGGAGAACGGGTACAATCAGAGCTTTATATGTGAGATGCGAAGACAATTATTGTCTTTTACAAATAGACTCACAGAGGCGGCCACACATGCAAGTGTTCATCCAAGACCTCAGATACACTATGGGAGGCAAAGAGCATTTGGGAAAATCTAAGGTCCTAGTGTACTAACCCAAATCCTTTTGCCTTACAGGCTAATCATTTTCTAATTTGAAGACCTCCTTGACCTCCAACAACCAGGCTCCAATGAGTTTTTATTTAGTAAAAATATGAATGTTTTCTGCCTGGGGGTCTGAGTGCTTTCCCTGCCCATCCTCTCCCCTGTGCTTCGTCTCTCCTGGTATCCCCCCAATAAACCATTCACGGTCCTGTCTGTGTCAGTGTCTGCCTTCAGGAGGACCTACAGTCCCTCTCCTTCGAGTGCACAGGGTGACACCTTCACGCACAGATTACACTCTGGCAGCAGTGGTGGTGACAGAGAATAGAACAAGACTACGCTTCGTGGTACCTCTACTGCAAGGGACCCCAGGAATCCTTCTGGGGAGGGGGCCCAGCTTGAATTTAGATCCACTGGTGCTTGTCTTAACTCTGGTGACAGATCCCCTTGAGCACATGGCACCTGCTAGTTTGGGAGGAGGTAGTGATCGGCAAGACAGCTGCCGGTCCCCAGGCCGTGGTCTGCTGTGACAGTGAGCAGAGAATGAGGTGTCTGGAGATGCCCTGAGAGCCTGGTGAGGAGGCCCAGCATTAATCCGGGTTTTGTGCAGTGATTTCACCTTCTCAGCTGCTCCCCAACCACAGGGGTGCTTGAGGGGAGCTGATGGTGGCAGTTTTCTTGGTGAGACCCATGATGCCCCACAATGCTCCCACAGTCTCCCTGTGGAGGGGTGGGCAGGGCAGAGGTCACTGTCAGGAGACCCATCCCTTCCTCAGCAGCAGGAGGAGTGGGGGTATGCTTCTGGCCCCTTTTAGGCCCTTTTTGCCAATCCCTTCGGCCGCAGAGCTGCTGGATTCTGCAAAGCCCTCCTTCTTCCCAGGTCATGGACGCAGCCATCCTCCAGCAGCTTTGGGGTCATGGAGGGCCACCGAAGGATCAAGTTCAGTCTGTTCTCATGCTGCCCAGGAGGGGCTGGTAACTGCACTGCGGCAGTCAGGGTCAGCCTGAGCAGCCTTCGTCAATGGGATTGTCACGTCCTGTGACAGGGCCTAGGCCAAAGGAGGGCAGGAGAGAGGGGTTGACAGGAGAGGTGGTTCCCTGTGGTGTTCCCAGACAGAGCTGCACAGAGTGGGAGGCCTGAGGGTCTGGGGAGTGATCAAGAGACTGTCAGGAGGGTGCCTGGGTGGCTTAGTGGGTTAAGCCTCTGCTTTCAGCTCAGGTCATGGTCCGAGGGTCCTGGGATCGAGCCCCACATCAGGCTCTGTGCTTGGCAGGGAGCCTGCTTCCTCCTCTCTCTGCCTGCCTCTGTGCCTGCTTGTGCTCTCTGTCTGTCAAATAAGTAAATAAAATATTTTTAAAAAAAAGACTGTCAGGATGAGACACTCAGTGAATGGTAGGGGGAATTGTGCAAGTGCTAGCAAGGGAGAGGAAGCAAGGAGATAGGGTAGACAGAAGCAGAGACAAAGAAGAGTTTCAAGGTTGAACAGCGGTTGGTGGCCTAGTTGTGTGGAGGTGGAGAAAGGACCTGGGTGGAGGAGGTGTAGGTAGGTGCTCTGAGCATTCAGGCTAGAGAAGGCGGGAATCCCGGGCATCAGATTCCCCTGAGCCCAGAGCTCCGACCTCTCAGTGGCTGAGCTCTGCAGAGGCCTTTTCACTTGGGAAGATGAGCGCACCTCTTTTTGCATGGAGTTGTGGGGCCGAGCCTCAGGACCTGTCAGGGGAGATAGAGCACCCTTTGTCCCTCCTACTGAAATGCCATAATAGGAGCATTGCAGGGATTCCCAGGGTGGCCAGCAGAGGGAGCCCGCGCACCTGCAACAGGAAGGGGGCGGTTTCTCTGTGTGCGCAGCCATGGCCAGCAGAGGGCGCGCCATCGGCTTCTCTGACCCAAGGGGCCTCTGCAGGAAGGGCTGCTGTAGCCACCCAGGGATCCAGCTCCACTCTCACTTCCCCAGGATAGAGAGTCAGAGCTGTATTTCCAGCCAGTTCCCCCGACCCCTGGGGAGACCTGGGGGCTTTGCAGCAACTTGTTGCCTCCTGAGGTGTGACAGAGAAACTGCCTTGTTGGCTGAGTGCTGAGGAGGGGGCTCTGGGAGCTTCCCCAGGACGTGCTGGTAGGTGAGAAATACTGGCGCTTCCATACTGGGGCTCTTCCCATGGTTTGGTCCTCCTTTTCCCTGAGGGCATTTGAACAAGCCCTATTTTACCCAGGGGTCTCTGGTTTGAGAGGTCAGGGGACACCACATCAGAAATGCTGAACGGGTGCTTTGTTACCGATCCTGACTTGTTTCTGGGAAGAAGCCGTGACTCAGCTTCAGAGGAACTGGAGCTACATTGCGTTGGGACAGGAATGCAGGAATGTGTCGTTTGCTTTCGGCAGCATAGATATTTTCACAATATTTATTCCTCCAATCCAGGAGCATGGAACATTCTTCCATTTCTTTGTGTCTTCCTCAATTTCTTTTGTGAGTACTTTAAGTTTTTATAGCTGACTTTCAGGACCTTGGAGAAGGAGGAGCTGGCGTTCCCCTCTCTGAGTTCTGCTAGAACCAGTGCCCCAGGTAAAAGCACAGACTTTCCCTTTGTTACTTTTCAGTGTTTATTTTTTCCAACATTGTTACAGTAGTTGGAAACCAAGGGTTAACTTGACAGGTCCCTGATACCATAAACCTTTTATTCTTTTAGAGTTAAATTTACAAGGACAACAGGAATTGTTTTATTTATCCTTTCCAGTCTTCATTGGAAGGAAACTCATCAATAATATCTTCAAAACGTACCTTTTACCCATCTCCTTTTCTGTTTTCTTTTTTAACGATTTTATGCAAGTACAGTGGTGAGGAGGGAGAGGCAGAGGGACAAGGTGACTGAACACTGAGTGGGGACCCCAACGTGGGACTCGATCCCAGGATCCTGAGATCAAGACCTGATCCACCCAGGTGCCCCTCTTATCTCCTTCTTTTCTTTTTCTTTTTTCTTTTTTAATTTTTAAAAAAATTTTAATAAACATATATTTTTATCCCCAGGGGTACAGGTCTGGGAAACACCAGGTTTACACACTTCACAGCACTCACCATAGCACATACCCTCCCCAATGTCCATAACCCCACCCCCCTTCTCCTAACCCGCTTCCCCCCAGCAACCTTCAGTTTGTTTTTTGAGATTAAGAGTCACTTAGGGCTTGTCTCCCTCCCAATACCATCTTGTTTCATTCATTCTTCTTCTACCCCTTTAAGCCCCCATGTTGCATCTCAACCTCCTCATATCAGGGAGATCATAAGATAGTTGTCTTTCTCCGCTTGACTTATTTCGCTAAGCATGATACCCTCTAGTTCCATCCACGTCGTCTCAAATGGCAAGGTTTCATTTCTTTTGATGGCTGCATAGTATTCCATTGTGTATATATACCACATCTTCTTTATCCATTCATCTGTTGATGGACATCTAAATTCTTTCCGTAGTTTGGCTATTGTAGACATTTCTGCTATAAACATTTGGGTGCACGTGACCCTTCGGATCACTACATTTGTATCTTTAGGGTAAATACCCAGTAGTGCAATTGCTGGGTCTTAGAGTAGTTCTATTTTCAACACTTTGAGGAACCTCCATGCTGTTTTCCAGAGTGGTTGCACCAGCTTTCATTCCTACCAACAGTGTAGGAGGGTTCCCTTTTCTCCACACCCTCGACAGCATCTGTCATTTCCTGACTTGTTAATTTTAGCCATTCTGACTGGTGTGAGGTGATATCTCATTGTGGTTTTGATTTGTATTTCCCTGATGCCGAGTGATATGGAGCACTTTTTCAAGTGTCTTGTTGGCCGTCTGGATGGCCATCTGCATGTTGTCTTTGCAGAAATGTGTGTTCATGTCTTCTGACTATTTCTTTTTTTTAATAAACTTTTTTTTAAAGATTTTATTTATTTATTTGAGAGAGAGACAGTGAGAGAGAGCATGAGAGGCGAGAAGGTCAGAGGGAGAAGCAGACTCCCCATGGAGCTGGGAGCCTGATGGTTGACCCGAGCCGAAGGCAGTTGCTCAACCAACTGAGCCACCCAGGCACCCTCCTGCCCATTTCTTGATTGGATTTTTTGTTCTTTGGGTGTTGAGTTTGCTACGTTCTTTATAGATTTTGCACACTAGTCCTTTATCTGATATGTCATTTGCAAATCTCTTCTCCCATTCTGTCAGTTGTCTTTTGATTTCGTTAACTGTTTCCTTTGCTGTGCAAAAGCTTTTGATCTTGATCAAATCCCAATAGTTCCTTTTTGCCCTTGCTTCCCTTGCCTTTGGCAATGTTCCTAGGGAGATGTTTTTGCAGCTGAGGTCCAAGAGCTTCCTGCCTGTGTTCTCCTCAAGGGTTTTGATGGAGTCTTTTCTCACATTGAGGTCCTTCATCCACTTTGAGTCTATTTTCGTGTGTGGTGTAAGGATTGGTCCAATTTCATTTTTCTGCATGTGGCTGTCCAATGTTCCTGACACCGTTTATTGAAGAGGCTGTCTTTTTTCCATTGGACATTCTTTCCTGCTTTGTCGAAGATTAGTGGACCGTAGAGTTGAGGGTCTGTTTCTGGGCTTTCTATTCTGTCCCATCGATCTATGTGTCTGTTTTTGTACCAGTACTATGCTGTCTTGATGATGACAGCTTTGTAATAGGGCTTGAAGTTCGGAATTGTGATGCCACCAACTTTGGCTTTCTTTTTCAATATTCCTTTGGATATTCGAGGCCTTTTCTGGTTCCTCATAAATTTTAGGATTATTTGTTCCATTTCTTTGAAAAAAAAAAAGGGTGGTATTTTGATAGGAATTGCATTAAATGTGTGGTTTGCTTTCGGTAGCATAGATATTTTCACAATATTTATTCCTCCAATGCAGGAGCATGGAACATTTTTCCATTTCTTTGTGTCTTCAGTTTCTTTCGTGAGTACGTTATAGTTTTCTGAGTATAGATTCTTAGCCTCTTTATTAGGTTTATTCCTAGGTATCTTAAGGTTTTGGGTGCAAATGTAAATGGGATTGCCTCCTTAATTTCTCTTTCTTCTGTCTTGTTGTTGGTGTAGAGAAATGCAACTGATTTCTGTGCATTGATTTTACATCCTGACACTTTACTGAATTCCTGTACAAGTTCTAGCAGTTTTGGAGTGGAGTCTTTTGCGTTTTCCACATATAGTATCAGATCATCTGCAAAGAGTGGTAGTTTGATTTCTTCTTTGCTGATTTGGATGCCTTTAATTTCCTTTCATTGTCTGATTGCTGAGGGTAGGCCTTCTAGTACTATGTTGAATAGCAGTGGTGACAGTGGCTATCCCTGCCGTGCTCCTAACCTTAGTGGAAAAGCTTTTCATTTTTCTCCATTGAGAATGATATTTGCGGTGGGTTTTTCATAGATGGCTTTGAGAATATTGAGGTATGTACCCTCTATCCCTACACTTTGAAGAGTTTTGATCAGGAAGGTATGGTTCTTGTTCTTTCTTTTATTAATGTGTTGTATCACATTGATTGATTCGGGGATGTTGAACCAACCTTGCAGCCCTGGAATAAATCCCACTTGGTCATGGTGAATAATCCTTTTAATGTACTGTTGGATCCTATTGGCTATATTTTGGTGAGAATTTTCCCATCTGTATTCATCAAGCGTATTGGTGTGTAGTTCTCTTTTTTGATGGGATCCTTGTCTGGTTTTGGGATCAAGGTGATGCTGACCTCATAAAATGAGTTTGGAAGTTTTCCTTCCATTTCTATTTTTTGGAACAGTTTCAGGAGAATAGGAGTTAGTTCTTCTTTAAACGTTTGGTAGAATTCCCCTGGGAAGCCATCTGGCCCTGGGCTTTCGTTTGTTTGGAGATTTTTTTTTTTTATAGGAAGGGATTTTATTTTATTTATTTATTTTTTATTTTATTTTTTTTAAGATTTTATTTATTTATTTGACAGAGAGAAATCACAAGTAGGCAGAGAGGCAGGCAGAGAGAGAGAGAGGCAGAAGCAGGCTCCCTGCTGAGCAGAGAGCCCGACGCTGGACTCGATCCCAGGACCCCGAGATCATGACACGAGCCGAAGGCAGTGGCTTAACCTCTGAGCCCCCCAGGCTCCCTGTTTGGAGATTTTTGATGAATGTTTCAATCTCCTTACTGGTTATGGGTCTGTTCAGGCTTTCTATTGCTTCCTGGTTCAGTTATGGTTGTTTATATGTCTCTAGGAATGCATCCATTTCTTTCAGATTGTCAAATTCGTTGGCGTAGAGTTGCTCATAGTATGTTCTTATAATTGTATTTCTTTGGTGTTAGTTGTGATCTCTCCTCTTTCATTCATGATTTTATTAATTGGGTCCTTTCTCTTTTCTTTGTGATAAGTCTGGCCAGGGGTTTATCAATCTTATTAATTCTTTCAAAGAACCAGCTCCTAGTTTCGTTGATTTGTTCCATTGATTTTTTGGTTTCTATTTCATTGATTTCTGCTCTGATCTTTATGATTTCTCTTCTCCTGCTGGGTTTAGGCTTTCTTTCTTGTTCTTTCTCCAGATGCTTTAGGTGTAGGGTTAGGTTGTGTACCTGAGACCTTTCTTGTTTCCTGAAAAAGGCTTGTACCGCTATGTATTTTCCTCTCAGGACTGCCTTTGTTGTGTCCCACAGATTTTGAACGGTTGTGTTTTCATTATCATTTGTTTCCATGAATTTTTTCAATTCTTCTTTAATTTCCTGGTTGACCCATTCATTCTGTAGAAGGATGCTGTTTAGTCTCCATGTATTTGAGTTCCTTCCAACTTTCCTTTTGTGATTGAGTTCTAGCTTCAAAGCATTGTGGTCTGAAAATATGCAGGGAATGATCCCAATCTTTTGATACCGGTTGAGTCCTGCTTTAGAACCCAGGATGTGATCTATTCTGGAGAATGCTCCAAGTACACTAGAGAAGAATGTGTATTCTGTTGCTTTGGGATGAAATGTTCTGAATTTATCTGTGATGTCCATCTGGTCCAGTGTGTCATTTAAGGCCTTTATTTCCTTGTTGATCTTTTGCTTGGATGATCTGTCTACTTCAGTGAGGGGAGTGTTAAAGTAAATATTCTTTCCTTTAAAAATTTTTTTTCACTTGCTACAAAGCACAATCAAATGAATTAAGAGTTTGAATACTTTTTGAACTTTGTTTGGAAAGAAAACCTTCATGATGAAATATATTACATCTTCATGGTGACAGATTCTGTTTCTGTTCTGTGATATCAGTGAACCAGAGATGGCCCCTGTGTACTGGCAGCTGCAACCCATGAGTTAAAGACCTCTTGCTGGTGCCTAAGACAGATTTGTTTTCTACACATCCAGTCTTTTAAGAACATAACCCTGGAGAGCAGATGTTTAAGTATTGACTGCCTGCCTGAATTCCATAGGTCGTGAAACTGACCCTCATTTTCTTATCATAACTAAAGTCAGTGAGTCAATTAAGTAATCAAGATGAACTCTTCAGCTCTAAAAGTCCCTGAACAGCTGTTAGATTTCTAAATCCTTGGTGCAGAGTCCGCTGCCCCCCCGCCCCCAGTCAGGCTGCAGAAAGGCATTACTTAGGCACATGTGAACCCTGTTCAATGTCCCCAGTCTTGAAAGGATTAATACTGTGATGGGTTCCCCCTATTGCAAACCTGTCACTCCCCCAGGAAAGGGGATTTCAAGTTAATGCCACCTCATGGTCCTATCTTTTTCCTCCAGCCTAAAACTCATTGAACTCACTCTGCATTCTTCCAGTCTTGGAATGTCTTTCTAAATTTGAAATATTTGATTGTGCTATTAGTTCTGAAGAAGTTGAAGGGGAAGAAGGGAAAAACAAGGGATCCTGAGAACAAGTGAGCCAGCCACAATGAATCCCTTGGCCACATGTAATTTTTGGAACAGGTTCAGCTCTGGTGTGAAATATCTTACCCTCTATTTTTCATTTTTTGAGATACGTCTACACTGTTTTCCACAGTGGCTGCACCAACTTGCATTCCCACCAACAGTGTGAGAGGGCTCTCCTTTCTCCCAACTTCTCCACCACTGGTTGTTTTTTGCCTTGTCAATTTTTGCCATTCTACCTGGTAGAAGGTGGTATCTCAATGTGGTTTTGATTTGACTCTCCCTGATGGCTAATGATGATGAACATTTTTCCATGTGTCTGTTGGTGATTTTTATGTCTTTTTTGCAGAGGTGTCTGGTCACATCTTCTGCCATTCTTTGACTCGATTATTTGTCTTTTGGGTGTTGAGCTTGAGAAGTTCTTTGTAGACCTCGGACTTCAGCCCTTTGTCTGTAGTGTCATTTGCAAATAGCTTCTCCCATTCTGTGGGTTGCCCTTTGTTTTGTTGATGGTTTCCTTTGCTGTGCAGAAGCTTTTGATCTTGAGAAAGTCCCAAGAGTTCATTTTCACTTTTGTTTCCCTTGCCTTTGGATTGTGTCTAGCAAGGAGTTGCTGTGGCTGAGGTCAAAGAGGTTGCTGCCTCTATTCTCCTCTAGGATTGAGATGGATTCCTGCCTCAGTCTGAGGTCTTTTATCCAGACTGTTCATGACAGACAACAAAGTGATGGTTGGCAGCATGGGAGAAATAAGTGATGGGGATGAAGGAACTGCTTGTCCTGATGAGCCCTGGACAATGCATGGAAGTGTTGAATCCCTCTGTTGTATTCCAGAAACTATTATATGTGAACTCTAGTGGCATTAAAGAATTGTAAGAAAGGAAAGTAGTTGGCAAACTGTTTGTATGTATGGAAATGTTCATCCCTGTCTTTCCTATTTCATTTTGTTGGTAAGTCTAAACCTATTATACACTGAAAAGTTTATTAGTAATCATTGCTTTTTGTTTTTTAATGCATAATGTTGCATAATTAGTCCTACCATTACTTACTAGTGATTGACACCTATTCTCTCCTATTGTTTTATTTAAATGATAGCATTTATGTATGTTACAGAAATTGAGTAATACACAACCATATAGAAATCACAGAAAGCTATTACTGCTGTTTTATGTTAAGGCAAAACATATATAACATTATGGATTCTATCATAATGTAGTTTTCTAATCTAGAATGTGTGTGTGTCATCACCAAAGACCCTTCCACATGCAAGGCAGTAGAATGACCTAGAGAATAGCGAGATTATTCAGCTTGTCACTCAAAGTGGAACACTCAGGCTGGAAGGAGACATTTATTGTAATATTGTTATCAGTGGTTCTGTTATTGAATTCAAATATCCTACCCCTTGAAGGTTCTTCTTTGACTCCCATTTTGTCCATAAGGGTACTTATTGACTATATGCTCACCCTCAACTCATGCCCAGTCCTTATCTTTGTATCCAGTCCTAGACTCACTGGCATCCAACCCTGCCTCCCCTGTTCCCACTTTCTGTGTCCCTTCCTCTTTTTCTGCTCCCCAAGGTTTCCCAATATCCATCATGGCTGCAGACTTCCACCCTTCAGGTGTCTGAGGTTCCTTAGGTCCACCATCTCTCCTGATCCCCTCTGGTTAGTAGGAGGTGGTGTGAGTATAAACGAAGGTCTTGCTCTACCTTCCCTTATGTCCTGGCCCTCCGAGGGCCATGGGCCCCATTCTGGAGTCCTGGATTGCCTGGATATTAGTCTATAGCAAAGAAGGAATTGAATTTAAATAGAACTATAAATTGGGAATAAAGGAAGTCTCAATATGTTTCAGAAGAATGAAACCCACAATGTTTGTCCTTTGATCATCATTGCAAATGTGCTAGATTAATCAAGAAAGGATAAGTAGGGTTTCCACATATATTTGCAAATTGAATAGCTTTTTGAACACAACTCTAAAAGGGAATCTCAAAGAAAAATCAGTCTGATCTGTGTGAAAATGATACTGTATATGTGGCATTAAAATCTTCTTCAGTCCTGGGTATTCACCTTTGGATAGAAAGATTTGTGGTTTTCAAATCATCCCATAGTAATGGAGAAGGTATGAGACCTCAAACATCTCTAGAAAGGCCACTTATCTCTGTAACCTCACTGGGTGTCAGTGTGGGGCTTACATTATATACATAAATGGGAAGTTGTCCAACTGATTCTCATGCTTGATCTGTGTGGGAACTCCATGAAACTTATTAATTTAAGTCATTGGTTCATCAGCTTCTCTCTCAAGGACTCCTGGACCACACCCAGACAGTGTGGCAGCACCAAGAGTCTGAGAGTGGGAGAGGAAGAGCCAGAGGTGACAGGGATAGAGAGAGGAAGGGACAAGGGGGAATTGCAAGGAAGATAGGTGGAACGTGGCCCCGGAGTGCGGAAGGAGAATCATGGCCCACGGAGGAGGGGCTTTGAGTCTTGGGGCAAGAAAAGGCAGGAATCGTGGGCATCAGAGTTCTCTGAGTCCAGGGCTCTGATCTCCCTCCGAGGGCCATTGCACTTGGGAAGATGAGTCCCCGTCATTCGGCCTGGGGATGTGGGGCCCAGCCTCAGGATCTGTCAGGGAGAGATCAGGCTTGAGGGAGAGGATGCTGCTCTTTGGCAGGTAGTTTCTAGTGCTTGCCCTGTGGGGAAGTGACCCCGAGCCATCTCCCTCCCTGCCCTGTCCCTGCTGCGTTCCTCCTGCACCAGCGGGGCCTAGCTCATGTTCCAAAACCAGGCCCCAGTCCTGCAGTCTGGAACTGGCACAGAGGCACAGCTGATCTTAACCCAGGGTATTTGAGAATAAGGTCCATGTTCTCCCTCTGGAGCTGGCAATGTGCAGCAGGATGCAGGGTTGCTATCGTCAGGTTGCCTGCCCATCCTGACGTGGGATGTGAGGTGGACATTTTCAAGCCATGCAACCTTCTCTTACATCCAAGCAGAAACTTCTACTTCACCAAGCCTCCTCCTGCTTGTGAAGAGATGGCAGTTAGTAGTCGAAGGTAAAATTGGTTCCTTACCACACTGGTGGAAAGGATTTCATCCATCTACCATGTCTAAAGTCCCTTTCATTGAAAATAGGATCTAAAGAGATATGCAGAAAATTCATAACACATCTGTAGGTCCCCCTAGGATTGCATTTTGACTCTGTCACCTATGTGTCACCAAACATTTTATTGGCATGGTCGAAAATAAACTCTCGCAATCAAGATCTGGGTGCTAAATGATGTCTTGTATCAGTGGACTTTCATATATCGTGACCGGAGCGGAAATTATTCCTAAAAGGAAGAAGGAAAGAAAAGCTCAACGAGTGTAACGGGTGTCAGTGACTTATGTCGTAGGAACATTTTGGTGGGTAAACACAGGTGTCTGTTCCTTTACATTTGTACTTCCATAGTGTGTATTTTGATTTGTTTTCAAGGCTTGACTTATTTATTTGAGAGAGAGTGAGAGCATGAGAGGGGAGAAGATCAGAGGTAGAAGGTGAGTTCCCTCGGAGCTCGGAGCTGGGAGCCTGATGCGGGACTTGATCACGGGACTCCAGGATCATGACCTGAGCTGAAGGCATTTGCCCAATCAACTGAGCTACCCAGGTGCCCTGCATTCTGTGTTTTTGAAGGGAGCAGGGCAAGCACTCCAATTTATGTAATGACATTGTCAAATTTGGCTCCACTCATCACTCAGACAGAGAGGAGAAGGAATCAATTTTTGGATCTGAGGTGCTGTCGTAAAGGCCTGTCCCAGTGTAGGGACAGGCTTCCTGGGACCAGAGCAGCCTCAGTGCCTCCCCCAGAGCAGCGCCACACCCCCGCACCCCATTAGTCCCCCATCGCCCCCAGTCCCCTTAACCCCCTCATTGTCCCCTTAGAGCATTGCGGAGATTCCCAGGGCAGCCGGCAGAGGGCGCGCATGCCTCCAGCCAGCGGGGCTCTTTGCTCCTGAGCTCAGCAGCCTTAGGGCGTAGGCGGCGCGCCATGACGTCATCTGACGCTGGGTTTCAGGGCAGGAAGGGTTTGTGCCGCCAGCTGAGGACCCTCAGACCCTCAGACCCTCAGGGCTGCGTTTACAGCAAGTTCTGACGCTGCCCCGGAGAGACCCTCGGGACTTTGCAGCAGCTTGGTGCCTCCTGTGGTGCGATGGCTGGAGTGCGCTTGTGGGCTGAGAGCTGAGGAGGGGGCTCTGGGCGGCTTCCCGAGACATGCTGGTAGGTGAGCCGCCTCCTTGTTGCATTTTTGTGTTGTTGCCACAGTTTGGTCCTCGTTTTCCTCGAGGGTGTTTGAATAAGACCTATTTGACTCAGGCTTGACCCTGGCTAGAGGGGTCGTGCGACGCCATTCCGCAGATGCCGCGGTTGGTTTGTTACAGATGCAGGCTTGTTTCTGGGGAGAAATCCGGACTCGAATTGAGAGGAACAGGAGCAGCATGTGGTTGTGAGTGAAAACCCCAACTGCTGACTCTCGGGGCGCCCTAGAAGAATGCACTTGGGACCCATTGCTGATTACTGCTGGAATCAGAGCCCCAGGTAAAAACAATGTGCCGTCCAGTTTCTAACCTTCAAGGTTAGAATTACCAGCAAATGTTGGGTTTGTGGAGAAGGAAGGAAAGCTGAATGTAGGCCAAAGAAGCTGCGACTAAACCTTTGGCACATTGGGGGACTTGGGAGAGGTTCACTGTTGTCAGAGAAAGGAAAATTTGAAAGGCTGTTAAGAACCAGAAGTGCATTGGAGGCATCTGGTAGTTCAAATCATTATGGCTTCTCGTGGGTGCGTCCTGTTGGAGGAGGTGGGGGGCTGGATAGAGAGATGAGAATAGAGTTCTGCTGGCTAGAATAGTGTAGTACCCATGTGCAGGGTCCAGTCCATGTCCTGCTTTTGGTTCCCCCGTTTATATGGAGTGGTAGTGTGTCAGAACACCCCCTACCAAAGCCTCTTCCCTCTGCTGTGACGTTCCCCTTATGACTTTGCTCGTTCTGACCAAGATTTGCCTTGATGAAGGAAATAAGTCAGCCAGAGAAAGACAGGTACTATACGATTTCACTCATTTGTGGAATTTATGGTATGAAACATGGGAGTTGCACTGTGAAAAGTCTGCTCTACTGCAGTGTGGTTAGGTTGAACAGAGGCAACTTGATCTTTGCTTTATATGATATAAAACATAAAAGAGAAGGAAAAAGAGGCAAACCAAGAAACAACTCTTAGCTAGAGAACAACTTGCTGGTAATCAGAGGGGTGGTGTTTGGGGGCATGGGTTCAACAGGTGATGGGGATTGAGCCTTACTCTTGTTCTGGGCGCCAGGTGTTGCATGGTAGTGCTGAGTCACACCTGTAATGAATAGAACAGTGTATGTGAGTTAATAGTAATGTAAATTAAAACGTTAGGGAAATTTCCCTGGAAGAATTTTAAGTCAACAGTCAAGTTTTTTGTATTTAGTGGTATTGTGTTTCAGTGCTAGCAAAGCCTTCTCTGGTTGGCCTGTCTCATGTTGGAGGGTATGTGCATGACAGCTCTAAACTACTCAGGTGACCGCTGAGGAGCAGGGAGGGTTAGAAGGGAGAAAGTCTCACCAGCTCCCCATGTGAAGTCTGTATCTGCTCCAGATTGAGACATGAGCCCGCATCCCCTCACTGGTTCTCGGGATTTGAGAGACAGCAAGTGCAGAACCAAAGCAAGGTGACAATTCCAAACCATATGTTGGTTCTATACCAGGACCCTATATATGAAAGGAGCCAGCTGAAAATATTTATTGGCACTCGTTTGGGCTGAAGGAGGAAGGTTTTCTCCCTATGAAGGCCCACCCAGAGTCCTGTATGTCTCCTGGAAGTGTCCTCCATGAGTGGCTATGAGCGAAATAGTGAAATATTGGGAAAGCGCACTGACTGAAATCAGGGAGCACGTTTGGGGACATAGAGTACACTGAAAAACGTGAAGCATTCATTGGAGAACATGTTGCAAGAATAGGAATACTTCCAGGACATTTCCAAACAGTATTGATTTTTCAAAAGAACTGTTTAGAACTCTATGTGTTATCAAAAGTGATCTGTTATGTTGTAACTTCAGAAACCATGCATTTGGATTCGAATCAGGATTCAGTTAGTAGTAGAGGTAAAGGAACGACTTTTGAACTCTGAACCTTCTAAACATCTAGAAATGCTCACAAGATCAAAGTGAGTTTTTTCTGGAAAGGTGATAATCCAAAGAAGTTTCCTCCTTTTGGAAGAGACTGAGAGATGCAGAAAGTGGCATATTCTTTGCACAGAATATGGAGAAGGAGCAATAGTGAGGCGAGGAATGCAGGCCTTGTCGGGACATGTGGGGAAAGGGGTCTCCCCAGATGTTTTGTATTTCAGTTGGTGCTGTAATAACCTTCTTGTGACCAGATGATGTACAGGTCAAGTCAGGCTTTGGTGCCTTCTTTAAAGGTGTCCTGGGGACCCAAGAATCCATTCCCTGGGGTTTGGCAGTGCAAGGTTTAGTTAGCAGTATGGGAGAGGGGCCTCTCAGGGGAGGTTGGAGAGAATCTTTGTGTTGGTGTCTTTCCCAACAGAATGTCCAGGTTGCAAGGTGTGATGGTCACGGTTAGTGTTCCTGAGAGTGCACTGGGAAAAGTCTGCTCTACTGCAGCATGGTTAGGTTGAAGAGAGGCAACTCGATCTTTGCTTTATTGAAATATATCCCCTTTTCCAACTGTGGGTCCAAAGAGGCAGAGGTCGAATGCACAGTGTCCAGTTTCTATCTCCCAGGGGCAGAGACTGGTTTCCAAAAAGAGGTGGGCTTGAGATTTAGGAGTGATGGCAATCCCTTTGACACAGGTAGTTGGGAAGTCTGTGTTGTTTTTTCCAGGTGAGTCCCCAGTATTGCGGTCATTTTGTGAGACTAACTTTGAAGACAGAGGACAGTGATGTACAGTGACATTGTTGTAAAACTAGGGAAACATCACAAACTGGCGAAATGCCTGCATGGTAGAATGGGTTTTCTGGTCACTGTGTATAGTTTAAGAGGGTTTCCCTGGGAAGGGTAATTTTTTCTAACAGGATTTTAGCTGCAGAAGAGTCATTGGCCTTTCTCCAAGGGAAAGCTTTTGTCCAGTGAGAAGACCTATAGGCACATTGACTAACACCTACTTATATCCATGAGATGAGGAAATTGCATGAAATCCAGTTGCCAAATGTCTGGTGGTTCATTGAGTGGTTTAAAATGCCCAGGGGAGGTATGGACTTGTTTCCCAGGATTGTATTTTGGACAAGTGAGACAAGCCTGGTATGCCATTTTTGCAGGCGTTGTAACATTTCCCCATCCATAGTGGTTCATGAATGCTCTCAAGTTGTCAGCAGAGCAATTGTTTGCTGCTGGCACAGTTGTCAGGAGTGGGAATTTTAGAGCATTGGGCAGGGCCAGATTGTTCTTTGCTCCAAGCCTAAAATATCTCTTTTTATCCAGGTGTCATTAGATTTGCAACATTGTTTCTCCTTGTCTGGGCCCCATTGTTGGCCACCTCTAGTCAATTATTCCAACTTCTCAGCGGTGGGACATCCCTCCTGAACATGACAGAGGTCTGGATATTGATCTCCTTTTGAGAAGCTTTTTTGGACAGAATATCAGCGAGGGGGTTTCCTTTGGCTTCCCGGGATCCAAGTGCAGAATATCCCTGGGACCTTAATAATGAGCAGATCTGCAGGCAGAGGTGTGGCATCTGATGCGTTTTGAACATGGGCACCATTTTCCATCTCATCCTCCTTGTAGGGAAGGAAACCGCATTGCTTCCATAATATTCCAGAACCATGAGCGAGCTGCCCAAAGCACATACCGAGTATCCGCATCCATGTTTGTGGTCGTGCTGCTGGCTAAAGTAGAAGCTGGAGTAAGGGCGTGTAACTCATCCTGCTGGCCTGAAGCAGCCAGAGGGAAAGGTGCTGCCTCAGTGTGTTCAAAGTGAGTTGCAGTAGCATACTTGTCATGATATTTGTCATTTTCCTCCTTTGAAGAGGAATCATCCGAAGAGCATGGAAAGTCTGCATCGGTTAGAGCAGTTTGCTGCAGGTTGTCACAGGGAGTCAGCAGGTGATCTGTCAGTGCAAAGCAGCTGTGGGGGGTTTCATATGTGAAGGGGGGCAGAAGGGTGGCAGGGGTGAGGCTGTTGGAACCAGAAAGAGTTCTGTTGGAGTGGTAAGCAGGAGGATTTCATAGGAGGTGAGGTGACCGGCTGGAAAATGCTGAGTGTGAGGCGAATTCAGAAGGGCTTCTACTACATGGGGCATGGGGATGGCGAAAGGGGATGCTGTGACGAGTTCTTCAGTGGCCTCATCCCAGAGGGCGGGGGCAGGGTGTCTCTGAGGTCGGGGGCGTATCCCCCAGCCACAGCATCTACCTGTTGATGCCAATAGCCTACGGGGTGATGGTGCTCCCTGTGTCCTGGGGTGAGCACTCCAAGGGCATTCCCTTCCCTGTCACACAGAGAGAGGGAAAAGGGAAGTTGATAGTGAGGAAGCCCGAGGGAAGGGGCTGTTGGTCGACTTCTGTTTCAGGTTTCAAAGGCTGTGTCATCCCCTTTTTTTCTGATTAATAGAGTTAGGTTTGTCAGTGTTTAGTAAAGCCTGTCGTGGCTGAGAAGTTTGGAATGCCCTGTTGACAGTAGCTGGTTAGTCTAGGAAAGCCTGGGTATAGGCATTTCGTTTTAGGTTGTGAGAAGTTGAGGATGCCTTGAGTCTACTTGGATCCAGATGTGGTCCTTGTTCTGAGATCACGTGACCTAAATAACGTGAGTTTGAGCAAACTGCGGTTTTTCTTTGGAGCCGTTATGTCCCTTTTAAGGCCAGAAGTTATCCCAGGTGGATGCTTTCTTCTCAGGAGGGAAGCAGAGATGCCAATCATTTACAAATTGTAACAAAGGAGAGCCCACAGCCCACTTCCTGTCATGTGGTGGGCAGAATGGGCCAAGGGAAGAGGGAGATCTAGGCCTCCAGCCCTGGAATGAGTAAGTCCCAGGAACGTAAAGCAGAGAGCAAGGAATACAGTCAGTAATCGTTGTGATGGAATGGCATAGATGGTAGGTCTGCTTGTGAACATAGCATAACATTTAAACGTTTAAACTTCCATAATCACTAATTGTGAGCCTGAAACGAATGTAACATTGGGTGTCAACTGTAGTAAGAGAAATAAAAAGAGATAACTTGGAAATCTGGAGTCTCTTTAGATCCTCAGATGTCTTAACTCCAAAGGGGCCGGTTTCAACAGTTTTGGGAAAGGAGGGAGCAGAGGGAGCTTCCGAGGGAAAAGCAGGGCTAGTGAAGGGATCAGAGGGTAGGATCAGGGGAGATGAGAGGGCGCAGAGAGAGCAGAGGCAGATGGTGCCAGATGGGGCCTGATGGTGTGGCCTGAGCACAAGGTTGTTGCCTCTGCTGTGTAGACAAAGAAGGTGAGGGAGGGGACGAAGAGGACTCAGAAGCTGTTTTGTCTCTCTAGGTGTATGATTATCTCATTTAGTTTACAAATTGTATACAGAGAGATGCATTTTTAATTTTGATAGCATTTGGAAGCTTCAAAATACTGATTGAAATACGCATCCCATTTTAGAGCCATGGTTGTCCAATTCAGCTTTGAGAAAATTAATGTTGGGATGATCAAAATTTCTTCATCGTGGCCATTGAAGTTTTAATTTATTTCTGGTTGTCATGCCATTGATTTGTAAATTTATCCAGAGGGACCATTTTTTAAAAATTTGTTAATTTTTTGAATCTTATTTTTTTAACATATAATTTATTATTTCCCCCAGGCATACAGGTCTGTGACTCATCAGGCTTACACATTTTACAGCACTCACTATTGCCCATGCCCTCCCCAGTGTCCATAACCCAACCACTCTTTGCCTACCCCCCTGCCTCCCAGCAACCCTCAGTTTGTTTTCTGAGATTGAATCTCTTATGATTTTTTTCCCTCCTGGTCCCATCTTATTTCATTGTTTTCTTCACTACTCCCCAACCCCACCATTCTCTCTCAAATTCCTCATATTAGAGAGATTGTATGATAATTGTCTTTCTCTAGATTTACTTAATTAGCTCAGCGTTTAACCTTAGTCTAGTTCCATCCACATCATTGCAAATGGCAAGATTTCATTTTTTTGGTAGCTGCATAGTATGCCATTGTGTACATATACCACATCTTCTTTATCCCTTCATCTGTTGATGGACATCTAGGTTCTTACCATGGTTTGGCTATTGTGGACATTGCTGCGATAAACATTTGGGTGCATGTGCCCCTTCGGATCACTACATTTGTATCTGTAGGGTAAATACCCAGTAGTGCGATTGATGGTTCATAGCGTAGCTCTATTTTCAACCTTTTGAGAAAGCCCCATGCTGTTTTCCAGAGTGGCTACACCAGCTTGCATTCCCAGCAGCAGTGTAGGAGGGTTCCCCTTTTTCCACATCCTCGCCAACATCTGTCATGTCTTGACTTGTTCATTTTAGCCATTCTGAATGGTGTGAGGTGGTATCTCATTGTGGTTTGGATTTATATTTCAATGATGCTGAGTGATGCTGGAAGTCTTCTTTGAAGAAATGTCTGTTCATGTCTTCTGCCTATTATTTGCTCTTTGGGTGTTGAGTTTGATAAGGTCTTTATAGATTTTGGATACAAGCCCTTTATCTCTTCTGTCATTTGAGCATATCTTCTCCCATTCTGTCTGTTGTCTTTTGGTTTTGTTATCTTTTCCTTTTGGTGTCCAAAAGCTTTGCTCTTGATGAAGTCCCAATAGTTCATTTTTGCCCTTGCTTCCCCTGCCTTTGGCGATGTTTCTAGGAAGAAGTTGCTGTGGCTGAGGTCCAAGAGGGTGCTGTCCATGTTCTCCTTAAGGATTTTAATGGGTTCCTATCTCACATTGAGGTCTTTCATCCATTTTGAGTCTATTTTTGTGTGTGGTGTAAGGAAATGGTCCAGTTTCATTTTTCTGTGTTGGCTGTCCAATTTTCCCAACACCATTTGTTGAAGAGACTGTCTTTTTCACATTGGACATTTTATCGTGCTTTGTTGGAGATTTCTTGACCATAGATTTGAGGGTCTATTTCTGGGCTGTCTCTTCTGTTCTATTGATCTTCGTGTCTGTTTTTGTGCCAGTACCGTACTGTCTTTATGATGACAGCTTCGTAATAGAGCTTGAAGTCTGGAATGGTGATGCCACCGAGTTTAGTTTTCTTTTTCAGCATTCCTCTGGCTATTTGGTGTCTTTTCTGGTTCCATATAAATTTTAGGATTATTTGTTCCATTTCTTTGAAAAAAATGGATGGTATTTTGATAGGGATTGCATTAAATGTGTAGATTGCTTTAGGTAGCATAGACACTTTCACAATATTTGTTCTTCCAATCCATGACCATGGAACATCTTTCCATTTCTTTGTGTCTTCCTCCACTCTTTTTTGAGTAGTGTATAGTTTTTCCAAGGAAAGGTTCTTTAACTTCTTTGGTTAGGTTTATTCATAGGTGTCTTATGGTTTTGGGTGTAATTATATATAGGATTGACTCCTTAAGTTCTCTTTCTTCTGTTTTGCTGTTGGTGTCTAGAAATGCAACAGATTTCTGAGCATTGATCTTATATCCTGACACTTGACTGAATTCCTATATGGGTTCTAGCAGTTTTGGAGTGGAGTGTTTTGGGTTTTCCACATCAAGTATCATATCATCTGCAAAGAGTGGGAGTTGGACTTCTTTGCCTATTTGGATGTCTTTTATCTCCTTTATTGTCTGATTGCCAAGGCTAGGACTTCTAGTACTATGTTGAATAGCAGTGGTGATAGTGCACATCCTTGCTGTGTTCCTAACCTTCGGGGAAAAGCTCTCACTTTTCCCCATTGAGAATGATATTTGCTGTGGGTATTTCATGGATGACTGATGGTATTTCAGGATGTACCCTCTGTCCCTACATTGTGAAGCGTTTTGATCACAAAACATTGTCAGTTGTCAAAAGCTTTTTCAGAATCTATTTAGAGTATCATATGGTTCTTCTTCTTTTATTAATGTATTGTATCACATGGATTGATTTGCGGATGTTGAACCATCCTTGCAGCCCAGGAATAAATCCCACTTGGTCATGGTGAATAATCCTTTTAACATACTGTTGGATCCAATGGCTAGTATTTTGGTGAGAATTTTTGCATCCATGTTCATCAAGGATATTGGTCTGTAATTCTCCTCTTTGATGAGGTCTTTGTTTGGTTTTGGGATCAAGGTAATGCTGGCCTTATATAATGAGTTTGATAGCTTTCCTTCCATTTCTATTTTTTGGGACAGTTTTAGGAGAATAGGTATTAATTCTTCTTTAAATGCTTGGTAGAATTCCCCTGGGAAGCCGTCTGGGCTCTTGTTTTTTGGGAGATTTTTGATGACTGCTTCAACCTCCTGACTGGATATGGGTCTGTTCAGGTTTTATATTTCTTCCTGGTTCAATTTTGTTAGTTTATACGTCTCTAGGAATGCATCCATTTCTTCTAGATTGTCAAGTTTGCTGGCATAGAGTTACTCATAATATGTTCTTATAGTTGTTTGTATTTCCTGGGTGTTGGTTGTGATCTCTCCTCTTCCATTCATGTTTTTATTAATGTGGGTTGTTTCTCTTTTCTTTTTGATAAGTCTGGCCAGGCATTTATCAATCTTATTAATTCTTTCAAAGAACCAGCTCCCAGTTTTGTCGTTTTGTTTTACTGTTCTTTTAGTTTCTATTTCACTGATTTCTACTCTGATATTTATAATTTCTCTTCTTCTGCTGGATTTAGGCTTTCTTTGCTGTTCTTTCTCCAACTCTTTTAGGTGAAGTGTTTGGCTGTGTACTTGAGACCTTTATTGTTTCTTCTGAAACAACATTCCTCTCAGGGCTGCCTTTTTTGTGTCCCAAAGATTTTGAACAGTTGTGTTTTCCTTTGCATTTGTTTCCATGAAGGTTTTCAATTCTTCTTTAATTTCCTGGTTGACCCATTCATTCTTTAGTTGGATGCTCTTTCATTTCCATGTATTTGAGTTCCTTCCAACTTTCCTCTTGTGATTGAGTTCTAGCTTCAGAGCATCGTGGTCTGAAAATATGGAGGGAATGATCCCAGTCTTTTGGTACCAGTGGAGATGTGATTTATGACCCCGGATGTGATCTATTCTGGAGAATATTCCATGTACACCAGAAAGAAAGTGGATTCTGTTGCTTTGGGATGGAATGTTGTGAATGTATCTGTGATGTCCATCTGGTGCAGTGTGTCATTTAAAGACTTTATTTCCTTGTTCATCTTTTGCTTAGATGATGTGTCCATTTCATTCAGGAGTTTGTTAAAGTCCCCTACTATTATTGTGTTATTGTTGATACGTTTCTTTGCTTTTGTCATTAATTGGTTTATATAATTGGCTGCTTCCATGTTAGAGGCATAGATCCTTAAAATTGTTAGATCATCTTGTTGGAGAGACCTTTTTGTTCCCATGTTAGTGGCATAGATATTTAAAATTGTTAGATCTTCTTGTTGGATAGGCCCTTTATGTATGATATAGTTTCCTTCCTCATGTCTTATTATACTCTTTGGCTCATAATTTATCTGATGCAAGGATTGCCACCCCAGCTTTCTTTTGATGCCCATTAGCATGGTAAATTGTTTTCCACCCCCTCACTTTAAATCTCGATGTGTCTTTATGCCCAAAATGAGTTTCTTGTAGACAGCATATCAATGGGTCTTGTTTTTTTAATCCATTCTGGTACCCAGTGTGTTTTCCCTGAGGCATTTAACCCTTTTACATTCAGGCAAGCTATTGAAAGATAAGAATTTAGTGCCATTGTATTGCCAGTAAGGTGACTGTTACTGTATATTGTCTCTGTTCCTTTCTGGTCTATTACTTTTAAGCTCTGTCTTTGCTTTGAGGACCACTTTCAGTATTTCCTGTAGGGCTGGTTTGGTGTTTTCCAGTTCTGTTAGTTTTTGTTTGTCCTGGAAGCTTTTTCTCTCCCCTTCTATTTTCAATGACAGCCTAGCTGGATATAGTATTCTTGGCTGCTCTGTTTCTAGTTTAGTGCTCTGAATATATAATGCCAGTCCTTTCTGGCCTGCCAGGTCTCTGTGGATAAGTACTCTATCAATCTACTATTTCTACCATTGTATGTTACAGTCATCTTGTCCTGAGTTGCTTTCAGGATTTTTCTCTTTGTCACTAAGACTTGGAAGTTTTACTGTTAGATGATGGGGTGTAGACCTCTATTTTATTGGTTTTGAGGGGTGTTCTCTGTGCCTCTTTGGTTTTGATGCTTGCTTCCTTTGCCATATTAGAGAAATTCTTTACTATATTTCACTCCGATATACCTTCTGCCCTCTCTTTGTATCTTCCTCTGGGAACCCAGTTATTCTAGTATTGTTTCATGTTATGGTATCACTTATCTCTTGAATTCTCCCCTCATGGTCCAGTAGTTGTTGGTCTCTCTTTTGCTCAGCTTCTTTATTCTCTGTCATGTGGTCCTCTATATCACTAATTCACTCTTCTGCCTCACTTATCCTAGAAGTAAGACATTCCTTTTTTCTAAAGATTTTATTTATTTATTTATTTATCTGACAGACAGAGATTACAAGTAGGCAGAGAGGCAGGCAGAGAGAGGGGGGAAACAAGCTCCCTGCTAAGTAGAGAGGCCGATACAGGGCTTGGTCTCAGGACCCAGAGATGTGACCTGAGCCAAAGGCAGAGGCTTAACTCACTGAGCCACGCAGGTGCCCCAAGAGGTTCCATTTTTTATTGCACTTCATTAATAGCTTTTGAAATTTCAACTTCATTAAATTTTATTTTATTTTAATTATTTTATTTTATTTTGATTTTCTTTTATTTCTCCAGAAAGAGATTTTCTTTTTTTTAAATTTATTTTTTATTTATTTTCAGCATAACAGTATTCTTTATTTTTGCACCACACCCAGTGCTCCATGCAATCCATGCCCTCTATAATACCCACCAACTGGTACCCTGACCTCCTACCCCCCTGCCCCTTCAAAACCCTCAGATTGTTTTTCAGAGTCCATAGTCTCTCATGTTTCACCTCCCTTTCCAATTTCCTCCAACTCCCTTCTCCTCTCTATCTCCCCATGTCCTCCATGCTATTTCTTATGCTCCACAAATAAGTGAAACCATATGATAATTGACTCTCTCTGCTTGACTTATTTTACTCAGCATAATCTCTTCCAGTCCCGTCCATGTTGCTACAAAAGTTGGGTATTCATCCTTTCTGATGGAGGCATAATACTCCATAGTGTATATGCACCACATCTTCCTTATCCATTCATCCATTGAAGGGCATCTTGGTTCTTTACACAGTTAGGCAACTGTGGCCATTGCTGCTATAAGCATTGGGGTACAGATGGCCCTTCTTTTCACTACATCTGTATCTTTGGGGTAAATACCCGGGAGTGCAATGGCAGGGTCATAGGGAAGTTCTATTTTTAATTTCTTGAGGAATCTCCACACTGTTCTCCAAAGAGGCTGCACCAACTTATATTCACACCAACAGTGTTAAGAGGGTTCCCCTTTCTCCATATCCCTTCCAACACATGTTGTTTCCTGTCTTGCTAATTTTGGCCATTCTAAATATTTTTTTTAAAGATTTTATTTATTTATTTGACAGAGAGAGATCACAAGTAGGCAGAGAGGCAGGCAGAGAAAGAGAGGAGGAAGCAGCACCATCATCTCAGCACCCTGAGATCATGACCTGAGCCGAAGGCAGCGGCTTAACCCACTGAGCCACCCAGGTGCCCCTAATTTTGGCCATTCTAATTGGTGTAAGGTGATATCTCAATCTGGTTTTCATTTGAACCTCCCTGATGGCTAGTGATGATGAACATTTTTTCATGTGTCTGATAGCCATTTGTATGTCTTCATTGGAGAAGTGTCTGTCCATATCTTCTGCCCATTTTTTGATATGATTGTCTGTTTTGTGTGTGTTAAGTTTGAGGAGTTCTTTATAGATGCTGGATATCAACCTTTTGTCTGTACTGTCATTTGCAAATATCTTCTCCCATTCCGTGGGTTGCCTCTTTGTTTTGTTGACTGCTTCCTTTGCTGTGCAGAAGCTTTTGATTTTGATGAAGTCCCAAAAGTTCATCTTCGCTTTTGTTTCCTTTGCCTTTGGAGACATATCTTGAAAGAAGTTGCTGTGGCCAATAACGAAGAGATTACTGCCTATGTACTCTTCTAGGATTCTGATGGATTCCTGTCTCACGTTGAGGTCTTTTATCCATTTTGAGTTTATCTTTGTGTATGGTGTAAGAGAACGGTCGAGTTTCATTCTTCTACATATAGCTGCCCAGTTTTCCCAGCAACATTTATTGAAGAGACTTTTTTCCACTGTATATTTTTTCCTGTTTTGTCGAGGATTATTTGACCATAGAGTTGAGGGTCCATATCTGGGCTCTCTACTCTGTTCTACTGGTCTATGTGTCTGTTTTTATGCCAGTACCATGCTGTCTTGGTGATCACAGCTTTGTAGTAAAGCTTCAAATCAGGTAACGTGATGCCCCCCCCCCATTTTATTTTTGTTTTTCAACATTTCCTTAGCGATTCGGGGTCTCTTCTGATTCCATACAAATTGTAGGATTATTTGCTCCAGCTCTTTGAAGAATACCGGTGGAATTTTGATCAGAATAGCATTAAAAGTATAGATTGCTCTAGGCAGTATAGACATTTTAACAATGTTTATTCTTCTGATCGAAGAACATGGAATGGTCTTCCATCTTTTTGTGTCTTCTTCAATTTCTTTCATGAGTGTTCTGTACAGATCCTTTACCTCTTTGGTTAGGTTTATTCCCAGGTATCTTATGGTTCTTGGAACTATAGTAAATGGAATTGATTCTCTAATTTCCCTTTCTGTGTTTTCATTGTTAGTGTATAAGAAAGCCACTGATTTCTGTACATTGACTTTGTATCCTGCCACGTTGCTGAATTGTTGTATGAGTTCTAGTAGTTTGGGTTTTCCATATAAAGAATCATGTCATCTGCGAAGAGAGAGTGTTTCACTTCTTCATTACCAATTTGGATACCTTTTATTTCTCTTTGTTGTCTGATTGCTGTTGCTAGGACTTCTACTACTATGTTGAACAAGAGTGGTGAGAGTGGGCATCCTTGTTGTGTTCCTGATCTCAACAGGAAGGCTACAAGCTTTTTCCCATTGAGGATGACATTTGCTGTGGGTCTTTCATAGATAGATTTGATGAAGTTCAGGAATGTTCCCTCTATCCCTATACTTTGAAGCATTTTAATCAGGAACAGATGCTGGATTTTGTCAAATGTTTTTTCTGCATGGATTGAGAGGACCATGTGGTTCTTCTCTCTTGTCTTATTAATTTGTTCTATCACATTGATAAACCAGTGGTGTGTGCTGGATTTTTCAATTTTTTTGAGGGATGCTTGGATGGCTATGTATTTCCCCCTTAGGACTATCTGTGCTGTATCCCATAGGTTTTGGACCAAAGTGTCTTCATTATCATTGGTTTCTGTGAATTGTTTCAGTTCTTCTTTGATCTCCTGGTTGATGCAAGCATTCTTAAGCAAGGTGGTCTTTAGCTTCCAGGTGTTTGAGCTCCTTCTGAACTTTTCCTTGTGATTGAGCTCCAATGTCTGGAGCTGTTTTTGAAACAGCTTCAGGAGAATAGGTGTTATTTCTTCTTTGAAAGTTTGGTAGAATTCCCCAGGGAATCCATCAGGTCCTGGGCTCTTGTTTTTTGGGAGGTCTTTGATCACTACTTCAATTTCGTTACTAGATATTGGTCTATTCAGGTTGTCAATTTCTTCCTGGTTCAGTTTTGGGAGTTTATAGTTTTCCAGGAATCCATTTCATCCATGCATCCATTTCATCTAGGTTGCTTAGCTTATTGGCATATAACTGTTGATAATAACTTCTGATGGTTGTTTCTGCTTCCTTGGTGTTCGTTGTGGTCTCTCCCTTTTCATTCATAATTTTATGAATTTGAGCTTTCTCTCTTTTCTTTTGAATTAGTGTGGCCAGTGGTTTATTGATCTTATTGATTCTTTCAAAAAGCCAGCTTCTAGTTTCATTGATACGTTCTACTGTATCTCTGGCTTCTACCTCATTGATCTCAGCTCTAATCTTGATTATTTCTCTTCTTATGCATAGAGTTGGTTTGATTTGTTGTTGATTCTCCAGTTCTTTAATGTGTAGAGACAGCTGGTGTGTGCTGGATTTTTCAATTTTTTTGAGGGATGCTTGGATGGCTATGTATTTTCCCCTTAGGACTATCTGTGCTGTATCCCATAGGTTTTGGACCAAAGTGTCTTCATTCTCATTGGTTTCCATGAATTGTTTCAGTTCTTCTTTGATCTCCTGGTTGATGCAAGCATTCTTAAGCAAGGTGGTCTTTAGCTTCCAGGTGTTTGAGCTCCTTCTGAACTTTTCCTTGTGATTGAGCTCCAGTGTCAAAGCATTGTGATCTGACAATGTGCAGGGAATAATCTCAGTCTTTTGGTATTAGTTGAGTCCTTATTTGTGACCCAGTATGTGGCCTATTCTGGAGAAGGTTCCATGTGCACTTGAGCAGAATGAGTATTCTGTTGTTGTAGGGTGGAATGTTCTGTATATATCTATGACGTCCATCTGGTCCAATGTGTCATTCAATGCTCTTGTTTCATTATTGATTTTCTGCTTCAATTATCTGTCTGTTTCTGAGGGAGGCATGTTAAGATCTCCAACGATTAGTGTATTCATATCAATATGACTCTTTATCTTGATTAACAGTTTTCTTATGTAATTGGCTGCTCCCATATTGGGGGCATAGATATTTATAATTGTTAGATCATCTTGGTGGATAGTCCCTTTAAGAATGATGTAGTGTCCTTCTGTATCTCTGACTACAGTCTTTAGTTTAAAATCTAATTTGTCTGATATGAGAATCACTACCCCGGCCTTCTTTTGAGGCCCATTGACATGAAAGATGCTTCTCCATCCCTTCACTTTCAGTCTGGGTGTATCTTTAGGTTCAAAATGGGTCTCTTATAGACAACATATGGATGGGTCCTGTTTTATCCAATCTGCAACCCTGTGCCGTTTTATGGGCTCATTTAGGCCATTCACATTGAGGATGATTATTGATAGATATGTTTTTATTGACATCGTGTTACCTTTGAGGTCTTTCTTTCTGTATATTGTCTCTATATTTCTGTTCAGTGCTATTCTTGAGATTTTTCCTGTTTTATAGACCCCCCCCCCCCCTTAATATTTCCTGCAGTGTCGGCTTGGTGGTTGCATAGTCTTTTAAGCCTTGCCGGTCTTGGAAACTCTTTATCTCTCCATCCATTTTGAATGTCAGTCTTGCTGGATAAAGTATTCTTGGCTGCATGTTCTTCTCATTCAGTGCCCTGTATATATCTTGCCAGCCCTTTCTGGCTTGCCAGGTCTCTGTGGACAGGTCTGACATTATTCTGATGGGCTTTCCTCTCTATGTAAGGATCTTCTTTGTCCTAGCTGCTTTCAGAATGTTCTGTCTACAATTATAATTCCTCATTCTTACTATTAGGTGTCTCGAGGACTTTTGAGAATCTGTAATCTTGGGCTGTGGATAGGTCTGACATTATTCTGATGGGCTTTCCTCTGTACGTAAGGATCTTCTTTGTCCTAGCTGCTTTCAGGAGGTTCTGCCTACAATTAAAATTCTTCATTCTTACTATTAGGTGTCTCGAGGACTTTTGAGAGTCTGTAATCTTGGGGGGAAACCGTTTGGCCTCTAGTACATGAACACTGGTTCCATTCACGAGATTCGGAAAATTTTCATGAAGAACTTCTTCCACTATATCTTCTAGACTTCTTTCTTTCCCTCCCCTTCAGGGATTCCAATAATTCTGATGTTGGAAGTTTTCATGGCATCATTTATTTCCCTGATTCTGTTTTTGTGGCTTCCAAGCTGTTTGTTCCAGGCTTCCTCCTGATCCTTTCTGTTTGTCCTCCAGATCACTAATTCTATCTTCTGTCTCGGTTACTCTAGCACTGAGAGAATTTAGATTAGATTGGAACTCATTGAGAGCATTGTGAAGCTCATCCCTCATAGCTTTCAGCTCTTCCCTAACATTGAAGACATGATCTCTGGTCATTTTCAGTTCAGCCGTAATCAATTCCTTTTGGTCACCCATGGCTTTCTCCAACCTAGCTATTGCTTGGATAATTGTTAGCCTGAATTCTCTTTCCGACATATTGTCTATGTTGATAGCCGTTAGCTCTGTTGCAGAAGGTTCATCCTCTGTATTTTTCTTCTGTTGGGCATTCCTCCTCCTAGTCATTTTGGTGAGAGAAGACTGAACGGGTGTAGCTGGGTGTATTGACTGTGGTGCAGTCAAGGTGCACCCTGGAATGCTTCTGAGAAATCAGGGTTCCCCACCCAAATGAGAGGAAAAAGAAAAGGAAAAGAGAAAGAGAGAGAGAGAGGAATGAAAGGTGAGATAAAAGAGAAGGTTCAGCCCAAATAGGCCCCAAGGTAAGATTTATGAAGTATACAAACAAACACAGATGAACAAAAAGACAAGAGGGGACTCAGGATTTTTTGCTTGTACCCAAAACCACGTCAGTGGCGGCTGTCTGGGAAGCTCCAGGCCGCGAGAGAGGTTCCAAGCAGCAATGGCACACTGAGATTTTCCCCCTGGCCCGGGCTGGGAGTGCCTGGTCTTTCTGGTCCAAGAGCACCGGGCTGGCGCCTGTGCGCACCTCTCTCAGGGGAGGGCGTGGGGCACGCACGACTCGGACTCTGATGGCATGGCAGGGCACTCGCGTGGGGACTGCAAAAAGGCTGTTTCTGTTGGCTGGTGAGGCTCCCAGCCCCTCACGGGAGCCGGGCGCCACGCACTCTCAGGCACACTGGTGGTTCAGGGACCGAGAGCTGGTTTCTCTGCTGCAGTCTCTCTGGCTCTGCATCAAGGGTGGCTGTCCTGGCTCTGGGGACTTAAGCCCTGACCCTAATACCCCGATTCCCCGCAATTTCCCCCCCGGTGATCCTTTGCTCTTTTTGAGTGCTTTCTACCAGACTCCCGAGTTGTCCCAGGCGCAGGGCACTCTCCTATGGGGATATTACTTTCCATCGGGTCGCCTCTGGTGGCTCCCTCCCCCTTTTGTTTATCTTCCCTTCTCAGTCCGACTTTCCCACTCCGACTTTCCCACTCCGCTTTACCTGCCCACTGGCGTCTTCTGTTCCAGTAGAGATCCAGACGTGTATAATTCTGATCTCAGGCTGATTTTGTGGGTGATCAGAGTTCTTTGGAAGGTAATCAGCTCACTTTAGGGTACAGGTTGAAAGGGCGCCTCCTCCTACTTCCCCGCCATCTTGTCTCCCCCTCAGAAAGGGACTTTCTGATATTGTCCATGCCTTGTTTGAGCCCAGCTAGCCCCTTGATAATCATCATTCTGAACTCTAGATCTGACATATTACCAATGTCTGTATAGATTAGTTCCCTGGCCATGCGTACTGCCTCTTGTCTTTTTTTGTAGTGAGTTTTTCCACCTTGTCATTTTATCCAGTTAAGAATATATGAATGAGAGAATAAAATACTTACAGGGTGGCAAAGACCCCAGAAAAATATACGCGAACTATTTCAGAAGAGACGTGAAAGTGGAGGAGGTAAAAGGGGGGGGGATATCTATATAACCATATATCTATATATCTATATCTATCTATCTATATGTTAGACTGGTGAATAGAACAGAGTCACTCACTTTATTTTTGGTGTATTCTATTCTCTTAGAAAAAACTACCTCTCAAAATTTTATCATTATTTTTTAAAATTTAATTTTTTTTAATTTAAAAAATATATTTTTAAAATATTTTTATTCATTTATTTGAGAGGGAGAGAGAGACAGAATTAGAGAGCACAAGAGGGAGATCAGAGGGAGAAGTAGACTCCCCATGGAACCAGGAGCCTGATGAGGGCCTCGAGCCCAGGATTCTGGGATCACAACCTGAGCGGAAGGCAGTCACTTAACCAAATGAGCCACCCAGGCACCCAGCCTCTCAAATTTTAAAGAAATAAAAATGCATTTATACAAAAATAAAGGTAAACATGATGAAGGGCTGAAATATGACTTTAAAGATGAAAATTAGAAAAGATTCTAAAAAAGGAATTAATTACTTGGTTGGAAAAAAAAAAGGAGGGAATGTGATCAGGCTGGAGCTAGATTTAGGGTATATGTTGATCTATTACAAGAAATTATATCCCCAAATTTCAAAGATAAATATGTATACAAAAAATAAGGTTAAATATAATGAAGGGATAAAATATGACTATGACAATGAAAATTAAAAAGATTTTTAAAAAAGGTGTGATAAGATAAAATAGTTCAAAAACATTAAAAGAATAAAGAGGAAGTTTAAAAATAGAATAAGAAAAAAGAAAATTTTTAAAAATTAATTTTTCAAGTCTAAAAGATCATGGAAAAAAGCCATGAATTCTGTGTGTTGCTTTCCCCTAGCTCTGGAGTGCCACAGTTCTCGATGAATAGGGGAACTTGGTCTAAGCTGGAAGTTTTTGCTGATCTTCTGGGGGAGGGGCATGTTGCAGTGATTTTCAAATGTGTTTGCCCAAGTCAGATTTGCACAGCCCTTACCAGGGGCAGACAAAGTAATCTACTTGAGTTCCCTCTCGGTAGCTTTTCTTCCCTGAACACTTTCTGCAGAGCTCTGGAAAATGGGAATGAAAATGGAAGGCTATCAGCCTCCATCCTGGAGGTGCTGGGAGCTTGGGGCCCCAACCTCGGTTCGCCCTCAGAGAAGAGCAGTCAATCCCTCCCCTCACTGGTCTCCCTCTGCACCCCACGCTCACACGGCCTTTGACCGAACGGTTCTATCTCTGGTGCACAGCCCCTTTGGAGTCTCCAAATCTATCAGATTCCTGCCAAATACTCCCATGCTGCTCCTCCTGGAGGAGAAAGGGGGAGGGTCTCTCCAGATCTGCCACTTGTGGGGTCCCTGCTCCAAGAGCAGTGTCTGACTATGCCTAGAATAGCTGTTTAAGGTAGCCCTGAGCTGAGAGCCCCCACCTCAGCTCCATCTCTGTAGATGCCTTCCCCGCTTGGATACCTGGCAGCTCTGCCACACTCAGAAAACCCCAGTCTTTCTGTGACCCCACAGGTCTGACACCACACTGTCCCCATAAGGGCTCCAGCCCCACTAGCCTCTGGCACGATGTCCCTCAGGGGGGCAGACTTCTAAAAGTTCTGTTTTTGTGCTCTGCTGCCTGCTGAGAGCTCCCTCCCCCGCCGCCGTTTATCTTCCCGTCCCATCGGATTCACTGCTCTGCACGTCCTACCTTCCAGAAAGTGGCCAATGTTCTGTTCCCAGAATTGCTCCTCTTCTCTCTTCTGTCGAGTTTGTAGGTGTTTGATAACTATCTAGCTGAACTCCTGGGGCCTAATGCTATTTCAGTTTCCTACTCCTCCACCATCTTGCTTCCTCTCTCTCTTTTGCTTCCTCTCTTATATTTGTTTTTTTTAAATTTCATTTTCTTTTATTTAAATTTTATTTATTTATTTGACAGAGAGTGATCACAGGTAGGCAGAGAGGCAGGCAGAGAGAGCCTGCTTCCCCCCACTGAGCAGAGAGTCCAATGTGGGGCTCAATCACTGGACCCTGAGACCATAACCTGAGCCAAAGGGAGAGGTATAACCCACTGAGCCACCCAGGCGCCGCTGAGTTTAATTTTCTTATATTTAAATTCAATTAATAAATATATAGTGTGTTCTTAGTTTCAGAAGTAGAGTTCACTGATGAATCAGTTGCATGTAACACCCCATGCTCTTTACATCCTATGGCCCCTTAATGCCCATCACCCAGGTACCCCTGCCTCCATCCATCTCCCCTCCAGCAACCCTCAGTTCGTTTCCTGTAGTTAAGAGCCTCTTGTGGTTTGTATCGCTCTCTAATTTCATCTTATTTTATCTTTTCCTCCTTTCCCCATGATCCTGTTTTGTTAAATTCCACAAATGAGTGAAAATCATATGGAAATTCATTTTCTGATTGATTTATTTTGCTTAGCATAATACCGTTTACTTTCCTCCAGATTGTTGCAAATGGTAAGATTTCAATTTTTGATGGTGAGTTAATATTCGTGTGTGTGTGTGTGTGTGTGTGTGTGTACACATATATTGTAGTTTTGCCCTCCGGATGGTGCTCTCAAAAGCACTTTGATGACTGGGATTCCATTCCTTAGGAGTGTTTCAGGGACAGCCTGTGTCCAGAAGGAATCACAGCAAAGGCCAGGCCAGTTTCAAAGAGAACAGTTCAGTCCCAACAAACCAGAGACTGAAGGCTAGTGCGGCTGCATCAGGCAGAGTCCCAAAGGGAAGAGTTCAGTTGCAAGGGTGAATAGGACCAGAGCCTACACCATTCCAGCTGGCACAGATCCCACTAGAAATGTCTGCCTTTCAAAGAACTGAGATTGGGGCCTAGTCCAGTTCCATTAGGGGCAGTCGCATTCCAAGTAGGAATTAGACCACTGGCATAGTTCCTTCAGGAAGAGTCTGAATCACACCTGAAGGCCAAATGAGGACACTCAGAGATGATTTAATTTAAAAAAAAAAGGGGGGGGCCTTTAATAGATCCCAAGTAAAGCCTGCAGAGCTTAGACACAGGCTGTGGAGCTTGAAATCTAGAATACTTGCCTTCAAAATCCCAAGTAGGGGTGGGGGTGCCCCTAGTGCCTTGGTGAATGAAGCATCTGACTCTTAATTTTAGCTCAGATTTTGATCTGAGGGTCCTGGGATTGAGCCCTGTATCAGGCCCCCACCCACTGGGAGCCCCAATGCTTGTGCTCCCCCAGCTTGTGCTCTATTTCTGTCTCTCTCTAAAATAAGAAAATAAACAAATCTGTTTTAAAAAATTTATTGGGACACCTGGGAGGCTCAGTAAGTTAAGCAGCTGCCTTCTACTCGGGTCATGATCCCAGGGTCGTGGGATTGCATCCCGCATCGGGCTCCTTGCTCAGCGGGGAGCCTGCTTCTCCCTCTGCCTGCTCTGCCTGCTCCTCTGTTGCTTGTGCTCTCTCTCTCTCCCTCTCTGAGAAATAAATAAAATATTTAAAAAATAAAAAAGGAAATTATCAAGATGGGTTCCAAATATGGAGAAGATTATACTAAACAAAGTTTTTAAATCTCAGAAGAAAAGACATGATGGTATTTTTTAGTTTGTTAAAAATGATGCTAATGTCCATTGATTCATACATTTCCAATTTCTTCACTTTTCTGTTTTGCTTATTTTCTGATTCACATAATATATTCATATATCCTCCTAAGTCTTAATACTGTCAAGGCTCCTTTCTGTGGCTTGTTGTAAGAAAGAGGATAGGTCCTCTAAGGAGAATGCAGCTTTCTATAACATCAGCATTTGTTGTTGTAGGTTATTACTAACTTTCCCCACACAGGTGAAAATTTCTTCCCACATTGACTAGTCATATAAAAAAGGAATCTGTATCAATATGATTTCTTTTCATCAGAGTGTATTTCAGTTTATTGGTATGTGTGTAGTTACTATAGGTATATTTTAGACACAAGACTATCTCCTCAGTTCACTGATTTTGAGAAGAGGTACTTCCTAGTTGTACAGTTTAAAGGTATGCACAATTGAATTCATACATAGAGAACTTTGCATGTGGAATTAAGGTAATTTGCTGAAGAAGGTGCAAGGGGGCATAATCACTTGGGGGGAGGAGAAATAGCGGCATAATCCGCACAGACCTACTATAGTTACTCAAATATAAATCTGGATAGGAGCAATTTTATGACAATACTGCCATTTTTCCAATTGATTCATGACTTCAGAAACTTGATATATCATATTGTCATTCCAAGGTAGCAAAATCAACAAATCTGTTGTCGTGACCGTATTCTTTTTGAAATATTTTAATTCATGTCTAAGTACCAAAGTGTTATATTAGTGTCAGGTGTGGGATATAATGATTCATTCGTCGTATACACGAGTCTTGAGCCCATCACCATCGGTTTCCTAATCCCCTTCACCTTTGTCACCCATTCCCCTTCCCACCTCTCCTCTGTCAACCCTCAGCTGGTTCTCTGTATTGAAGAGTCTGTTTTGATTCATCTTTTTTCTTTATTAAATTCCACATATGAGTGAAATCATATGTTATGTCTTTCTTGGAGTGACTTCTTTCAGTTAGCCTTATATCTTCTAGATCTATCCATGTTGCCAATGGCAAGATCGCATACATTTTTTATGGCTGAGTATTTATCCATTGATATATAGATAGATACTTGGGTTGCTTCCATATCTTGGCTGTGGTAATAATGCTTCATTTAAGGTAGGGGTATATTTCTCTTCTCAAATGAGCATTTTCAGTGATCTGGGGTAGATTACTGGATCCTGTGGTATTTGTAAATTTTGTGAGGATCCCACATCGTGTTTTCTGCAGTGGCTGCACCAGTTTGGACTCAACAGTGCATGAGGGTACCTTGTGCTCCAGTCTTTGACACTTGTTATTTCTTATGGTTTTTCTTCTTTCTGTTACAACATGGGTGAGATGCTATCTCATTGTTACTTTGCTTTTAATTTCCCCCATGATTAGTGATAGTAATCACCTTTTCATCCCCATGATTAGTGATAGTAATCACCTTTTCAATGTGTCTGTTGCCCATCTTTATTTCTTTGTAGAGAAATGTCTCTTCATGTCCTCTATTTTTCAATTGGATCATTTGGGTTAGTTTGTTTGTTTTTGGTGTGGCATTGTTAAGTTCTTTATATATTTTGGATATTAACTTATCAGACACATCATTTGCAAACATCTTCTCACATTCTGCATGTTGTCTTTGTTTTTTGTTGGTAGTTTTCTAGCATAAGTTTATATTTCATTGTAATCCCAGTGTATTAATTTTGCTTTTGTGTCCCTTGCCAGAGGAGGCCTTCCTAGAAAACTGTTTCCATGGCTGATGTTAAAGAAATGACAGCCTGTATTCTTTCAGGAATTTTATGGCTTCAGGTCTCACATGTAAGTCTTTAGTCCATTTTGAATCTTTCTTGTGCCTGGTGTAAGGAAGTAGTGCGATTTCATTGTTTGTGGGTGGCTGTCCAGTTTTCCCACATTATTTGTTGAAGAGACAGATCTTTACCCCATTGTGCATTTTTTTTAAGATTTTATTTATTTATTTGACAGAGATCACAAGCAGGCAGAGAGAGAGGAGGAAGTAGGCTCCCCGCTGAGCCAATAGCCCAATGTGGGACTGGATCCCAGACTCCTGGGATCATGAACTGAGCCAAAGGCAGAGGCTTTAACCCACTGAGCCACCCAGGCACCCATGCATTTCTGATCTCCTTTTTCATGGATGAATTCACCATACAAGAATGGGATTATTTCTGGACTGTTTTATTCATTGATCTGTGTGTTCATATTTGTGCCAGACCATATTGTTTTGATTACTACAGTGCTCTAATATATCTTGAAATCTGGAATTTTGTTACCTTCAGTTTTGTTCTTCTTTTTCAAGATTGCTTTGGCCACTCAGGATCTTTTCTGTTCCATAGAAATTTTAGGATTCTTTGTTCTGATTTAGTGAAAACTGGTATTGATATTTTGATAGGGATTGCATTAAAACAGTTAGTTCTTTTAGGTAGTATGGACATTTTAATATTGGTTCTCCCAGCTGATGAACATGGAATTTGCTCATGAATTTGTTTCTCTCATCTTCAATTTCTTTCACCAGTGTTGGATGGCTTTCAGAGTACAGGTGTTTCACCTCCTTGGTTAGGTTTATTGCTAGGTGTTTTAAACTTTTTGGGGTAATTATAAACAGAATTTTTTTTCTTAATTATCTTTCTACAATTTCATTAGGAGTGTATACAAATGCAACAGATCTCTGTATACAATTTTGTATCGTGAAACTTTACTGAATTCATTAATCACCCTAGTACTTACTTGGTAGAGTCTTAAGTGTTTTGATGATTTTGGCTGTTTTTTCATGAAGTATATTTTTTAAAGATTTTTATTTATTTGACAGATCAAAAGTAGGCAGAGAAGCAGGCAGAGAGAGAGAGAGAGGAGGAGGCAGACTCCCTGCTGAGCAGAGAGCCTGATTTGAGGCTCGATCCTAGGACCCTGGGATCATGACTTGAGCTGAAGGCAGAGGCTTTAACCACTGAGCCACCCAGGCACCCTCACGAAGTATATTTTTAATTAAAAATATACTTTCCATCAAGTTCTACTTTGTTTCTCCCTCTTCTCAGTAAAGATTCAAGTATTTGAAGGCAAGATTTCAGTGTTCTGTTTTCCTGATAATCTTTTCTTAATACAGCTGTTTGATGTGGTTTCTAATCCAGCAAGAATTAAATGCATTGGCTTATTTCGTCTCATTAGCCCCTTAACTCTTCCCAGTTGCTTTTTCTGGTTTGTAGCCCTGGTGACAACACAGGTTGAGTTGCTACCAATTGAGACAGGTGACCAGGTGGAGGAACAGACTGTACAATTAGGGAAAATCAGATGAATTTACCTCTGGTTTGAAATGTTTAAGAAGCCAGTGATGATGTGATGTGAGTATCAAGTCTGGCAGGAGTACGTTGGCATGGCCTGGCTGGTGGGGGAAAGGTACAGGCTCACCCTCTGAGCCTGTCAGGAAGCTTGAGGCTTAGAGAAGAAGCCAAATATTGCCAGGCAAAGTGTGTGTCACAAGGGTGGTTTTAAAAGCAAGTATTCTGCATCTTGAGGGGAGAGAGACTAAAGCCAGTAGGGAGTAAGTGGAAGTGGACAGGATGAAAATGGGGGTAATGAACACTTTATGGGCTTCGAGGACTATGATGATGGAGGAGCTGGTACATAGTATGTCCTCAAATGCTGATGTTGAAATGATGAATACAGCATTGGTGGTATATAGTAAAGGGGACCTCTGGACAGTAGAGCTCTCCCACTGCACAGATTAAGGATCAGTTTGCCATTTGGAGTGGAATAATAGAATTAAATGCATGTGAGAAGATTCTGGAGTCCTGGGCCCTATTCTGGGTATTTTACATGTGCTATCCACTTATAAGTTGAATATTTCCTGGGTGGTGGTTACCAGTAATGCAGGTGGTGACATTTGCATTTTGGCCCTTCAACATCTTGTGACTTAGGCAGATGAGGAATTAGCCAGGGCTTCTGGCCACTATGTGGTAAAGCAGAGATTGTTCCCCAAGTGTGTTTGATTCCAAGACCATGTCCACCTGAGTGTCCCACTCTGGTTCTCATGGAGGGGACTCCGGTGGACAGCAGAAAGACACTGGAGGTCTCTGAGTACCAAAGAGGTGACATTTAGAATAATTAATTTGTCAGTATTTTTCAAGGTGTTTAGGAGGGTGGAGGTGGGGGGAAAACTGGAAGAACTTATGTTATTTTTGGGTTTTGACCTTCGTTTTTAAATTAATTGCATTGATTTATTTGATAATGGAGGACAGAATATAAGGAAATAGAATACTTGATTTTTTTCCATTTCTCCACTGGTGGTGACAGCAATTTGAACTCTTCATATTTTCTATGAATAGTGTTGCTTAGTGATAGGATATTAGGCTAAGAGCTTTTACTGTGTTTTCCCCAAAAGATTGATCTCAATGAAATGTTCTTATTTTCACATTTGTTTCCAACATTTAACGCTGCTAATTAAAACATGCTTTCTTCAGGGACCATAGTAATGCTCAAGTGTTATATGCACTCAAGGTGCCAGATCACACACCTTTGCTGTTGAGGCAGTGGGCAATTTGATTTTATTGGTTTGGGTAAGAAACTTAGAGATTGCCTTTTTTGTCTTTTTGGTTAATTTAGATCAAATTTCTGAGACAATTAAGAATTTCATCAAGGTAAATGCAGAATTTGCTAAAAAATATCCAATTTTGAACAGAAGGTAAAATCACCCCCCCCCCCCCGCTTTATTTTCATGGTTTCACCTAGAATGGGGTCCACTTCCGGTTCACTGGTTTTGCCATCTCCTCTTTGATCTCGGTGTTCCCGTTCATTCCCTTCTGTACCAGGCTGAATTCAAAGCATCACAGTACTGCTTCCTTTATTTCAATGACTTAGTATGGGAGGTAGGTTTTGCTGTCACCATAATTAATTTTTTGAATTCTGAATCCTTCATTACATATTTGTGTAGATCAGTGAAGCAAAGAAAGGTGTTGAAGAAACTGTGTGGCCAAATAAGCTTCCCTCTTATGAAGCCCATAGATTAAGGTAAAAAAAAGTCCTGCCTTTGTCCTGCATTACACTCTAAAGTCTGAGATAAAAGTCATGAGTATGTAGTCCTAATGTCTGTTTCATTCTGTTGAAGAATGACATGGAGACACTGTAGAGCACTAATGAAATCCTTAATGACGTCATTCCAAGTGCGCATGCTCAGTTGCAGTCTGGGAGAGATCGGAATGTCATAGCATCATGACTGCCATGTGTCTGCTGTTGTGTGTTAGACTCCACATACTGGGTAGGGAATATCTGAAGAAAAACTGAGGTGTATTATGATGGTATCTTGCTGAAGACCAGATGGAAGTTTACAGTTGGCCGGCGATTGGGTGTGCCAGTAGTCCCAAGTCCTGTGAACTCACTTTTCCTTTCTGGAACCCCCTTCCCTTCCCTCCTTCCTTCCTCCCCACCTCCCAGCTGAAGTCCTTTTCCAGGAGACAATATCCTGACAGTGGGGCAATTCAGATCATTGTTTTTGTTGTTCAGTGTGGCTTGTGTTCTTCTCGACTAGTACGCAGCAGGAGTTCCCTCGGGAACTATAGGAGATGCCCTGCAGCTAACGTCGGCGCCCTGTTAATGATATCATGTCCGGGAAAGATGTCTCTATGGCAGTGGCCTGGCCCCAGGCTTGAACTGAAAATTCAGGGCTCTCAAGAGAAACTAGACACATCAGGGAGCCCTGCTTCATCCTTAGGTGTTTTGTAGTGATGAGTTGGTCAGGCCTGGTTTTTTTCTTTTTTAAGATTTTATTTATTTATTTGACAGACAGAGATTACAAGTAGGCAGAGAGGCAGGCAGAGAGAGAGAGGGAGAAGCAGGCTCCCTGCTGAGCAGAGAGCCCAATGCAGGGCTCGATCCCAGGGCTCTGGGGTCATGACCTGAGCCGAAGGCAGAGGCTTTATTTAACTCACTGAGCCACCCAGGCCCGGTTTTCTACTGTAATGTAATGGTCTTATGCCATCTCAATCACCAGAGCCTGGATGGACACATAGTGCATCTTGTATGTGCTTTTTATATTTATTTGATGTATTGATGAGTAGGAATAGAGACCTGTGAAGAGAAAAGGCCTTCAGAGTTGCTGAAGACTTGCCTGCAGGCTGAAGTTTGACTGTTTTTAGTCGCTTGCGGGGGGGGGGGGGGGGCATCAATTCATCCCTGTGATTGGGTTTGTGGCTGTTGCATTTATAGGGAAGGTGAATGGGAACAGCTGAGTCCTGCCTTCAGATAACTGGGAAGAAGAAAGAATTTCATATGGGTTACCAGGTAATAAATACTTCCTTCCCCTCTTAGGAATCTGGGACTGAAAGAATGAGTAAGCAGAAGTAGGGGAAGCAGCTCTCCGGGGCAGGGGACAAACTGAAATTGGCTGCAGAAGACAGAGGGAACTACTCGCAAGTTCAGCTCCTAACACCAGTGGCTTACACAGACCTTGCTGGATTGTTTTGTAACTGTGCAATGTTCAGACCCAGCTCACACACACTTATACACCATTGTTTAGAAGACACATGTTTTATATACATATTTTCTAGATGGTCAGTTGAAATTTTTTTTTTAAAAGATTTTATTTATTTATTTGACAGAGAGAGACAGAGTACAAGTAAGCAGGCTCCCCACTGAGCAAAAAGCCCAATGTGGGGCTCGATCCCAGGACCCTGAGACCATGACCTGAGCTGAAGGCAGAGGCTCAACCCACTGAACCACCCAGGTGCCCCTGAAAATATTTTTTAAGAAATTTGTTACTGAAGATTTCCTGATCCCCAGACTGGTCAGACATTGTGGAAATGTGGTTCCCAGACATGCTTCACTTATAGCCCTGCAAAAACAGTTAAGGATATAAGGAAAAGGAGAATCAGATATTATGATGAAAGATACTCCTTGCAGCATGAATCAGGGAGCTGTCAGGCCTGGTAAGGCCATCTTCTCAGCTCAGACCCCCACAGGCATTACACCGTGACTACAGACTGATGTAGCAATAGCTACGAGCCCAGAGTATTTTGATAATCATATGAAATATGTCCTCTATGACTGCAAAATGTATATGAGAGTTCACTTCTCCTGGCAGGAACGTGGGCAGATGAAAGCCCTACTGCACATTGTGCTCCACCTGACGGAAGCAGCTGTCGCTCCCAGGAACAGAACGCAAGAGAGGCAGGAACAGCCACAGCAGCCAGAGCTCCCCTCAGACAGCACCTTCTGAGAGCGGGAGCCTGCCTTCTGCCCGGTGCTTCCTGAATCCTTCCGCACCTAATGCAGACGATCCACGGCTCACGGAGTCTCCGAGCATGGGTTCTTGACTGATGTGCCGGCTCCTTGAGACCGCTCTTCAGGAAGGTGGCCCAGGACAACTGGGTAAGAATGTTTTTCTCTCCTTGTCTTGTGCGCACTGTGCCACAGCTGAACATGGGTGTGTTTCTCTCCCACATCTCGGCTCCTGATCTGGAGGGGGTGGTGGCGGGCCGCGCAGAGCAAGGAGGTTGCCTGCTTGAAACACAACTATAGGATTTTAACATACTTCTTCTAAGGGCGGTGTGAGGGTTTTTGTTTGTTTGTTTTGTTTTGTTTTGTTTATAAACATAGAATATATTTTTATCCCCAGGGGCGGTGTGAGATTTTTAAGGTGAAGCTGTTTGTTCAGTAGAGGCCTAGGTGTGGTAATTCTTAGTGAAACTGATTCATCTACATCTTCCGAGACTGGAAGAAACCCAAAGACAGAGGCCACCAGAGGCGTCCAGGAGGGCCTGACAAGGCGATCCCTCGGTGGGGAGGTAAGGAGCACATGGTGAAGTTTCTGCTGCAACATCCACAAGACCAGCGGCTTCTTCCACTGGGTCATCGCCATCTCCTGGACACAATTAGAAGAGGTTACTAGAGGGAATGGGTTGTCTCACAGAGGTGACAGGACCCTTCCCTCAGATGCCCCCAGATAGCAGGGCTCTTTTGGTCTGTCCCTTGTGAGTGGCGGAGCTCAGGCCCTCTGCTGACTGTGCCCACGACCCCACCGCCACCTCTTTTCTACACTTAACTGGAGAGAGGGCCTGAGAAGAGCAGGAGGCAGGGCCCTTTCCACCCTGACACAGCGCTGAAGGCTGTTTTTCTTGGCAAGTTTTTCCTGGTAAGCTTTCGCGATTTGTCTTTACAGGTAAATATTCCATAGAAAATCTGCTTTAACAAAGCAGACATTTGGAGACCCCAATTTTTCTTTTCCAAAAAGTTTTTGTATTGTGAACTCTAGTACCCCATTAGGGAAGTGAATTCTTGTGTAATTTCACTCCTCTGGTGTTACTTTATTAGGTAGTATCATGAGAAAACTTTACAAGTAATACCACATAGTCTCTTTAAGGTAATTTCTGTTCATGAATACTTACATATTCCTGTCAGACACATAAAGCAGATGACATACAGTAAAACATTTGAATAAGCCACCCACAGCTTGTAAGACAGGACAGATGCTGATACTGAGGCATTCTTAATTTTTAATCTGTCCTGTGATGTTTATTAGGAAACCCTTGTTTCATTGTTGATTTCCAACTATTTGATCTCTGACTTCTCCCACAGCTGGTTATCAAATACTTAACCAAGGCCTTCTAGGGCCTTCCTTCAGACTGAGGGGACAGGTCTCCCCCTAGTCCAGAAGGACCACCTGAGGCAAGTGGGAAATCTTTTGTCTCTTGCCATGGAAGAGGGTGGAAGACCCGGAGCATTTTGTTGGGTTTTTTCCCCACCCCGTCCCTGCAGGTGAGACTCAACTGCCATCCTTCTCTGGCCTCTATCACATGCAGGACCTGGTGCAGCTTCCATGAGAAAGCTCAACTGTCACTAGTATGGACACAAAGACAGTCAAGGTAAATGCTGTGACCATTTACAGTGCTCTCTTCTGGCCTTGTCTATAGTTTGTGTGTTCTGGGATGTATCTACTGTATTACTTACAGAAAGAAATTTCTTACAGGGATATTCTGATGGACTAATGACTAATCAGCTGATTATCACACATAAATTTGGTATCTTTTCATTGTTGGGGGGTGGTATCACTCAGCTAGGACCATAAGGTTTTATGTAGTCACATACTTGTAGGCAGACTTGAATTGAACATTACTTACCACCATCATGTAACCATAGGTGTAATTCAGTCAGTAGTCACAAGATACTGTAGAATTTTAGAGTAGCCTGCATATATGCATGTAACCATACACAACAGATAAATACAGCTTAACCAAATCCCCCTCACCTGTAACCTTAAAAGGTATATAAATATTTAGTGTTGTCCTGCCAAAGCCCCAAAACAGAGCTAAATATATGCAACAGATGTAAGGCTAAACATCTAAAATTCTATGCAATCAACTGCATAATCCCAACCAATCACTTATAACACATTTTAATCTATCTGTAGAAACATATTTTAATCTCTCTATAGAAACTCTAACTCCCCCCATTGAATAATCTTACCATGATAGGCCTAAACAACCAATACTTAAATTTCACAATATAAATTAATATTACAAGACATGACAGATCTTCACAAGTGACACTTGTTAACGTAGCTTAATAAATAAAGCAAGACACTGAAAATGCCTACCTGAGTCATTATGGTCCTGGCCTTGCCATGAATTCTTAAGAAGATTACACACACAAGCCTCCACATCCCAGTGAAAATGCTCTCCAAATCACAAATGATTACACTACTTGTATACACTATACAAGTAGCTTACAAGCCTTCCTCAACAACCCCCACAGGATACAGCAGTGATAAACTAGGCCATAAGTGAAAGTTCAACTAAGCTATGTTAAGACGGGGCTGGTGGATTTTGTGCCAGCCACTGCAGGCTTCTGATTAACCCAGATGAATAGGCTATAGTGTAAAATGTGTTAGATATTTCCATACAAAAGGTAAGACTCAACTAAGCCCTAAGAAACTACAATTACCATGAAAATAAGGAATGAAAGTGACTCTAATAATTCGGACTACACAGTAACGAAAACCCAAACTAGGATCAGATCCCCTACTATGCTTAGCCTTATGCATAAGTAATTCACTCAATAAAATCATTCACCAGAGAATTACTAGCAACAGCTGAAGACCCAATGGACTTGGCAGTACTTTATACCCCTTTAGAGGAGCCCATTTTATAATTGATAAAGCTCTATAAACCTCACCACCCCTTGCTAATTCAGTCTATATACTGCCATCTCCAGCAAACCCTTATAAAGGAAAAGCAGCAAGCACAAACTTTACACAGAAAACAGGTCACGATATAAACCCATGGGATGGGAAGAAATGGGCTACCGTCTCTATGTAAGAACGCAACACCCACGGAAGTTTTCATGAAACTAAAAACCAAGGGAGGATTTAGTAGTAAATTAAGAATAGAGAGCTTAATTGAAGGGGGCCACGAAGCACACACACACACTGCCCATAACCCTCCTTAAGTCACAGAACCTAAATGTCACCTATTAAAAGCACTAAAACACAAGAGGAGACAAGTTATAACAGGTGAGTATACTGGAAACTGTGCTTGGATAAACCGAAGTGTAGCTTAAATAAAGCATCTGGCTTACACCCCAAAGAGTTCCTATAAAGATGACCACTTTGAACCAAAGGTCGCCCAAACAACTATAAATTACCACAACACAGTCAAACATTATTATAAAAATATAAGAGACACAAATTTTAATTGGAGCTATAAGAAAGGACCATAGGGAATGATGAAAGAAAAAGTACTAAAGAGCATAGATTAATCCTTTTACATTTTGCATAATGAATTAGCTAGATTAACTTAAAGAGAGCTTGAGCTAAATCCCCTGAAACCAGCCATACATGTGAAGAATCCACTGGGATGAACTCATCTATGTTGCAAAATAGTGAGATTTGTAGGTAGAGGTGAAAAGCCTAACGAGCCTGGCGATAGCTGGTTACCCAGAATAGAATATTAATTCAACTTTAAATTTATGGAAAAAACCTAAAAACTCTAAAATGTAATCTAAAAAGGTAAAACTTTTTATTTTTTTGGTGACTAACATAAAAAAGAAAGGAAAAAAGGATACAACCATCATAGGCTTAAAAGCAGTTATCAATTAGGAATTCAAACTAAATAAAATATCAAAAATGTTTAACTTCTAATATAACACAATCTGTTAATAGAAGCAATAACACTAACATGAGTAATGAGAATTATTTCTCCTTGCATAAGCTTATATCAGAGCAGATAACAGGCTAATAAAATACACCTAATCTAAAAATAAATCATTTAAGACTATTAATCTGACACAGGCATGCAATTAAGGAAAGGTTAAAAGAACTCGGCAAACACAAACCCTGCCTGTTTACCAAAACATCACCTCTAGCATTTCCAGTACTGGAGGCACTGCCTGCCCACTGCCACTCACCAAATGGCCGCAGGACCCTGACCTTGCAGAGGAAGCATACTCATTTGTTCTCTAAGTAAGGCATCCAATGAACGGCCACATGAGGAGTGAACTGTCTCTTCCTTCCAATCCTCTTGAGTTCCAATCAGTGCAACTCCCCTTCTCATGAAGAGGTGAGGATAAAAAAAAATAAGCCCAGAAGACCCTTTGGAACTTAAGTAGCCCAGACAATTCCTCAATCTAACTGACCAGGGATAACAAACTTTTATATGGGTTAGCAGTTTAGGTTGGGGTGACCTTGGAGAACAAAATGATATAAACCTAGACTCGCCAGTCAAAATACCTTATTTGTTGATCAAAAAAATTTTGATCAGTGGAACAAGTTACCCTGTGGATGAGAGCACAGTCTCCTTTGGGAGGTCATATTGATGTTCGATCAGGACAGCCTAATGGTGCAGCAGCTGTTAAGGGCTCGTTTGTTCAACAACTGTTGGCCTGTGGGGTCTGAGTTCAGACTGGACTCATGCAGGTCGCTTTCTAGCTACTAAATTATTTCTTCCATTTTGAAATGACAAAGATTCTAGTGCCTTAGACTAATAGATGCTATTACCTTAATCTCACCAGCTGACTTTAAATCCCACCAAAGAGAAGGGCTTGTTGGGGGGGACGGAGCCTGGTAGTTACATAAAACTTAACCCTTTATTCCCAGAGGTTCAATTCAACTCCCTAACATTATGTATATAATCAACATTCTCTCACGAATCATTCCTATCCTTCTCACTGTGGCCTTCTTAACCCTAGTAGACTGAAAAGCGTGAGGGTATATACAACTCTGTGAAGGACCAAATATTGGAGGCCTGTGGGGAGATACCAGGAGAGGCAAAACACAGGGGAGAGGATGGGCAGGGAAAGCATTCAGTCCACCAGGCAGAAAACATTCAGACCTTTACTAAATATAAACTCTAAGGAGCCTGGTTGTTCATGTTTAGGGAGGTCTTCAGATTACAAAATAATTGTCATGTAAGGCAAATAGATTTTGGGATGGTACCATGTGACCTTCCATTTTCCCAAATGCTTTTTGACTCCTATAGTGTATCTGAGGCCTTGGATGAATATTTCAGTGTGTGGCCGCCTCTGCGAGTCTATATGTAATAGAAAATAATTGTCTTCACATCTCACATATAAAGCTCTGATTGCACAGTTCTCATAACTATCTTTTACTTCATTGCACCTAGAACCTGAAATTTAATAGAAAAGGGGGGTGGCCCTTTGCCTGGTCTTTGAAATGAGAATGGCCACTACCTGGGCTGAGGTGATACACTCTTAGTGCATTTTGTGGACTTAAGTGAACATCTTTTGATGTTCTTCTGCATGGAGCAATTTTCATTTAAACAGAACAGTGAATGGTCAGAGCCCATGTATTATGCATATTACTTGCTTTAGGGTAAGGATTAGAGGGAGAAAGGGCGACATGTGAGCCAAGAGGGAAAGGGGAGAAGGTGAGGGAGACAGAGAATCCCAGAGAGGCTCCACACTCAGCACCCGGCCGGCTGGGGGCTCAATCTCAGAACCTCGAGATCATGCCCTGAGCAGGATTCAAGATTCTGCTGCTTCACCGACTGAGCTGCCCAGGGGCCCCTGCAGGTTCTTTATGGACTTAACTCCTATTGCTCTAGTGACCTCAGAATCCATGATGCTCCCTCTTTCACAGATTAAAAAAAAAAAAAGCTGAGGTCCTGAGAAGACCACACTGAGAGTTGGATTTTGGCTGAGAAATCTGGAACACGGGCAAATCTGCAGGACACCGGGACTGAAGTCCCGGGGGAGGTGCCCAGCTGCAGGCAGGGTGGTGACATAGATACAGAGGCCTGGTGACAGGGCTCCAGCTAGGGTGGCTCCTGGTCAGCCCTGACTCCCCCACGAACAGTCTGACTCTGGCTGAGGCCAAGGCAGCCCCTCTGCTGACCTCGGTCCCGTGTTCAGTTTTTCTCACTGGGGGCCATAAACTCTGACCCACGCCATAGAAAAGACAAGCTTCTCCCCCGGAAGTGACTGAGCAACATTCCAACGAACCCTCTACACCTGCCTCCGGCATCTGCCACTGTTTCTCATTCTCACCTCCCTGGCCACACAAGAGCGTTTCCCACAAGTTTCCAGACTGCAGAGGACAAGGGCAGACCCTACCCTAATGATCCATGAAGGGACCACAGCCCTGTGTCAGGCGTTTATACAACTAAAGAACTGACAGCTCAAACCCTACACGCCGCAGATGAAGCGAGAGGTGTTTCATTCCTCCCGGAACAACAACGGCGGATGCTGGACACGCACGACGGGAAGAGACAGACGTCGGCCATTGTGCAGCAGAGACACTTCCTGCCCAACAATGGCACCTGCCCGTGCTCAGTGTGTGCAAAGAGCCAGGCACACGCATGTGTGTCCTGAGGAATTTCCAACGTTACAACGCCCCCAGCCCGGTTTCCCCTTGAATGTCAAGCCCTGAGTACAAACTCTGCCTTTGCTCCACTGACTCACTAAGAAAGCAGAAGACAATTCTGGTTTGTTTATATGTCAACTTGTATGGTTAATATCATCTTACCTGTGGTGTAGGTGCAGGGCCACGATCCGGAGACCCCTGGGTGGGTGGAGCGGTACGTGCCCAAGGGCCTCACGATGGTCATGAAGGGAGATCCATGGAGCTCGGTGTCCGCAGTGCACTGGGTGTAGGAGATCTTCTCACATCCATAGATTCTGAGGAACAGAAGTCAAAGGTGTTGCTACGGCAGACGGAAGGAGAACACGCACCAACCTGAACCCCAGAGAAGCAGGTGTCAGCACCCAGCCCCTCGCTCACCCTGAACATCTGGGAGAGCAGAAGACCAGCGCCGCAAAACTTGCCCCCGACTTGGTGCCACCACACAGCTGGGGAACAGGGAAGGAAAAAACATAGTGTCGTGACACATCACCACCCATCTCTGAGAAGGCGGGATGTCAAGTCATCTTCTACCAGTTGACCAGACGCCACAAGAAAGGACCCATAAACAGAGTATTCCAGACACGCAGGTATCTGTGTTCGGGAGCATTCTGCCCCCTTCGTCCAGCATGGCTCAAGTGGCTTGTCATGTCTACTCATTGAGAACAAACACCACGAGAAGTGCTAGGAAGCCGAGTGCCCACACGTGGAATCGCAGCCCCTCATGAGTCAAAATTCTGCCCACCAGCCCCTGCCGCACTGTCTGCTTCCTTCCCTGGCAAGGGGGTCTTCTAGTCTCCACAAGGCTGTCCACAGCCAAAGACACAACTGAGGAGAGGGGAATTACTGGATCCCGCAGCGGACCTGGAAGAGTGATTTCTGAGAGAAGCACGACCCCTACGAGTGAGCGAGACCAGCTCTGTGGATCTGCGTCCGGCTTTCAGACCCTCCTCAACTCAGGCACAGAGCAAATGCGTAGTCCTCGGTGCTGAGAACCACGGAGGGGCCGATTCACCAACCCCAAATGCAAACCAGTGTGTCTGGAGAGCACATGCGACGCTCCCAGGATGGGTCGGGAGAGACACGATGAGCTGGCACAGCCACCAGACCCCATCTGAACCCGCTCACGGGAGCACAACTGAAACACGTGTGCGGGGTGGGCCCTGAGGGGAGTCACCGGGATTCCCTCTGCAGCGCTGCTGCTCCAGGGGGCGTTTCTGAGACACACCTGCCCCTGGCAGCGTGCCCCATCATCTCACCCAGGCGCCAACTGGAGGGATTCCAGCTCACGTCTTTGTCCGCACAATTGGAAAGCACAGGAGGTCACAACTCACCTTCTCCACCAACACCTAAGGCTGCCCAAAGCATCTGGCACAAAGTGCAAGGCACAGCATGGTTTTTCCCATATTCTGTCTGTGAGGATTACCACAGGCATCCCCCCAGGTTCATCTCCTGACCCCAAAACCAACAATGCTCCTGCTCCCGTGGGAAAACAAACTTTTAAGGAGTCAGCCAGACTGTGGAGACCAGTCTGGCTGACTTCACTGTGGAGTGAGATGTCACCTGCCTCAAGTTATTTACACACACACACACACACACACACACGGCCAATGCCCTCTGTCCTTCACCTCTAAGCACCTGGGGCTTCAGGAGGCTCCAACTAAGGTGATGATCTGGAAACAGAGAAGCCTGTAAGCTCTGCATGAAGGATTGGGTATATCATAGGATCTGTGTGTGATGGTGTTTACTTTCAAAATGCCAATGGACACAAGGTGAGAAGATGGTGCTGCCCAGAGAGGAACAGGACTCCAAAAATGGGTACAACTGAAAACACCTCTGTACTTACTTGGTTCTCCTCTGGGACCTTCTTGGGCACAGCGCTGCTATTGTCCCGTGGAGCAACACGGGCTTCTGAGTGGAAAGGAAGCCCTAGAAGGGACGGAGGTGGATTCAGAAGGGCGAGGGCCACGCAGGATTCAAGCCAACCCTCTCCCCCTGCGCCAGCCTATTCCACGCTCTCCCTCTGGAAGGTCCTTCCTGTTTCTCACGGGACTCCCCTGACCCCTGTGGATGAAGGAGGGAACAGTCCCTCACCCTCACACGTACGACCACTCTGCCTGGGAACAGATGTTTCCAGAACTAATCTATTACACTGGACAACTGGGGCCTTCACACATGAGGGTGATGGGAAGGTTGTGCTTCATGCAGCCCAGAGCCCAAAACCTCGTGTCTGCGCAGTGCCCCTGGGCAACGCGTCTGTGTCTGTCCTCTGCGAAATGTCACCTTTCTTCTCCATGGCAGACACCTGCTGCCCAGTTCTGGGCGGTGGACCAGACAGTCCGTGAGATGGACGTGCACACAAAGTGGAGGAATGTGACCATGTCCTCACTCGGGCTTATCTTTGCTTTGCAAAGCCTTGTGGTACCACCTCTCTATCCTCTCCACTGACAGAAGTGGCTAAACTGTGAATGTGCTTTATGACTCACATCAATTCAGATCATCTCACCATGTGGTGGAGGAACGAGGTGGGGCTGAGGCCCCCAGGTCCCCCAGTGTGGAGGTGGAGGAGGAGGAGGAAAGCCTGGTATATTCTGCCCCATGTGGTAGGGCACACGGAGGGGCCCTGGGCAATGAGGAATCACTCTCACACCTGTACCGACCTGCAGAAAAGACAAGAAAATGTCTTAGTAAAACAGACAAAAGTTGCAACACCAAGAGAAGAAACCAAAGCAAAGAGCTCTCAGAACCTGGCTTCTTCCGGAGAGCTGCATCTGCTGCCAAACTGACAAGCCCCTCCCAGCTGGTGCCAGTATAAAGACGGGGGAGAGGGCAGTGGCTGTCACAGGAATAGGCTGTCACCAAACATCACTGCCCTGGTCTGCCCACGTTCACCAGCAAGAAGTCGTGTCTTAAAGATGAAAAAGGATCATTGCAAACTAGTCAAGCAGCACATTCCAGACACGGGGGCATCCGCATCCAGGTCAACATGCGACCTTCCTCATCAACCACCAGGCCAGCCAGAAGGCTTCACTGGGGAGTTAGGGGTCCTCCTTCCATGAGTGGCTTCCCCTAGTGTGCACTGTGGGCAGGCAGGGGTGCGCACATGCACACAGGCACATCCATGCACAATGCGTGTGGTATGCGCCCTGCCATCCTTCTCCTTTGAGCACCCATGGCTTCGGGAGGGATCTGTTATGGAGAAGCCTGTCGGGCTCCAGGTGAAGAGCTTGTATTTTGGAAGGTGAACAATGCCACAGAGAAACTGCAGGACCCACCCAATGAATCAAGGCCAGAACAGGTGCTGCTCAGAAAGGGACATTTTCCAGAACATGGAAAAGGCCACCGTGGTTACCTTGCCCATCTCTGGGTCTCTGTTGCTCTCAGTGCCATCATCCCCAATGGGAGCCCCGCCAGCTTCAGCATCAGACCAAAGCCTTAGAATGGATGCAGGTGGATTCAGACGGGCACTGAGTGTGCGGAATTCACACCAGCCCTCCAAACCCACCCCCACCACGTTCCTCTCTCCCCTTCCCGGGTCCCTTCTCAGACGGAGCATTTCCCACAAGTCTCTCTTGACCCGGAGGAAAGGGAGAGACTCACCCCTCCCCCTCAAGGAAGGGACCACTGTCCCCAAACTTGCTTCAGGTGTTTTCATAGCTAAGGGAACAGTAGTAGAGGGCTTCCAGCTCAACCTGTAACATGAGAGGAGTAAAATGCAAAAATTTCTTTGATGAATGTAGTACTGTAGATTATAAATAAAACAAAAATAAAGGAACCATTATAAAGAATAAATGTGTTTTTTTCTCAAATAGTTCTTTTTTCTCCCAAAAGGCTTGGCCACTGAGTCAAAGTGGGAATGGAGCTCGGGCTTCCAACTTGTCCAGGCTCAGCTATTCTGCAGGTGGTGCAGGGGTTGGCAGGGTCTGTAGTTGGGGAGGGGCGTGAGCTCCACCTGTCACTGGTTGTGTCCTGCTGCCTGGGGACGTCTGAGGAAAGCACCCTCCTGTCACCCCTTCGGACAACCTGCAGGCCTTAGTGCCTGTGATTCTCTCCAAGACACACAGCGATCACCCACAGGAAGGGGAAGGACACCGTGTGGTTTCACAGCAGAAATCAGGCTGCTGCATTTCACCTCATGCTCCCTACCTTGCCACAGAGGCTTCTGGAACGCAGGCCTTCCCGGGATCTGTTCCTGCCTCATGGATCTCTCAGGCAGCCTCTCCCCATCCATCATGCGCAGTCTTGAATACAGAAAAAGAATGGACATCTCTAAGAATCACAGCACCATGTCCCCTCCTAGACAGCACAGGGATCACCCCTCCAAACACCTGTAAAAACACACGTCAAACTCTCACACCTGTGTTTCAGGGAGGCGTTCTCCCTGCTCTGCTGCACTCTCCTCCTCTCCCAATCCCGAGCCCTCATCTGTGGGAGAAAAACACACCCATCATCGGTTGTGCCAGACTGTGCCCCAAGAGAAGACGAGGCAAAGGAAAACACTTACCCAGTTAGCCACAGCAGTCCTCTCCTGCACTGCCATCTGAAAAAAGCCAACACACCAAAAGCCCATGTTCAGGGCTCTAAGGGCCACTACTGTCACCTGCAGGGGGCGCCAAGGTGTCAGTGTGTTGGGCACAATTTAGGTTACTTGGTGATTGAAGGTGAACTTAGACTTCTGCAGCTGATCTTGCATGTCTTCCACTTGTCTGTGAGGGACAATTGTTTTCATCAGACAAAACCAACACTGGGTGTGATTTTCCATCATCTGCCCAAGTGACCAACATCCTCTTATCTGACCCCTCATACAATTGATCCTGACACAGGAAACACTTTCACCTGATTATAAGTGGACAGTAGGATCAAAGCTATTGTTACAGCCTTTCCTTAATCGTTTTTCTTCACCTGCAGGATAAGAATTGACATAATTTTCTTACCCGTTTTCAGTCTTTTCCTCAGTTAATCACATGACAAGTGTCTTTTGTCATGAAGCTCTATTCTCCTTTAACCTCTATCCTCGCCATGGTTCCCAGGGTTGCAAAGACCAGCGCCACCAGATGGCACTACCGTGTTTATGGGTAGGACTCATCCTAGGGCCAACTGCTTTCCTCAAGATTAGGACAACTGACACCACCCCAAGGGCACTGGTGTGGAGCCAGTTTCCACAGAGTCACACCAACGCTGGGGATCAGGACATGTTTAGTAATGTAACTGTTTTGTTCCTTATCTTTCCATGTCTGATAATTCTCTCTGGATACATCCTATGAATTTTTGTGTATATTACTTGAGTCCTAACAATGTACAAAGATGAAAAATCAAAGGGAACAGGAATTTCAGCAGCCATTAGTATGTAGTGTCTGAACTTACTTATACTTGTACATTTCTTCTTTGGTCACCTTCAGATTATCTTCGGCAGCTGACAGCTCATTCTTGGTTGCATCCAGTTCATAAAGTGCCTCTGCTAGCTTCCTAAGATGGGAAAGGTATGTACATTGTCCAGGAGACAAGGTCCTGAATTTCTACCATTTTCCTCCCAGCACACTTGATAGCCTAGATTTGAATGTCTCCCCTAAAAGTACAGATGGAGAACACAAGAGAGAAGTGAATGAAGGCCCCATTTAGGGCTAAAGAAATATCAAACTCTGGCTGCTGCCATGTTCCCTGCAATTGGGTCTTCTCTACTTCAATTCATTCATCATTCATCATACACCAAATAACATTGCACTTTATGCCCTCTTGGAGTTGGTCTTTGGTGAAGGCTCACTTCAGGGCAAAGTGAAAAACCAAGCTTGACCAACTACAGCCATTATGATGAAGCAGGGGCCCATGATTAGTCTCACACCTCAGTGGGGAGCCCTGATCCTCAGACCCAGTTTGTGCCTGACAGAGACAGTCAGCCCGAAAGGAACCTTCAAGAATATGGCTTCACTGACATGGAAACTCACTCCCACACATCTCCAGGCTTTAGAAGTACAATCCACACCTCCACCTTTGAGGATCCTGGTGCAGGAAAAGGCAATCTTAGTGCCGACAATATGCCCTGAAGTCTAAAATGATGTGAACTGTCACATACTCATGCTGTTATCTCCAGGAAACATATTTCAGATGGAAGACTACCAACTGCATTGAGTCAACCTACTTGAACTAGACCAAGTTCATTGATAATGAAGGCAGTGAACAGCATTGCTTAGAAAGGATTGGTTTGCTGTGCTGCCCTCAGACTCTTTTGTTCATGGTGCTGATATAAAGAGTTTCAACATGACACTGTCAAGAATCACATGCAAAAAGTTCCTTTAAAACAGACAAAGTTCTAGAAAAAGAATACAAGCATTTGCATCTGGTCTCTCAGGCAAATCTTCAGCAAATGTTTTCTGCAGCAGCTGTAATGTAGTGGTTTGGTTGTAAAGTGCTAAAGAGAGAAAGGTGGTCAGGTCATTCTACCCACCCCAAGAAGAACTTAACAACAGAACCCAGGTACCTGTGAGAGAGAGTGGACCCTCCCCCAGAGTGGGAAGGAATAACACAAAGCTGAGTCTTCAGGGGACAGTTTTGCTTTTCAACATGAATGAGGGAGGCTAAGGTCCTGATCTTCTCCTGAGAAAAAAAAAAGCAGCAGTGGACAAGGGAGGAAACTTGTGAGTGAGTGCACCCAATTTCTAAGGAGCACATGAAGAAACACGAGAACCAGATGGAGAAGGAGGAAGCCTAGGAGAAAGCCAGCCTGGCAGTGGGAGCCAATCTCCCCAGGACATATTAGTGAATTCTGAATCAGGCAAGTGAAGTTCAAAAACTGAACGAGTTTATGAGTACAGGCTTAGAAGGAAACAAGTGAAGTTCAGCCCTAGTGAAACTACAGGCTTTGGTTCAGAACTGGGAGAGTTACAGCTAAAAAAAAAAAATCAGGTAGACATGAAATATCTAACTTACTTAGGATTTGGGCTTCAATGAGTGATCTCAGTTATACACTGGATGAAGGGACCCAGTATTGCTGAAGCCCCAATGCATTTTCCACAAAGAAACTCTCATTGTTTCTGCAAGAGAATTCAGTGTTTGTACCCACATTCTCGACCCACGTCTCATACTGAACAAGAAATGGACCTGATTCAGGGGCATAAGAACATGGGATGAGACTAAAACTGAAAGGACAATGTAGACCCAGGGAGGCTCCAAGTATCAAAGTGATTAATGCTGGTACCTTTCCTTTTCTACCCCAATGAATCACACAACAATGTGTGACAAGTAGTTAGAATAGAAAGGAAAATGAGGCTTACACAAACCAGGTAGGAAGTCTAATTCTATAGAATGCATTTGGCAAAAATACTCTAGGACCCAATTCTAAAAGAAATACAATTATCTAGACTGGCTGCCATATACATTCAAACAACAGTATTTGTGACAATTGACACAGGAATAGCTACTCTTCTGCAGCCACTTTTCTTTGTTCACAGAAATCCACTGAATCCATTACCGTCTGTGGAATACTTCATCCAACAATGGAAGAATATACATTCTTCTCAAGCTCACATGGAAGATTCACTGATATAGGCCACATTGGGGGCCATAAGATACATCTGAACAACCAAGGGAACAGAAATCTCAGAAAGCATGTTCTCAGACCACAAATGACTCAAAGTAGACTCAAGAACAGAAAGCTGGAGAATGAGAAAAATAAATGGAAACTAACACACTTCTAAGAAAACACGATGTTGTGAAAAGAAGGGCCATCTGTACCCCAATGTTTATAGCAGCAATGGCCACAGTCGCCAAACTATGGAAAGAACCAAGATGCCCTTCAACGGATGAATGGATAAGGAAGATGTGGTTCATATACACTATGGAGTATTATGCCTCCATCAGAAAGGATGAATACCCTACTTTTGTAGCAACATGGACGGGACTGGAAGAGATTATGCTGAGTGAAATAAGTCAAGCAGAGAGAGTCAATTATCATATGGTTTCACTTATTTGTGGAGCATAACAAATATCATGGAGGACAAGGGGTGTTAGAGAGGAGAAGGGAGTTGGGGTAAATTGGAAGGGGAGGTGAATCACGAGAGACTATGGACTCTGAAAAACAATCTGAGGGGTTTGAAGTGGTGGGGGGGTGGGAGGATGGGGTACCAGGTGGTGGGTATTATAGAGGGCACGGATTGTATGGAGCACTGGGTGTGGTGCAAAAATAATGAATACTGTTTTTCTGAAAATAAATAAATTGAAAAAATTTAAAAAAAAAAGAAAATACGGGTTGGAGGGAGGTGGGCAGATGGATGGGTGAAAGAGGCGAAGGGCGCTAAGTGTACACTTACTGTGATGAGCACTGAGAAGTATATAGAATTGCTGAGTCATGTTGTACACATGGAACTAATATACTGTTGGTCAGTTGTGCTTGAACTTCAAAAAAAAGAAAAAGGAACATGCATCACAGGAGGCCCATAGACAGAAATTTAAGCTATTTCCATATACGTGATAATTGAAAATATTAAAGGAAAATGTGTAGTACTGAATACCTATAAAAGGTTCAGTGACTATAAATTTTTCTGCTTATTTGTGAATAAAAGTACATAAGGTACTTTAGTATACTTACAGCAAGGATGGTTCTCCTGCTGTAAAATGAAAGACACAAATTCTCAAGGAGGTAGTAATAACGGAAAGGTTCTACAGAACTCCAGTCCCATCAGTGCCAAGAGGGAAATGGTCAGGCATGAAAACGACAAGATAAAATACCATTTGAGATAATATAGTAAATGTCTTCAACATTCCTCGTCACAAAGAATCCACTTTACAAACCCTCAACCGGCCTCCAGGAGGTAAGCATACCTCGCAACTACCTCCTCCTGGAGGAGAAGGAGCACCGAGGGATGACCAAGGAGCTGGGGCAAACTTTGGGGAGTGATACGTGTGTTCATCATCTTACCATGGTGATGGTTTCCTTGTTGCTTACCTATGTTCAATATCAACAAACCGTATCCTTTGAAAAGATGTTGTGATCACATATACATTATAACACACTGAAGCTGTAGGCAAAATCTAATAGACAAATCCTAAGAGATTTTATTTTGCCTGTAAGCACATTGCAAGTATTTTCATATAGCTAACAGAACTTAAAAATTTATAAGCCAACTTGAAATAGACAAATCAATGTAAACTTAGAGTAGGTAAGAAGTCAGTGACTTCTATTGTACATCCTAAGGACAAAGTGAGAGAGATAAAGAGGCTGCTATTAGAAAAATATGAGATTATTATTCCAACAAAAATAAATTCTAATTATTGTTTACTTTCTGAAAACAGATTTTTCTTCAGTGCTCACTTTATTTGTGAATTACAGTTCAAAATATCAGATACCTGAAGTACACAAAGATTTGCATATCAGGCGATTTTGAATATTTTGATGATATATATGAGATTTTTAGTTATTTGAACAGCTATCTCCAAATAGCAAATAAAAGAAATTTATGTTCCTGGGGCACCTGGGTGGCTCAGTGGGTTAAGAAATTTATGTTCCTAGGTTGTACTATTGTACCTAAATCAAGGAATAGCAACTCTGAAATTTGACTTCTAAAAGAATACAAAATTCTTGGATATGGATACCAAAACAACATATCATTTTAAAAATGCTAGAATTAGAAGTATTTCAGGAGAAAAGGCCCTCACAATGCAATTCATACTGATTCACACCAAGCTTGAATTTTGTGCAAACACACCTCTCTAGAAAGGAGCTCCTGAAATCTATAACATTTTCTTCTTCAGCCCTCACAGCTGAGGTCAGGAAAATGTGTGCTAGTGGGAAACGTACACTGCCTTTGAATGGCCACTGTCTGAAAGAGAGCAGGAGCTGTCAGCACAATGGTTGATCCTGGGTATCAAATGCACAAGAGAAAGAGGCCATCTTGTCACGAAAGTAAAACATGCCCAGTCGTGGGCACTTGGTACATCTGGCAGCTGTCTGGATGCTGATACCAGTAGCTGATTCTTAATTAGATCCTATCCAATGGGTCCAAAAACACTAGGTTCTCACAGACTGTGGCCATGAGCAGGTGGAGGTGAGAAATCCAAGACTCGTTCGTTTGTACCAGAGACCAGGGATGACAGGGTGAGAAAGCTGAACGGATGCATGAGATGCAGCCTAGGTAGACGGGAATTATTCCAATCAAGATGACCAAGAAATTTCCTCTGCTGAAGACTCAAAAGAAACAGAATTGAGTCTATTTTGACTGGAGGCATTCATGTGGGATGACTCTGCCTCAATTCAAGGATCCTTCTGGACTAATGGCACTTTCTAGATCCTTAAGAATCTGGTGCCAGCCAATCTAAAGAAGTCTACTTAATTCTAGGGGTGTTCCCTATCTGTCTATCAGTGTGGCTCGCTCTCTCTCCTGGGGATATGGTGTTTCACTTGTTAATGACAAAATAAGATATTCATACTGGAAACCATTAATTTCTTTATACTTGGACAGTTAAGGACATTCAGGACCTTTTTACTTTGGGGAAACCAACACTCTGCACATACGTGGCCACAGAAAGTACAGCGACTCATTCATTTCCTGATCACATGACTCCTAGGTGTTCTCCTGTGACAAATGTCCCAGCAGGATGTGGTCACTTAGTGTCTACTGGGCTTCTCAGGTCTCCCATGGACCCGGTGGGACACAGACACAGTCCTTTGGGACAGCCTCCAAGACCAGAAGAAAAGGGCTGACTCAGAAGTTGTTAAAAGTCAACAAACTAGGAAGCATAGAGCACAAAGGACATTACACATTTTAACAGTCTACTCCCAGCACCAAGGCTTAAGCTAGCACTGTTCCCAGGGCCACCAAACTTTACTAGTATGAACAATGTGCTGATCGCTCAAACTACACATAAGAGGATCCTAAACTTACAAGGCTTCAAGCAGAAGCTTGACCAGGCTTTCAGGAGCCACTCTAATACCCATAGCTCCTATAAGTTAGAGTTCCTGACATTAAAAAAAATATTTTATTTATACATATGATAGACTGAGAGAGCACAAGCAGAGGCAACAGTAGACGGAGAAGAAGGAGGAGGCTCCTTGCCAAGCAGAGAGCCCAAGACAGGGCTTGGTCCCAGGAGCCTGGGATCATGACCTGAGCCAAAGGCAGATGCTTAAATCATCTGAGCCAGGGGCCTTGAGTTCCTAACATTTTTAAAGATAATTTTAATGAGATATAAGGTACATATCATTCAAGCCCCCTCTTTAGAACAAATAGCTCAATGGCTTTTTGTATCTTCACAAATCCTTCCTTCTTGACACTCTAAACCTAGGATATTCAGGTTTCCATCCTAGCAAAACTGCTCTTCCTGGACCAAGTAGCACAGTGGATGTGTGCTACTCCACACAGGTGGATGGCTGCAGCCACAACCTCTTCAGACTGACCGAGAAACCTGCCCTGTGGTGCCTGGTCTGCAGGAAGATCTGAATTTCCCATCAAGAAACCCATGAAAAAGCTGTTATTTAACTACCATGTGAAAGAATCCAGTGGGAAGGAAGATACCACCAGCAGCGCATGGGCACTCAGGTGGCTCAGTCAGTGAAGTGACGTAGTCTTGGTTTGGATCAAGCCTTGAGCTCCTGGTCCACAGACTGAGCCCCTCTTTGGGCTCAAGGCTCACTACATAACTGGCTTGGGATTTTCTCTCTCCAACCCCCTCTGCTCTTCCTCCTCACCTGCACCCTTTCTCTAAGAATAAAACCAAAAAAAGAAAAAAAGAAAAAGGAAGGAAAACAGCACTGAAGTGCCATGTCTAATCACATTTCGGTTTGGGGAACTGGGACACGGGAGCAAGAGAAGCCAGAGGAGCAGCCTCTGCACCTTCATGTCCCGGTCGTTTCAAGGGGCACTGAGACCCCAGGGAGGAGGTGGAGATGGTTGGAGGAGGAGGAGGGGTGGCAGGGGTGAGGAGGGTGGGAAAGGAGACGGGGCTGAGAGCAGTGTGGAAACAGAGGCACTTGCCAGGAGAAGAAGGGATCAGGGATAGTATCGAGGTCAGATTAAGTACTCAACGGAAGGAGCACCGTTCAGAAAGTTAGGAGGTCAGCAGGTTAGTAAAGCATGAGCTCACAGGACACAGTGGCAGCCAGTGGACTCTAAGGAGCAGTTGGTGTGAAGGAGAATCCATCTTCTTCCAAGCCTTCCCCTGGTCCAGTGTTTCCTCAGCAACCCAGAGGCTTTCCATGCTTTCCCAATAAATCAGCTGCCTTTGCCCCTAGTACCTCAGCATGGATGCCACAGGGGACCTCCTTGATACAAAGCCCCTTCCCCCGATAGCCCACCACGGGCCATCCCAACGACAGGTCCTCTCTGGAACTTTGGCCATCCCACCTGTTTGCTCCCTCCAACCCAGGTCCCTCTCCCCTCTTCTGGGTGCGCTCTCCTTCCTCTCCACACTCCCGGCCCAGAGCCACTGGCTGAACAATGGAGGAAGCGAAGGAGGACCGAACCGCAACAACAATCACATACACAACCAGAGTAGGGGGTTCCAGCCTTCTCTCAGCAACTCACCGCAGTCTACAGAGCATACATAAGATACAGATCTTGTTGGCAAACCATCAGGCGCGTGCGCGCACACAAACGCACATGCAGACACACACACACACACACACACACACACACACACACACGCACGTGTGAGGCCCCACTGCCCTCTGCTGACCACACGGTGTAAATGCTCATGCATGTCCCCTGGGCCCCCTCCAAGGCATCCCCATACCTGCATTAGTGCCCACGGACAGACACAAGGACCTCTGTGTCCTCCTTACCTCCTTCGAATCAGGTCCTGGCTGCTCCTCACAGCTGATCCTGCCACGCCGGATGTTCGCTCAGGGCGTTCTCCACCTCCGTGCGCCCGATGCGGTTCCTGCAGGATCAATGGCTCTTGTTTGGTTTCTGAGCAGCTGCCCAGGTCAAGAGACCCAGGCCCTCAGGTCTCCTGTTTTGGAGGGTCCCACCTACCCCTGGCCTGCAGGAAAACTGTCACGGGGAGCCAGATACCTGGGACCTGGCTCTGTCATGGGCCCCAAACATGAAGAATGCGCACTCCGTGCTGAGACATACAACACCCGCACGCTCCCCAGAGTTTCTCACCTCACTGCCTCTGCTCAGGGAGGAGGGTGAATATTTAGCCTTGCCCTAGCTCTGGGGCGTGACTCAAGCAGCTTCCTTTGGCCTGAAACCTAATGGAAATCTCAACATTTATCTTGAAAATTTATGCGAATCCTGCATACTTGTCCCCATTAGATCAGCATGTTTCCATCTGACCCTGCATTTACCCCATCCAAGTGTGAGCCTTTCAGGGACTCCTGTGGTGTCGTTGGTCAGAGGGAGGATCTTGCCACACTCGCCAGCCAGTCCTGGAAAGTGGTTGCAGGATCACGGGATGGTTCACGTGGTTTAGAACAGAACGCTGACATCAAGGCACTGCTCTCATCCAGGAAAGAGGACGCATGACACGCCATTAGAACTTTCATAGGAATTGCATTGAATCCATAGATTGTTTTGGGTAGTAGGGACATTTTAACCATGGTAATTCTTCCAAGCCATGAGCATGGACTATGTTTCCATTTGTTTGGATTTTCTTTGATTTCTTGTAGCAGTGTCTGGTAGTTTTCAGTATACAGGTCTTTTACCTCCTTGGTTGATAGATTCCTAGGCGTTTTATTCTTTTTGATCCAATTGTAAGTGGGATTGTTTTCTTACTTTCTCTTTCTGATAGTCCACTTGCCTTTCCCTCTAATGGGTCTCAAGTTTTACTTTTATGTCTCTTGCCATCAGCAACCATTATTCTGACTTCTAAAACCATAGATCGATTTTGCCTGCTCACTGAGACCAATGGAGTCATTCAGTCTGTACGTCTTTGTGTCTGACTTCTTTCTCTCCAAATAATGCCTGCGAGATTTACACATGTCATTGTCTGTATCAATAGTTCATTCTTCATCATTATGTAGAATCCCATTCTATGAACATACCTAAAATGTACTTCTCCACTCTACTTCTGGAGAGAGAAGGAATTGTTTCCAATCTGGGATAACGTGAATAAAGTTGCTATAAACAGTATTGTACATGTCTGTTGCTGAATACTTGTAGGGATTTTATGACTGATAAATATCTAGGAGTAGAGATGCGGAATCATAAGGTGTACGTAGTTTAAGCTTCATTAAGTTATTACCACACAGTTTTCTAATTCCTAACTTATACTCGTACCACAGTGGAAGCTGAATAAAAGCTCCAATTGCATAGTTATGCTGAGCAAAATAAGTCAGTCAGAGAAAGACAAATATCATATGATTTCACTCATGTGGAATTTAAGAAACAAAACAAATGCACATAAAGAAAAAAGGGAAAGAGACAGAGAGAGGGGGACAAACCAGGAAAAAGACTTCTAACTGCAGGAACAAACTGGAGGTCTCCAGAAGGGAGGTGGGGACATGGGTGAAATAGGAGATGGGCATTGAGGAGGGCACTTGAGGAGCACTGGAGTTTGTACTGTTTGCTGAATCACTAAATCCTACACTGGAAACTGATAGTAGACTGCATGTTAACTAACTGGAATTTAAAATAAAATAAAATTAATTAAAAAGTTCTATTTGCTCCATACCCTCCGCAACACTTGTTATTATGAATCTTTCAAACTTTAGTTATTCCTATAAGCATGCAGTATTATTTCATCAGAGTTTTCATACCATTTTAAGGGCCATGTAGTAGTTCCTTCTGTCAAACTGATAAAGTTTTTTATTTACTAATCTTTAATTGTTGGAGGCTTTTGTTTTATTTTTTTAATTCTTTACAAAACACTTGGATGATCATCCTTTAATATAAAATTTTTGTGTGCCAATATTAGAAATTAAAAGAGAGTTATCACTACAGATCTTATACACTTAAAAATGTTAGGGGTGCCTGGGTGGCTCAGTTGATTAAGTGTTTGCCTCAGCAGTTCTGGCTTAGGTCATGATCTCAGGGTCCTGGGACTGACCCAGATCGTGTTCCCTCCTTCCCCCTCCTTCTCTACCTGCCAGTCTACTTGTGATCTCTCTCTCTCTCTCTGTCAAATAAGTAAAATCTTTTCTTTAAAAGAAAAATATATAACACAAAATAAAACAAAAATCCGAATGATTCAATATCTATTTTAATAATTGAAATAATTATTAACAAACTTACCAGAAAGAAAGTCCTAGATCCAAGTAGTTTTACTGGGAAATCCTATCAAACATTTATGGAAGAAATAACACGAAAATTACAAAAACCCTTTCAGACAGTAAAGGAGCAAGTAAAACTGGATGTTATCAGGTTTTAAGCCTTTACCAATGTGAAAAGTGAAAAATATTCCATGTTAATCTTATTTTTCCTTTGGTTAGTAGTAAGATTGGAGTGTTTCTTTTTGAAGTTTGTTTGTTTGCTTTTGTTTGTTTGTTTGTTTCACAGAGAGATACAGTGAGAGAGGGAACACAAGCAGGGGCACTGGGAAAGGGAGAAGCAGGCTTCCCACTGAGCAGGGAATCCAACATGGGGTGCGATCCCAGGACCCTGGGACCATGACATGAGCCAAAGGCAGATGCTTAACAACTGAACCACCTAGGCACCACAAAGTGTTTTGTTTTTTTTTTTAATGTATTTATTTGACACACAGAGAGAGGGATCACAAGCAGGCAGAGAGGCAGGCAGGGAGAGAGAGAGTGTGAAGCAGGCTAGGCTCCCTGCTGAGCAAATGCCTGATGTGGGTCTGGATCCCAGGACCCTGAGATCATGACCCAAGCTGAAGGCAGAGGCTTAACCCACTGAGCCATGAAGATGCCCCAGATTGAAGGTTTTTGTATATTTACTGTCCTTTTCCCATTTTAAAGTCTGAATGTTTGTCTTTTTCTGACTGGTTCTTTAAGGTTTCTTTATTTATTTGAGAGAGGGAGGGAGAACAAGAGAGAGAGAACACGAGGTCAGAGGGGAGGACAGAGCAAGAGACAGAGACAGAGAGGAGAGAATCTCAGGCAGGCTCCCCACTGCACAGGGAGCCCGGCACTGACATGGGGCTCAGTCTGACCATTAAAAGATCATGACCTGAGCCAAACTCAATCAAGAGTTGGACACCTAATTGAGGAAGACTGAGCAGAGTGTGGCGTGCTCATTATGAGAGTAAAAGTCCTCAGTTCGCAGTCCCTCTACCTACACACGGTGGTCTAAAATACCGGCTTGTCGGGGCGCCTGGGTAGCTCAGCGGGTTAAAGCCTCTGCATCAGCCCAGGTCATGATTCCAGGGTCCTGGGATCGATCGAGCCCCGCATTGGGCTCTCTGCTCAGTGCAGAGCCTGCTTCTCTCTCTCTCTCTGCCTGCCTCTCTGCCTACTTGTGTTCTCTCTCAAATAAATAAATAAAATCTTTAAACAATAAAATAAAATAAAATACCTGCTTGTCATTAGAGCACTTTTGACCTAAGGTATCACTCAAAGACCAGAACTGTGGGAGAGATGGATCACGAATCCAGTCACTCCCCACTTACTAGATTTTCAGTAGCACACTAAGGCACAAGGAGACAAGATAGTTTGGTTTTGATGGAGAAAGGAGATAGGTCATGAAAAACCAGAATATAAAAGCCATACAACTTCAGAGTCCCGAAGGAGGTCCTATGCACCCAGGTAAGTGGAGATAATGAAGCAAAACAAGCCCTTCTGGCACAATATTTCATTACACACCAGGGCCTGTACCATATTTGTCTGGGGGATCATCCTTCCAGGGAGCCAGAAAAGTAATAAGACAAAGAAATGTGCAGTATTATCATACTTCTCAGAGAGACTGAGAGTGTGTGGCTGGAAGGAATTTGGGATAGTGTCTAAGAATTGCATAAAAGACACAGCAGTGAAAGGAGGAAGTTGCTCACCACCTCCCTAAGCAAAGTAGATCAGACCAGCTGGGGGGCTTTGCTTCTGACTGGGAGGGACACGTGAGTTTGGGGCCAGAGCTGCGTGGCTTGGCACTCTGGGGATGAGGCTGCACGCTGTCACCTAGGCCTTTCTTTGCATCCCTCCCCATGCAGCAAACAGCTTTTCCTCCAAACAGATGCTGAACTAGTGTATAAAGGATGTTGGTTATGTATTCGCTATGAAGAATGTTGGGCTCCCCGCGGGGCTGCACATCTCAGTCTCCCCCTGGCTGCGGGAAGGTGCAGAGAAGAGGAGAGAAGCCGCACTTTTCCTGGTGCTCACTTGAGTCCTCACGCTCTCCAGCGTGCTCCCTCCTCCCTTCCTTACAAAACAGAGAGAAAAAGAAGAAAAGCGTGAAAGTCAGCGGATGTATTTGGTTAAAAAACACCAGAACTCCTTTCCCCGGCCTATGACATAAGGGTGAGAGAGCTCCAACATCTCCGATCCCCCATTCCAAAATCAGAGAAGCTCTGAAAAATAAAACTGCTTCTCCTATCTCATTTGATGCAAACCCTGACCTATCAGGAAGTGAAACTCTCTGCGGTCTTTATCCTAATCACTTGGCAGAGTCCTATGTTTCAATGCAGAAATACTTATTGGTATGATTTCAAGATGCAGCTCCATAAAAGCTGGGAAACAATGAATTCTAAAACACGTTAGCCACATGGTTTTCAGGTAAGAAAGAATACAGAAAGATATTTCATCAGCGGCGACGGAGAAAATGTTCACAAGCTCCCCGAACAGTGCCTGGCACCCAAGAAACAGGAATTCCATTTTCTCCTGCCCATGTTTTGCTTGTATGGAGAAGGAGCCCTTCTTCAGAAATTAGCTCCAGGCTGCCTAATGGGGATCACATATTACGGATGAGGTACTGAGTGAAAATATCTGCAACTTATGCAACAGACAAAAAGCTAATATCTCGAAGATATCCAGAATTCTTAAAGAAGAAAAAGACCAAACTTGGTAGTAAAATAGGCAAACTACATGAATAGACAGTTTACAGAAAGAGATAAGCAAATGTTCCTTAAACATTAAAAAAGTAACAGACGGTTACAGAAGGGCAGGGTTGGAGTGATGGGGAATCCGGTGATGGGTTCTGAGGAGGGCAGGTGTGGTGATGAGCACCGGGTGTTACACGCAACTAATGAATCATTGAACACTACATCAGAAACCGATGAGGTACTATATGTTGGCTAATGGGACTTAATAAATAAATAAACTAATTATAATAATAAATAAGCCACCTTTGGGAGCCTGGGTGGCTCAGCTGGTTAAGTATCCGACTCTTGATTTGGTTCAGGGATGATCTCAGGGTCCTAAGAGCCCCACAATCTGCTCTGTGTTCACTGGGAGTGTGCTTAGGATTCTCTCTCTCTCTCTCACTGCCTTTGCCTCTCCTTCTACTCTCTCTCTCTCACTCTCTCTCTCTCTCTAAATTAAATAAATAAATCTGGGAAAAAAAACCTGCCTGATAAGTTTGATTTGAAAATTGTTTTTCCCAGTTCTGTGTACTTAAAATGTCGTCAAAGCAATGGCATCTAATAGCAATGAATCAATATAGCCCAGATCATGACTTCTAAATATCATTGCCCATTCTCGTAGGAGCTCCTACGAGAAACTGATGTTTCCAGGTATGGAGCAGAGCAAATACCAGGTAAGTCTAGGACCTCTTGTTAGATCAGAAAGTAAAGAAGTAATCGAACAATGGTGGGGGCACATCAAAGCAACACAAAAGTCCACCGAAGGGTCCTCTGCCTCAGAAAGTTGGATGCAGTCCTGTGATAAGCTCTGACCAGTGAGACGTGTGAGGGAGTGAGACGTGCCACCTCAAACAGAACATCTGGGACTGAGTCTGGCTCCCCTTCCATCCATCTCATATAGCACCTGGCAGTTCCCTATGGTGGGCGCTCTTTGAGGCTGGTCCCACGAAGACCATGTAGATAGAAGGCAGGTGCTAGAAACATACTTCCCTAGTAGAAGCTGCTAAGACACACGGCTACAGGTTACTCACAGTAACATCTGGCCCTTCCTAATTGGCATGCATCCTCCTGTCTCCTCTCTATGAGGCAGCACAGCCTTACAGGTGAAGCATGAACTCTGTTGTCTGAGACACATGGTTTTGACTTCCGGCTCTGTCTGTTCCTTCACTTCAACCTCAGACAATTTACTGTGAGTCTCTGAGCCTCCACTTCTACTCTATAAGGTGGGTGGTTATACCATCTCAGGTTTGGGGGGATTAAATGAAGTAATAAGACATGCCAAGTTTGAGTCAGCACCTGGTGCACACACAGTAAATGTTAAATAAATTTTAGCTGTATACCTTTGTATCTCAAGTGTAAATATTCCGAAAGCTCAGAAACGTATTATGACAAAAGAAGGACTTGTTCAATTTTTTGTTTGGGTTTCCTTCTGAACAGTGTTTTTCAACAAATCCTGTGATATTTACATTCATTAACAGTATTTTTTCCTCTTAACAAGATACTGTGCTCTTTTTAAGTTATGAATGATAGCTCTGCATCAGCTTTTAAAATTATGTAGTATTAAATATTGTCAATAATTTGATCATTTCTCTATTGTTGGGCATTTTTAGAGGCTGCACATGGCATCAAAAACAAATGAAATAGATGAAAGTCTATCACCATGTATTGTAGGCTAGAATAAATTGTTAACTTTTGTTTGTCATGTATCTACATATGTATATATGTATAAAATTGAAAATGTACTCCCAGGGGCACCTGGGTAGTTCAGTGGGTTAAGCCTCTGCCTTCAGCTCAGGTCATGATCCCATGGTCCTGGGATCCAGCCCTGCATCAGGGTCTCTGCTCGGCAGGGAGCCTGCTTCCCCCTCTCCCTCTGCCTGCTGATCTGTCTACCTGTGATTTGTCTCTCGCTGTCAAATAAATAAAATCTTTTTTAAAAAATTCTTCACTCTATCTGATTAAAAATATAATGATAAAAATAAATAAGATGTATTCCCAGAGACTCTCAGATGGTGGAGAAATAGGAAACCTTAATTTCATCTGGTTGCAGGAATTCAGTCAGAAAGTTTTCGAATCATTCTGAACACCCGTGAACTCACCCAGAGATGTAAGAAAAGAGTAGCTGCAACTCTAGAAATATAAAAACGACCAGAAAGGCTCTCATTCAGAATAGAAGGCTAAAGAAACAGCTTCTAGGAGAAACAGAAACTAAAAGAAGTTGTGATCACTAAATCAGTCCTGCAAGAAATACTAAAGGGGATCCTTTAAGCAAAGAGAGAGCCCGAATGTAACACGGACCAGAAAGGAACAGACACTATATACAGAAAGAGTGCCTTTAGAGGTAATACAATGGCACGAAATTCCCATCTTCTAATAGTTACTCTGAATGTAAATGGAATAAATGTACCATCAAAGGCATGGGGTTTAGGATTGGATGAAAAGGCCAAGACCCATCTGGATTTCATCTAAAGAGAATTGTTTTAGACCCAAAGACACCTCCAGATTGAAAGTGAGGGGGTAGAAAAATATTTATCATGCTAATGGACATAAAAGAAAACTGGGGTAGCAAAACTTATCAGACAAATTAGGTTTTATTTTTTTAAAGATTAATTTGGCAGAGAGAGATCACAAGAAGGCATAGAGGCAGGCAGTGAGAGATGGGGAAGCAGGCACCCTGCTGAGCAGACAGACTGATGTGGGACTCGATCCCTGGACCCTGAGATCATAACCTGAGCCAAAGGCAGAGGATTAACCCACTGAGCCACCCAGGCGCACCCAGACAAATTAGATAGTAAACCAAAGATGTCATAAGAGATGAGGAAGGCTATTATATCATACTTAAAGGTTCTATCAAACAAGATCTAACAATTGTAAATATTTATATTGTTAACACAGGAGCAGCCAATTATATAAGCCAATTAATAGCAAAATTAAAGAAACACAGCAACAATGATACAATAATAGTAGGGGACTTGAACACCCCACTCACAGGAATGGACCTATCATATAAGCAGAAGATCAACAAGGAAACAAGTGTTTTGATTGACACAGGGCACCAGGTGGACTTCACATATATATTCAGAACATTCCATCCTAAGGCAAAAAAAAAAAAAAAAGATATTTTTCTTGAGTAAACAAGAACATTCTCCAGAATAGATTAAATACGATGTCACAAATCACATCTCAACTGGTACCAAAAGTTTGGGATTATTCCTCACATATTCTTAGACCCTAGTGCTGTGAATCTGGAACTCAATCACAAGAGGAAATTTGGAAAGAACCCATATACATGGAAGCTAAAGAGCATCCTAGGAAAGAATTTCTCTCTTATGAGATGATATGCTACTCTACAGAGAAAACACTAAAGAATCTACCAAGTAACTACTAGAGTGATTAATGAATTCAGTAAAATTTGAGGATACAAAATTAGTATTAGAGATCTGTTGCATTTCTATACACTCCTAGTGAAACTGTAGAAAGAGAAATTAAGAAAGCAATCCTGTTTACAATTACCCCAGAAAGTTAAAAACACCTAGCTATAAACTTAACCAGTGAGGTGAAACACCTGTACTCTGAATGCTATCCAACACTGGTGAAGGAAACTGAAGATGACAGAAACAAATTCATGAGCAAATGCCATGTTCATCAACTGGAACAACCAAGATTAAAATGTCCATACTACCTACAGGAACCCACAGTTTTAATGCAATCCCTATCAAAATATCAACACCAGTTTTCATTCAACCAGAACAAAGAATCTTATGGAACAGAAAAGACCCTGAGTGGCCAAAGAAATCTTGAAAAAGAAGAACAAAACTGGAGGTACCAAAATTCCAGATTTCAAGATATACTACAACACGGTAGTAATCAAAACAATACAGCCTGGCACAAAAATGAACACAGAGATCAATGAACAGAACAGACAATCCAGAAATGACCCCACTCTTGTATGGCCAAATCATTCATGACAATGGAAATCAGAAATTCACAATGGGGAAAAGATCTATCTCTTCAACCAATGATGTGGAAAAACTGGACAGCCACTCACAAACAATGAAATCACACTACTTAATTACACCAAGCACAAGAAAGACTCAGAATGGACTAAAGACTTCCATGTGAGACCTGAAGCCATAAAATTCCTGTCATTTCTTTAACATCAACCATGGAAACAGTTTTCTAGGAAGGCCTCCTCTGGCAAGGGACACAAAAGCAAAATGAAGACACTGGCATTACAATGAAATCTAAACTTCTATTCAGTGAAGAAAACTACCAATAAAACTCAAAGAGGACATATGGAATGTGAGAAGATGTTTGCAAATGATGTGTCTAATAAGAAGTTAATATCAAAAATATATAATGAACTTATAATATGCCACACCAAACAACAACAACAACAACAACAACAAACCCAAATGATTCAATTTGATACAACTGAAAAGCAAATGGAGAGCATGAAGAGACAGCTCTGTATAAGTAAATAAAGATGGGCAGTGGACACATGAAAGGGTGCTCACTATCACGAACCATGGGAGAAATTCAAAGCAAAGTAACAATGAGATAGCATCTCTCCCATGCCATAATGGGTAGAAGAAAAACCATAAAAAAGAACAAGTATTGAGTACGAGAACAAAAGGTACCCTCATGCATTGTTGGTGAGAGTCCAAACTGGTGGAGCCACTGTGAAAAACACGACGTGGGTTCCTCACAAAATTTATAAATACCATAGGATCCAGTAATCTACCTGAGGTCAGTGAAAATGCTCATTTGAGAAGAGAGATACATCCTCCTTTAAATGAAGTATTACTACCACAGCCAAGATAGGGAAGCAGCCCAAGTATCCATGCATATATTCATGGATAAATACTCGGACATAAAAAATGTATGTGAACTTGCCATTTGCAACAACATGGATAGATCTAGAAGATATAATGTTAACTGAAAGAAGTCATTCAGAGAGAGACAAATAAAATATGATTTCACTCATATCTGGAATTGAATAAACAAAGAAAAAAGATGAATCAAAACAGACTCTTCAATACAGAGAACAGACTGAGGGCTGACAGAGGAGAGGAGGGAATGGAGATGGGTGACAAAGGTGAAGGGGATTCAGAGGACATCGATGGTGATGGGCACAAGAGTCATGTGTACAATGGATGAATCATTATACCCCACACCTGACACTAACTTAACACTCTGGTACTGAGACGTGAATAAAAACATTTCAAAAAGAATACTGGCACAGCAACAGATTTCTTGATTTCATTATCTTGGAATGAAAATGTGATATATCAAGTTTCTGAAATCATTATTAAGTTGGGAAAATGGCAGTGTGGTCATAAAGTTGCTCCTACCCAGATATATAATTGAGTAACTATAGCAGGTCTATGTGATATATGCTGTTACTTCTCCCCCCAACATGATTATGCCCCCTTGCATCTTCTTCAGCACATAACCTTAATCCCACATGCAAAAGTTCTCTGTGTATGAATTCAAATGTGCAAATCTTAAACCTGTATACCTAGGAAATATCTCTTCTCAAAATCAGTGAATGAGGCAATGGCCTTGTGTCTAAAATATACCTATATTAACTACACACATACAAATAAACTATCAAATGAAATACACTAAGATGGAATGAAATCATATTGATACAGATACACTCCTTTTTTATAGGACTAGTCAATGTGGGAAGAAATTTTCACCTGTGTGGGAAAAGTTAGTCATAATCTACAGCAACAAATGCTGCTGTTATACCAAGCTGCATTCTCCTTAGATGGCCTATCTTCTTTCTTACAATAAGCCACAGAAAGGAGCCTTGGCAATATTAAGACTTAGGAAGATATATGAATATATTATGTGAATTCGAAAATAAGAAAAACAGAAAAGTGAAGAAATTGGAAATGTATGAATCAGTGGACACTAGCATCATTTTTAACATACTAAACAATACCATCACGTTTCTTCTTCTGAAAGAGATTTTAAAACTCTGCTTAGTACAATCTTCTCCATATTTAGAGCTTGTCTTCCTAATTTCTTTTATTATTTTTTAAAGATTTTATTTATTTGTCAGAAGGAGAGAGAGCACAAGCAGACAGAGTGGCAGGCAGAGCAGGCAGGGGGAGAAGCAGGCTACCTGCTGAGCAATGAGCCTGATGCGGGAGGCAATCCCAGGACCCTGGGATCATGAGCCAAGCAGATGGCAACTGCTTAACTGACTGAGCCACCCAGGCCTCCCAATAATTCTTTTTAAAATTTTATTTATTTTCTTATTTTAGAGAGTGATATCGATGGCCAAATGATGGAGAATCAAGAAGCTGAGCAGAAGAGAGACAAACAACTACTGGACCACAAGAGGGGAACTGGAGAGAGAAGTGATACCATAAGAGGAAACAATATTAGGGACTCCTGGGTGGCTCAGTTGGTTAAGCAGCTGCCTTCGGCTCAGGTCATGATCCCAGCATCCTGGGATCGAGTCCCACAGTGGGCTCCTTGCTCAGCGGGGAGCCTGCTTCTCCCTCTGCCTCTGCCAGCCATTCTTTCTGCCTGTGCTCCCTCTCTCCCTCTCTCTCTCTGATAAATAAATAAAATCTTTAAAAAAAAAAAAAAGAGGAAACAATATTAGAATAATTGGGATCCCAGAAGAAGGGAGGGCAGAAGGTGTATTGGAGTAAATTATAGTACAGAATTTCCGTAATATGTCAAAGGGAACAAGCCACAAAACCAAGGAGGCTCAGAGAACACCCCTCAAAATCAATAAAATAGAGGTCCACATCCTGTATTCTAACAGGAAATATTACAAGTCTTACTGACGAAGAGAAAAGTACTGAGAGCAGTTCAGGACAAGAGGACTGTAACATACAATGGTAGAAATATTAGATAGACAGCAGACTTATCCACAGACACCTGGCAGGCCAGAAAGGACCAGCATGATATATTCAGAGCACTACACTAGAAAAATATGCAGCCAAGAATACTATATCCAGCTAGGTTGTCATTGAAAATAGAAGGAGAGATAAAAAGCTTCCAGGACAAACAAAACTTAAAAGAATTGGTAAACACCAAATCAGCCCTACAGCAAATAGTGAAAGGGGTCCTCAAAGCAAAGAGAGGGCCTAAAAGTAATAGACCAGAAAAGAACAGAGACAGTATACAGTGACAGTCACCTTACAGCAATACAACAGCATTAAATTCATATCTTTCAATAGTTAGCCTGAATGTAAATGGGCTAAATGCACCAGTGAAAACACACAGGGTACCAGAATAGATTAAAAACAAACAAACAAACACCCATGATATGCTTTCTACAAGAAACTCATTTTAGACCCAAAGACACATCCAGATTTAAAGTGAGGGAGTAGAAAACAATTTACCATGCTAATGGACATCAAAAGAAAGATGGGTGGCAATCCTTACATCAGATCAAGTAGATTTTAAGCCAAAGACTATAATAAGACATGAGAAGGACACAATATCATTCGTAAAGGGTCTATCCAACAAGAAGATCTAACCATTTTAAATATTTATACCCGTAACATGAGAGCAGCCAATTAGATAAACCAATTAATAACAAAATCAAAGAAACACATCAATAATAATACAGTAATACTAGGGGGCTTTAACAATCCTTGCACTGAAATGGACACATCATCTAAGCAAAAGATTAACAAGGAAATAAAGGCTTTAAGTGACACACTGGACCAGATGGACATCCCAGATATATTCAGAACATTCCATCCCAAAGCAGCAGAATACACTTTCTTCCCTAGTACACATGGAACATTCTCCAAAATGAAACACATCCTAGGTCACAAATCACATCTCCACTGGTACCAAAAGTGAGGGATCATTCCCTGCATATTATCAGACCACAAAGCTCTGAAGCTAGAACTCAATCACAAAAGGAAAGTTGGAAGGAACTCAAATACATGGAGGCTAAAGAGCATCCTACTAAAGAATGAATGGGTCAACCAGGAAAGTAAAGAAGAACTGAGAAAATTCATGGAAACAAATGAAAATGGAAACAAAACTGTTCCAAATCTTTGGGACACAGCAAAGGCAGCCCTGAGAGGAAAGGATATAGCGATACAAGGCTTTCTCAAGAAACAAGAAAGGTCTCAAACACACAATCCAACCCTACACCTAAAGGACCTGGAGAAAGAAGAGCAAAGAAAGCCTAAACCCAGCAGGAGAAGAGAAACCATAAAGATCAGAGTAGGAATCAGTGAAATAGACACCAAAGGAACAGTAGAACAAATCAACAAAACTGGGAGATGGTTCTTTGAAAGAATTAGTAAGATTGATAAACTCCTGGTCAGAATAATCAAAAAGAAAAGAGAAAGAACCCACATTAATAAAATCATGAATGAAGGAGGAGAGATCACAACCAACACCAAGGATATACAAACAATTATAAGAACATATTATGAGCAACTATACACCAGCAAATCTGACAATCTGGCAGAAATGGATGCATTCCGAGAGATGTATCAACTACCAAACTGGAACCAGGAAGAAAGAGAAAACCTGAACAGACCCATAACCAGTCAGGAGATTGAAGCATCCATCAAAAAATCTCCCAAAAAACAAGAGCCCAGGGCCAGATGGCTTCCCAAAGAAATCCTACAAAGCACTAAAAGAAGTATTAACACCTATGCTCCTGAAACTGTTCCAAAAAATAGAATGGAAGGAAAACTTCCAGACTCATTTTATAAGACCAGCATTACCTTGATCCCAAAACCAAACAAAGATCCCCATCAAAAAGGAGAATTACAGGCCAATATCCTTGATGATCATAGACGCAAAAAATCTCGCCAAAATACTAGCCAATTGGCGTCAACAGTACATTAAAAGGATTATTCACCATGACCAAGTGGGATTTATTCCTGGGCTGCAAGGATGGTTCCACATCAGCAAATCAATCAATGTGATACAATACACTAATAAAAGAAAGAACAAGAACCACATGATTCTGTCAATAGATGCTGAAAAAGTTTTTGACAAAGTACAGCATCCTTTCTTGATCAAAACTCTTCACATTGTAGGGATAGAGGGGATATACTGCAATACCATCACAGCCATCTATGAAAAACCCACAGCAAATATTCTCATTAGGGAAAAACTGAGTTGTTTCCCTAAGGTCAGGAACACAGCTATTCAACACTATTGAGCCCTATTCAACAGCTATCACCACTGCTATTCCACATAGTACTAGAAGTCCTAGCTTTGGCAATCAGACAACACCAAGAGATAAAAGCCATCTGAATAGGAAAAGAAATCCAACTCCCATTCTTTGCCATGACACTTTGTGGAAAAAGCCAAAAGACACCACTCCAAAACTGTTAGAACTCATACAGGAATTCAGTCAAGTGTCAGAATGTAAAATCAATGCTCACATATCATTTGCATTTCTATACACCAACAGCAAGACAAAAGACAGTGAAATTAAGGAGCAAACCTATTTACAATTGCACCCAAAACCATAGGATACCTACAAATAAACCTACACGAAGATGCAAAGAAACTATACTCAGAAAACTATAAAGTACTCACAAAAGAAGTTGAGGAAGACACAAAGAAATGGAAAGGCATTCCATGTTCATGGACTGGAAGAACAGATATTGGGAAAAAGTCTATGCTACCCTAAGCAATCTACACATTTAATGCAATCCTTGTCAAAATACCATCCATTTTTTCAATGAAATGGAACAAATAATCCTAAAATTTATTTGGAACCAGAAAAGACTCCAAAGAGCCAGAAGAATGGTGAACAAGAAAACTAAACTTGGTGGCATCCCAACTCCAGACTTCAAGCTCTATTACAAAGCTGTCATCATCAAGACAGTATGGTACAGGCACAAAAACAGGCACCTAGATCAATAGAACAGAAGACAGAGCCCAGAACTAGATCCTCAACACTATGGTCAGCGAATCTTCAACAAAGCAGGATAGAATGTCCAATGGGAAAAAAGACAGTCTCTTCAACAAATGGAAAATTGGACAGCCACATACAGAAAAATGAAACTGGACCATTTCCTTACAGCACACACAAAAATAGACTCAAAATGGATGAAAGACCTCAATGTGAGACAGGAACTCATCAAAATCATTAAGGAGAACATGGGCAGCACCCTCTTCGACCTCAGCCACAGCAACTTCTTCCTAGAAACATCGCCAAAGGCAAGGGAGGCAAGGGTGAAAATGAACTATTGGAATTCATCAAGATCCAAAGCTGATGGACAGCACAGGAAGTGTCAACAGAACCAAAAGACTACTAACAGAATGGGAGAAGATATTTGCAAATGACATATCAGATAAAGGGTTAGTATGCAAAGTCTGTAAAGAATTATCAAACTCAACACCCAAAGAGCAAATAATCCAATCAAGAAATGGGCAGAAGACATAAACAGACATTTCTGCAAAGAAGACATCCAGATGGCCAACAGACACATGAAAAAAATCACTCAGCATCAGGGAAATACAAATCATAACCACAATGAGATACCACCTCACACCAGTCAGAATGGCTAAAATGAACAAGTCAGGCCATGACAGATGTTGGCGAGGATGCAGAGAAAGGGGAAACCTCCTACACTGCTGCTGGGAATGGAAGCTGGTGCAGCCACTCTGGAAAATAGCATGCAGGTTCCTCAAAAAGCTAAAAAGAGAGCTACCCTATCACCCAGCAATCGCACTACTGGGTATTTACCCTACAGATACAAATGTAGCGATCTGAAGGGGAAAGTGCCCCTGAATGTTTGTAGCAGCAATGTCCACAATAGCCAAACCATGGAAAGAACTTAGATGTCCATCAACAGATGAAGGGATAAAGAAGATGTGCTATATACATACATATATATATACACACACAACGGAATACTATGCAGTCATTAAAAGAAACCCAATCTTGCCATTTGCAATGATGTGGATGGAACTAGAGGATGTAATGCTGAGTGAAATCGGCCAATCAGAGAAAGACAATTATCATATGATCTCTCTGATATGAGGAATTTGAACAAGGCAAAGCAGGAGGTCTGGGGGGTAGGGAAGAAAATAATGAAACAAGATGGGATTGGGAGGGAGACAAACCATAAGAGACTCTTCATATCACAAAACAAACTAAGGGTTCCTGGGGGTAGGGAAAGGGTGGTTGGGTTATGGACACTGGGGAAGGTATGGGCAATGGTGAGTGATGTGAAATGTGTAATCCTGATGATTCACAGACCTGTATGCCTGGGGCAAATAATACATGATATGTTAATAAAAATAAGTTTTGAAAAAAATTTTAAAATAGTCCCTCTGCATGCACATTGACAAATAAATGGTCTGACTTAACCAGAAATAATGTAGAACTTCAATGGCCATGATGGGGAAGTTTTGATCATCCCAACCTTAATTTTCTCAAAGCTGAATTGGACAACCATGGCTCTAAAATGGGATGCGTATTTCAATCAGTATTTTGAAGCTTCCAAATGCTATCAAAACTAAAAACGCATCTCTCTGTATACAATTTGTAAACTAAATGAGATAATCATACACCTAGAGAGACAAAACAGCTTCTGAGTCCTCTTCGTCCCCTCCCTCACCTTCTTTGTCTACACAGCGGAGGCAACAACCTTGTGCTCAGGCCACACCATCAGGCCCCATCTGGCACCATCTCCCTCTGCTCTCTCTGCGCCCTCTCATCTCCCCTGATCCTACCCTCTGATCCCTTCACTAGCCCTGCTTTTCCCTCTGAAGCTCCCTCTGCTCCCCCCTTTCTCAAAACTGTTGAAATCGGCCCCTTTGGAGTTAAGATGTCTGAGGATCTAAATAGACTCCAGATTTCCAAGTTATCTCTTTTTATTTCTCTTACTACAGTTGACACCCAATGTTACATTCGTTTCAGGCTCACAATTAGTGATTATGGAAGTTTAAACGTTTAAATGTTATGCTATGTTCACAAGCAGACCTACCATCTATGCCATTCCATCACAACGATTACTGACTGTATTCCTTGCTCTCTGCTTTACGTTCCTGGGACTTACTCATTCCAGGGCTGGCGGCCTAGATCTCCCTCTTCCCTTGGCACATGTTGCCCACCACATGACAGGAAGTGGGCTGTGGGCTCTCCTTTGTTACAATTTGTAAATGATTGGCATCTCTGCTTCCCTCCTGAGAAGAAAGCATCCACCTGGGATAACTTCTGGCCTTAAAACGGACATAACAGCTCCGAAGAATAACCTCAGTTTGCTCAAACTCGCGTTAGGTATTTAGGTCACCTGATCTCAGAACAAGGACCACATCTGGATCCAAGTAGACTCAAGGCATCCTCAACTTCTCACAACCTAAAACGAAATGCCTATACCCAGGCTTTCCTAGACTAACCGGCTACTGTCAACAGTGGATTCCAAACTTCTCAGCCACGACAGGCTTTACTAAACACTGACAAACCAAACTCTATTAATCAGAAAAAGGGGATGACACAGCCTTTGAAACCTGAAACAGAAGTCGACCAACAGCCCCTTCCCTCGGGCTTCCTCACGATCAACTTCCCTTTTCCCTCTCTCTGTGTGACAGGGAAGGGAATGCCCTTGGAGTGCTCACCCCAGGACACAGGGAGCACCATCACCCCGTAGCTATTGGCGTCAACAGGTAGATGCTGTGGCTGGGGGATACGCCCCCGACCTCAGAGCCACCCTGCCCCCGCCCTCTGGGATGAGGCCACTGAAGAACTCGTCACAGCATCCCCTTTCGCCATCCCCATGCCCCATGTAGTAGAAGCCATTCTGAATTCGCCTCACACTCAGCATTTTCCAGCCGGTCACCTCACCTCCTATGAAATCCTCCTGCTTACCACTCCAACAGAACTCCTTCTGGTTCCAACAGCCTCACCCCTGCCACCCTTCTGCCCCCCTTCACATATGAAACCCCCCACAGCTGCTTCGCACTGACAGATCACCTGCTGACTCCCTGTGACAACCTGCAGCAAACTGCTCTAACCGATGCAGACTTTTCATGCTCTTCTGATGATTCCTCTTCAAAGGAGGAAAATGACAAATATCATGACAGGTATGCTACTGCAACTCCCTTTGAACACACTGAGGCAGCACCTTTCCCTCTGGCTGCTTCAGGCCAGCAGGATGAGTTACACGCCCTTACTCCAGCTTCTACTTTAGCCAGCAGCACGACCACAAACATGGATGCGGATACTCGGTATGTGCTTTGGGCAGCTCGCTCATGGTTCTGGAATATGGAAGCAATGCGGTTTCCTTCCCTACAAGGAGGATGAGATGGAAAATGGTGCCCATGTTCAAAACGCATCAGATGCCACACCTCTGCCTGCAGATCTGGTCATTATTAAGGTCCCAGGGATATTCTGCACTTGGATCCCGGGAAGCCAAAGGAAACCCCCTCGCTGATATTCTGTCCAAAAAAGCTTCTCAAAAGGAGATCAATATCCAGACCTCTGTCATGTTCAGGAGGGATGTCCCACCGCTGAGAAGTTGGAATAATTGACCAGACATGGCCAACAATGGGGCCCAGACAAGGAGAAACAATGTTGCAAATCTAATGACACCTGGATAAAAAGAGATATTTTAGGCTTGGAGCAAAGAACAATCTGGCCCTGCCCAATGCTCTAAAATTCCCACTCCTGACAACTGTGCCAGCAGCAAACAATTGCTCTGCTGACAACTTGAGAGCATTCATGAACCACTATGGATGGGGAAATGTTACAACGCCTGCAAAAATGGCATACCAGGCTTGTCTCACTTGTCCAAAATACAATCCTGGGAAACAAGTCCATACCTCCCCTGGGCATTTTAAACCACTCAATGAACCACCAGACATTTGGCAACTGGATTTCATGCAATTTCCTCATCTCATGGATATAAGTAGGTGTTAGTCAATGTGCCTATAGGTCTTCTCACTGGACAAAAGCTTTCCCTTGGAGAAAGCCCAATGACACTTCTGCAGCTAAAATCCTGTTAGAAAAAATTACCCTTCCCAGGGAAACCCTCTTAAACTATACACAGTGACCAGAAAACCCATTCTACCATGCAGGCATTTCGCCAGTTTGTGATGTTTCCCTAGTTTTACAACAATGTCATTGTACATTACTGTCCTCTGTCTTCAAAGTTAGTCTCACAAAATGACCGCAATACTGGGGACTCACCTGGAAAAAACAACTACCTGGGTCAAAGGGATTGCCGTCACTCCTAAATCTAAAGCCCACCCCTTTTTGGAAACCAGTCTCTCCCCCTGGGAGATAGAAACTGGACACTGTGCATTCGACCTCTGCCTCTTTGGACCCACAGCTGGAAAAGGGGATATATTTCAATAAAGCAAAGATCGAGTTGCCTCTCTTCACCCTAACCATGCTGCAGCAGAGCAGACTTTTCCCAGTGCACTCCCAGGGACACTAACCGTGACCGTCACACCTTGCAACCTGGACATTCTGTTGGGAAAGACACCAACACAAAGATTCTCTCCAGCCTCCCCTGAGAGGCCCCTCTCCCATACTGCTAACTAAACCTTGCACTGCCAAACCCCAGGGAATGGATTCTTGGGTCCCCAGGACACCTTTAAAGAAGGCACCAAAGCCTGACTTGACCTGTACATCATCTGGTCACAAGAAGGTTATTACAGCACCAACTGAAATACAAAACATCTGAGGAGACCCCTTTCCCCACATGTCCCGACAAGGCCTGCATTCCTCTCCTCACTATTTCTCCTTCTCCATATCCTGTGCAAAGAATATGCCACTTTCTGCATCTCCCAGTCTCTTCCAAAAGGAGGAAACTTGTTTGGATTATCACCTTTCCAGAAAAAACTCACTTTGATCTTGTGAGCATTTCTAGATGTTTAGAAGGTTCAGAGTTCAAAAGTCGTTCCTTTACCTCTACTACTAACTGAATCCTGATTCGAATCCAAATGCATGGTTTCTGAAGTTACAACATAACAGATCACTTTTGATAACACATAGAGTTCTAAACAGTTCTTTTGAAAAATCAATACTGTTTGGAAATGTCCTGAAAGTATTCCTATTCTTGCAACATGTTCTCCAATGAATGCTTCACGTTTTTCAGTGTACTCTATGTCCCCAAACGTGCTCCCTGATTTCAGTCAGTGCGCTTTCCCAGTATTTCACTATTTCGCTCATAGCCACTCATGGAGGACACTTCCAGGAGACATACAGGACTCTGGGTGGGCCTTCATAGGGAGAAAATCTTCCTCCTTCAGCCCAAACGAGTGCCAATAAATATTTTCAGCTGGCTCCTTTCATATATAGGGTCCTGGTATAGAACCAACATATGGTTTGGAATTGTCACCTTGCTTTGGTTCTGCACTTGCTGTCTCTCAAATCCCAAGAACCAGTGAGGGGATGCGGGCTCACTGTCTCAATCTTGAGCAGATACCGACTTTACATGGGGAGCTGGTGAGACTTTCTCCCTTCTAACCCTCCCTGCTCCTCAGCGGTCACCTGAGTAGTTTAGAGCTGTCATGCACATACCCTCCAACATGAGACAGGCCAACCAGAGAAGGCTTTGCTAGCACTGAAACACAATACCACTAAATACAAAAAACTTGACTGTTGACTTAAAATTCTTCCAGGGAAATTTCCCTAACGTTTTAATTTACATTACTATTAACTCACATACACTGTTCTATTCATTTCAGGTGTAAAATCGTGACTCAGCACTTCCATGCAACACCTGGCGCCCAGAACAAGAGTAAGGCTCAATCCCCATCACCTGTTGAACCCATGCCCCCAAACACCACCCCTCTGATTACCAGCAAGTTGTTCTCTAGCTAAGAGTTGTTTCTTGGTTTGCCTCTTTTCCTTCTCTTTTATGTTTTATATCATATAAAGCAAAGATCGAGTTGCCTCTGTTCAACCTAACCACACTGCAGTAGAGCAGACTTTTCCCAGTGCAACTCCCATGTTTCATACCATAAATTCCACAAATGAGTGAAATCGTATAGTACCTGTCTTTCTCTGGCTGACTTATTTCGTTCATCAAGGCAAATCTTGGTCAGAACGAGCAAAGTCATAAGGGGAACGTCACAGCAGAGGGAAGAGGCTTTGGTAGGGGGTGTTCTGACACACTACCACTCCATATAAACGGGGGAACCAAAAGCAGGACATGGACTTGACCCTGCACATGGGTACTACACTATTCTAGCCAGCAGAACTCTATTCTCATCTCTCTATCCAACCCCCGACCTCCTCCAACAGGACGCACCCATGAGAAGCCATAATGATTTGAACTACCAGATGCCTCCAATGCACTTCTGGTTCTTAACAGCCTTTCAAATTTTCCTTTCTCTGACAACAGTGAACCTCTCCCAAGTCCCCCAATGTGCCAAAGGTTTAGTCGCAGCTTCTTTGGCCTACATTCAGCTTTCCTTCCTTCTCCACAAACCCAACATTTGCTGGTAATTCTAACCTTGAAGGTTAGAAACTGGACGGCACATTGTTTTTACCTGGGGCTCTGATTCCAGCAGTAATCGGCAATGGGTCCCAACTGCATTCTTCTAGGGCGCCCCGAGAGTCAGCAGTTGGGGTTTTCACTCACAACCACATGCTGCTCCTGTTCCTCTTAATTCGAGTCCGGATTTCTCCCCAGAAACAAGCCTGCATCTGCAACAAACCAACCGCGGCATCTGCGGAATGGCGTCGCACGACCCCTCTAGCCAGGGTCAAGCCTGAGTCAAATAGGTCTTATTCAAACACCCTCGAGGAAAACGAGGACCAAACTGTGGCAACAACACCAAAATGCAACAAGGAGGCGGCTCACCTACCAGCATGTCTCGGGAAGCCGCCCAGAGCCCCCTCCTCAGCTCTCAGCCCACAAGCGCACTCCAGCCATCGCACCACAGGAGGCACCAAGCTGCTGCAAAGTCCCGAGGGTCTCTCCGGGGCAGCGTCAGAACTTGCTGTAAACGCAGCCCTGAGGGTCTGAGGGTCTGAGGGTCCTCAGCTGGCGGCACAAACCCTTCCTGCCCTGAAACCCAGCGTCAGATGACGTCATGGCGCGCCGCCTACGCCCTAAGGCTGCTGAGCACAGGAGCAAACAGCCCCGCTGGCTGGAGGCATGCGCGCGCCCTCTGCCGGCTGCCCTGGGAATCTCCGCAATGCTCTAAGGGGACGATGAGGGGGTTAAGGGGACTGGGGGCGCTGGGGGACTAATGGGGTGCGGGGGTGTGGCGCTGCTCTGGGGGAGGCACTGAGGCTGCTCTGGTCCCAGGAAGCCTGTCCCTACACTGGGACAGGCCTTTACGACAGCACCTCAGATCCAAAAATTGATTGCTTCTCCTCTCAGTCTGAGTGATGAGTGGAGCCAAATTTGACAATGTCATTACATAAATTGGAGTGCTTGCCCTGCTCCCTTCAAAAACACAGAATGCAGGGCACCTGGGTAGCTCAGTTGATTGGGCAAATGCCTTCAGCTCAGGTCATGATCCTGGAGTCCCGGGATCAAGTCCTGCATCGGGCTCCCAGCTCCGAGCTCCGAGGGAAGTCGGCTTCTACCTCCGATCTTCTCCCCTCTCATGCTCTCACTCTCTCTCAAATAAATAAGTCAAGCCTTGAAAACAAATCAAAATACACACTATGGAAGTACAAATGTAAAGGAACAGACACCTGTGTTTACCCACCAAAATGTTCCTACGACATAAGTCACTGACACCCGTTACACTCGTTGAGCTTTTCTTTCCTTCTTCCTTTTAGGAATAATTTCCGCTCCGGTCACGATATATGAAAGTCCACTGATACAAGACATCATTTAGCACCCAGATCTTCATTGCGAGAGTTTATTTTCGACCATGCCAATAAAATGTTTGGTGACACATAGGTGACAGAGTCAAAATGCAATCCTAGGGGGACCTACAGATGTGTTATGAATTTTCTGCATATCTCTTTAGATCCTATTTTCAATGAAAGGGACTTTAGACATGGTAGATGGATGAAATCCTTTCCACCAGTGTGGTAAGGAACCAATTTTACCTTCGACTACTAACTGCCATCTCTTCACAAGCAGGAGGAGGCTTGGTGAAGTAGAAGTTTCTGCTTGGATGTAAGAGAAGGTTGCATGGCTTGAAACTGTCCACCTCACATCCCACGTCAGGATGGGCAGGCAACCTGACGATAGCAACCCTGCATCCTGCTGCACATTGCCAGCTCCAGAGGGAGAACATGGACCTTATTCTCAAATACCCTGGGTTAAGATCAGCTGTGCCTCTGTGCCAGTTCCAGACTGCAGGACTGGGGCCTGGTTTTGGAACATGAGCTAGGCCCCGCTGGTGCAGGAGGAACGCAGCAGGGACAGGGCAGGGAGGGAGATGGCTCGGGGTCACTTCCCCACAGGGCAAGCACTAGAAACTACCTGCCAAAGAGCAGCATCCTCTCCCTCAAGCCTGATCTCTCCCTGACAGATCCTGAGGCTGGGCCCCACATCCCCAGGCCGAATGACGGGGACTCATCTTCCCAAGTGCAATGGCCCTCGGAGGGAGATCAGAGCCCTGGACTCAGAGAACTCTGATGCCCACGATTCCTGCCTTTTCTTGCCCCAAGACTCAAAGCCCCTCCTCCGTGGGCCATGATTCTCCTTCCGCACTCCGGGGCCACGTTCCACCTATCTTCCTTGCAATTCCCCCTTGTCCCTTCCTCTCTCTATCCCTGTCACCTCTGGCTCTTCCTCTCCCACTCTCAGACTCTTGGTGCTGCCACACTGTCTGGGTGTGGTCCAGGAGTCCTTGAGAGAGAAGCTGATGAACCAATGACTTAAATTAATAAGTTTCATGGAGTTCCCACACAGATCAAGCGTGAGAATCAGTTGGACATCTTCCCATTTATGTATATAATGTAAGCCCCACACTGACACCCAGTGAGGTTACAGAGATAAGTGGCCTTTCTAGAGATGTTTTAGGTCTCATACCTTCTCCATTACTATGGGATGATTTGAAAACCACAAATCTTTCTATCCAAAGGTGAATACCCAGGACTGAAGAATATTTTAATGCCACATATGCAGTATCATTTTCACACAGATCAGACCGATTTTTCTTTGAGATTCCCTTTTAGAGTTGTGTTCAAAAAGCTATTCAATTTGCAAATATATGTGGAAACCCTACTTATCCTTTCTTGATTAATCTAGCACATTTGCAATGATGATCAAAGGACAAACATTGTGGGTTTCATTCTTCTGAAACATATTGAGACTTCCTTTATTCCCAATTTATAGTTCTATTTAAATTCAATTCCTTCTTTGCTATAGACTAATATCCAGGCAATCCAGGACTCCAGAATGGGGCCCATGGCCCTCGGAGGGCCAGGACATAAGGGAAGGTAGAGCAAGACCTTCGTTTATACTCACACCACCTCCTACTAACCAGAGGGGATCAGGAGAGATGGTGGACCTAAGGAACCTCAGACACCTGAAGGGTGGAAGTCTGCAGCCATGATGGATATTGGGAAACCTTGGGGAGCAGAAAAAGAGGAAGGGACACAGAAAGTGGGAACAGGGGAGGCAGGGTTGGATGCCAGTGAGTCTAGGACTGGATACAAAGATAAGGACTGGGCATGAGTTGAGGGTGAGCATATAGTCAATAAGTACCCTTATGGACAAAATGGGAGTCAAAGAAGAACCTTCAAGGGGTAGGATATTTGAATTCAATAACAGAACCACTGATAACAATATTACAATAAATGTCTCCTTCCAGCCTGAGTGTTCCACTTTGAGTGACAAGCTGAATAATCTCGCTATTCTCTAGGTCATTCTACTGCCTTGCATGTGGAAGGGTCTTTGGTGATGACACACACACATTCTAGATTAGAAAACTACATTATGATAGAATCCATAATGTTATATATGTTTTGCCTTAACATAAAACAGCTGTAATAGCTTTTTGTGATTTCTATATGGTTGTGTATTACTCAATTTCTGTAACATACATACATTCTATCATTTAAATAAAACAATAGGAGAGAATAGGTGTCAATTACTAGTAAGTAATGGTAGGACTAATTATGCAACATTATGCATTAAAAAACAAAAAGCAATGATTACTAATAAACTTTTCAGTGTATAATAGGTTTAGACTTACCAACAAAATGAAATAGGAAAGACAGGGATGAACATTTCCATACATACAAACAGTTTGCCAACTACTTTCCTTTCTTACAATTCTTTAATGCCACTAGAGTTCACATATAATAGTTTCTGGAATACAACAGAGGGATTCAACACTTCCATGCATTGTCCAGGGCTCATCAGGACAAGCAGTTCCTTCATCCCCATCACCTATTTCTCCCATGCTGCCAACCATCACTTTGTTGTCTGTCATGAACAGTCTGGATAAAAGACCTCAGACTGAGGCAGGAATCCATCTAAATCCTAGAGGAGAATAGAGGCAGCAACCTCTTTGACCTCAGCCACAGCAACTCCTTGCTAGACACAATCCAAAGGCAAGGGAAACAAAAGTGAAAATGAACTCTTGGGACTTTCTCAAGATCAAAAGCTTCTGCACAGCAAAGGAAACCATCAACAAAACAAAGGGCAACCCACAGAATGGGAGAAGCTATTTGCAAATGACACTACAGACAAAGGGCTGAAGTCCGAGGTCTACAAAGAACTTCTCAAGCTCAACACCCAAAAGACAAATAATCGAGTCAAAGAATGGCAGAAGATGTGACCAGACACCTCTGCAAAAAAGACATAAAAATCACCAACAGACACATGGAAAAATGTTCATCATCATTAGCCATCAGGGAGAGTCAAATCAAAACCACATTGAGATACCACCTTCTACCAGGTAGAATGGCAAAAATTGACAAGGCAAAAAACAACCAGTGGTGGAGAAGTTGGGAGAAAGGAGAGCCCTCTCACACTGTTGGTGGGAATGCAAGTTGGTGCAGCCACTGTGGAAAACAGTGTAGACGTATCTCAAAAAATGAAAAATAGAGGGTAAGATATTTCACACCAGAGCTGAACCTGTTCCAAAAATTACATGTGGCCAAGGGATTCATTGTGGCTGGCTCACTTGTTCTCAGGATCCCTTGTTTTTCCCTTCTTCCCCTTCAACTTCTTCAGAACTAATAGCACAATCAAATATTTCAAATTTAGAAAGACATTCCAAGACTGGAAGAATGCAGAGTGAGTTCAATGAGTTTCAGGCTGGAGGAAAAAGATAGGACCATGAGGTGGCATTAACTTGAAATCCCCTTTCCTGGGGGAGTGACAGGTTTGCAATAGGGGGAACCCATCACAGTATTAATCCTTTCAAGACTGGGGACATTGAACAGGGTTCACATGTGCCTAAGTAATGCCTTTCTGCAGCCTGACTGGGGGCGGGGGGGCAGCGGACTCTGCACCAAGGATTTAGAAATCTAACAGCTGTTCAGGGACTTTTAGAGCTGAAGAGTTCATCTTGATTACTTAATTGACTCACTGACTTTAGTTATGATAAGAAAATGAGGGTCAGTTTCACGACCTATGGAATTCAGGCAGGCAGTCAATACTTAAACATCTGCTCTCCAGGGTTATGTTCTTAAAAGACTGGATGTGTAGAAAACAAATCTGTCTTAGGCACCAGCAAGAGGTCTTTAACTCATGGGTTGCAGCTGCCAGTACACAGGGGCCATCTCTGGCTCACTGATATCACAGAACAGAAACAGAATCTGTCACCATGAAGATGTAATATATTTCATCATGAAGGTTTTCTTTCCAAACAAAGTTCAAAAAGTATTCAAACTCTTAATTCATTTGATTGTGCTTTGTAGCAAGTGAAAAAAAATTTTTAAAGGAAAGAATATTTACTTTAACACTCCCCTCACTGAAGTAGACAGATCATCCAAGCAAAAGATCAACAAGGAAATAAAGGCCTTAAATGACACACTGGACCAGATGGACATCACAGATAAATTCAGAACATTTCATCCCAAAGCAACAGAATACACATTCTTCTCTAGTATACATGGAGCATTCTCCAGAATAGATCACATCCTGGGTTCTAAAGCAGGACTCAACCAGTATCAAAAGATTGGGATCATTCCCTGCATATTTTCAGACTACAATGCTTTGAAGCTAGAACTCAATCACAAAAGGAAAGTTGGAAGGAACTCAAATACATGGAGACTAAACAGCATCCTTCTACAGAATGAATGGGTCAACCAGGAAATTAAAGAAGAATTGAAAAAATTCATGGAAACAAATGATAATGAAAACACAACCGTTCAAAATCTGTGGGACACAACAAAGGCAGTCCTGAGAGGAAAATATATAGCGGTACAAGCCTTTTTCAGGAAACAAGAAAGGTCTCAGGTACACAACCTAACCCTACACCTAAAGCATCTGGAGAAAGAACAAGAAAGAAAGCCTAAACCCAGCAGGAGAAGAGAAATCATAAAGATCAGAGCAGAAATCAATGAAATAGAAACCAAAAAATCAATGGAACAAATCAACGAAACTAGGAGCTGGTTCTTTGAAAGAATTAATAAGATTGATAAACCCCTGGCCAGACTTATCACAAAGAAAAGAGAAAGGACCCAATTAATAAAATCATGAATGAAAGAGGAGAGATCACAACTAACACCAAAGAAATACAGACAATTATAAGAACATACTATGAGCAACTCTACGCCAACAAATTTGACAATCTGAAAGAAATGGATGCATTCCTAGAGACATATAAACAACCATAACTGAACCAGGAAGCAATAGAAAGCCTGAACAGACCCATAACCAGTAAGGAGATTGAAACATTCATCAAAAATCTCCAAACAGGGAGCCTGGGGGGCTCAGTGGTTAAGCCACTGCCTTCGGCTCGTGTCATGATCTCGGGGTCCTGGGATCGAGTCCAGCGTCGGGCTCTCTGCTCAGCAGGGAGCCTGCTTCTGCCTCTCTCTCTCTCTGCCTGCTTCTCTGCCTACTTGTGATTTCTCTCTGTCAAATAAATAAATAAAATCTTAAAAAAAATAAAATAATAAATAAATAAATAAAATAAAATCCCTTCCTATAAAAAAAAAAAAATCTCCAAACAAACGAAAGCCCAGGACCAGATGGCTTCCCAGGGGAATTCTACCAAACGTTTAAAGAAGAACTAACTCCTATTCTCCTGAAACTGTTCCAAAAAATAGAAATGGAAGGAAAACTTCCAAACTCATTTTATGAGGTCAGCATCACCTTGATCCCAAAACCAGACAAGGATCCCATCAAAAAAGAGAACTACACACCAATATGCTTGATGAATACAGATGGGAAAATTCTCACCAAAATATAGCCAATAGGATCCAACAGTACATTAAAAGGATTATTCACCATGACCAAGTGGGATTTATTCCAGGGCTGCAAGGTTGGTTCAACATCCGCGAATCAATCAATGTGATACAACACATTAATAAAAGAAAGAACAAGAACCATACCTTCCTGATCAAAACTCTTCAAAGTGTAGGGATAGAGGGTACATACCTCAATATTCTCAAAGCCATCTATGAAAAACCCACCGCAAATATCATTCTCAATGGAGAAAAATGAAAAGCTTTTCCACTAAGGTTAGGAGCACAGCAGGGATAGCCACTGTCACCACTGCTATTCAACATAGTACTAGAAGGCCTACCCTCAGCAATCAGACAATGAAAGGAAATTAAAGGCATCCAAATCAGCAAAGAAGAAATCAAACTATCACTCTTTGCAGATGATCTGATACTATATGTGGAAAACGCAAAAGACTCCACTCCAAAACTGCTAGAACTTGTACAGGAATTCAGTAAAGTGTCAGGATATAAAAACAATGCACAGAAATCAGTTGCATTTCTCTACACCAACAACAAGACAGAAGAAAGAGAAATTAAGGAGGCAATCCCATTTACAGTTGCACCCAAAACCTTAAGATACCTAGGAATAAACCTAATAAAGAGGCTAAGAATCTATACTCAGAAAACTATAACGTACTCACGAAAGAAACTGAAGAAGACACAAAGAAATGGAAAAATGTTCCATGCTCCTGCATTGGAGGAATAAATATTGTGAAAATATCTATGCTACCGAAAGCAAACCACACATTTAATGCAATTCCTATCAAAATACCACCCTTTTTTTTTTCAAAGAAATGGAACAAATAATCCTAAAATTTATGAGGAACCAGAAAAGGCCTCGAATATCCAAAGGAATATTGAAAAAGAAAGCCAAAGTTGGTGGCATCACAATTCCGGACTTCAAGCCCTATTACAAAGCTGTCATCATCAAGACAGCATAGTACTGGTACAAAAACAGACACATAGATCGATGGGACAGAATAGAAAGCCCAGAAACAGACCCTCAACTCTACGGTCCACTAATCTTCGACAAAGCAGGAAAGAATGTCCAATGGAAAAAAGACAGCCTCTTCAATAAACGGTGTCAGGAACATTGGACAGCCACATGCAGAAAAATGAAATTGGACCAATCCTTACACCACACACGAAAATAGACTCAAAGTGGATGAAGGACCTCAATGTGAGAAAAGACTCCATCAAAACCCTTGAGGAGAACACAGGCAGGAAGCTCTTGGACCTCAGCTGCAAAAACATCTTCCTAGGAACATTGCCAAAGGCAAGGGAAGCAAGGGCAAAAAGGAACTATTGGGATTTGATCAAGATCAAAAGCTTTTGCACAGCAAAGGAAACAGTTAACGAAATCAAAAGACAACTGACAGAATGGGAGAAGAGATTTGCAAATGACATATCAGATAAAGGACTAGTGTGCAAAATCTATAAAGAACGTAGCAAACTCAACACCCAAAGAACAAAAAATCCAATCAAGAAATGGGCAGGAGGGTGCCTGGGTGGCTCAGTTGGTTGAGCAACTGCCTTAGGCTCAGGTCAACCATCAGGCTCCCAGCTCCATGGGGAGTCTGCTTCTCCCTCTGACCTTCTCGCCTCTCATGCTCTCTCTCACTGTCTCTCTCTCAAATAAATAAATAAAATCTTTAAAAAAAAGTTTATTAAAAAAAAGAAATAGGCAGAAGACATGAACACACATTTCTGCAAAGACAACATGCAGATGGCCATCCAGACGGCCAACAAGACACTTGAAAAAGTGCTCCATATCACTCGGCATCAGGGAAATACAAATCAAAACCACAATGAGATATCACCTCACACCAGTCAGAATGGCTAAAATTAACAAGTCAGGAAATGACAGATGCTGTCGAGGGTGTGGAGAAAAGGGAACCCTCCTACACTGTTGGTGGGAATGAAAGCTGGTGCAACCACTCTGGAAAACAGCATGGAGGTTCCTCAAAGTGTTGAAAATAGAACTACTCTAAGACCCAGCAATTGCACTACTGGGTATTTACCCTAAAGATACAAATGTAGTGATCCGAAGGGTCACGTGCACCCAAATGTTTATAGCAGAAATGTCTACAATAGCCAAACTACGGAAAGAATTTAGATGTCCATCAACAGATGAATGGATAAAGAAGATGTGGTATATATACACAATGGAATACTATGCAGCCATCAAAAGAAATGAAACCTTGCCATTTGAGACGACGTGGATGGAACTAGCGGGTATCATGCTTAGCGAAATAAGTCAAGCGGAGAAAGTCAACTATCTTATGATCTCCCTGATATGAGGAGGTTGAGATGCAACATGGGGGCTTAAAGGGGTAGGAGAAGAATGAATGAAACAAGATGGTATTGGGAGGGAGACAAGCCCTAAGTGACTCTTAATCTCAAAAAACAAACTGAAGGTTGCTGGGGGGAAGCGGGTTAGGAGAAGGGGGGTGGGGTTATGGACATTGGGGAGGGTATGTGCTATGGTGAGTGCTGTGAAGTGTGTAAACCTGGTGTTTCCCAGACCTGTACCCCTGGGGATAAAAATATATGTTTATTAAAATTTTTTTAAAAATTAAAAAAGAAAAAAGAAAAAGAAAGAAGGAGATAAGAGGGGCACCTGGGTGGATCAGGTCTTGATCTCAGGATCCTGGGATCGAGTCCCACGTTGGGGTCCCCACTCAGTGTTCAGTCACCTTGTCCCTCTGCCTCTCCCTCCTCACCACTGTACTTGCATAAAATCGTTAAAAAGAAAACAGAAAAGGAGATGGGTAAAAGGTACGTTTTGAAGATATTATTGATGAGTTTCCTTCCAATGAAGACTGGAAAGGATAAATAAAACAATTCCTGTTGTCCTTGTAAATTTAACTCTAAAAGAATAAAAGGTTTATGGTATCAGGGACCTGTCAAGTTAACCCTTGGTTTCCAACTACTGTAACAATGTTGGAAAAAATAAACACTGAAAAGTAACAAAGGCATGTTCCAGTGGAGGAAAGTCTGTGCTTTTACCTGGGGCACTGGTTCTAGCAGAACTCAGAGAGGGGAACGCCAGCTCCTCCTTCTACAAGGTCCTGAAAGTCAGCTATAAAATCTATAAAGTACTCACAAAAGAAATTGAGGAAGACACAAAGAAATGGAAGAATGTTCCATGCTCCTGGATTGGAGGAATAAATATTGTGCAAATATCTATGCTGCCGAAAGCAAACGACACATTCCTGCATTCCTGTCCCAACGCAATGTAGCTCCAGTTCCTCTGAAGCTGAGTCACGGCTTCTTCCCAGAAACAAGTCAGGATCGGTAACAAAGCACCCGCAGCATTTCTGATGTGGTGTCCCCTGACCTCTCAAACCAGAGACCCCTGGGTAAAATAGGGCTTGTGCAAATGCCCTCAGGGAAAAGGAGGACCAAACCATGGGAAGAGCCCCAGTATGGAAGCGCCGGCATTTCTCACCTACCAGCACGTCCTGGGGAAGCTCCCAGAGCCCCCTCCTCAGCACTCAGCCAACAAGGCAGTTTCTCTGTCACACCTCAGGAGGCAACAAGTTGCTGCAAAGCCCCCAGGTCTCCCCAGGGGTCGGGGGAACTGGCTGGAAATACAGCTCTGACTCTCTATCCTGGGGCAGTGAGAGTGGAGCTGGATCCCTGGGTGGCTACAGCAGCCCTTCCTGCAGAGGCCCCTTGGGTCAGAGAAGCCGATGGCGCGCCCTCTGCTGGCCATGGCTGCGCACACAGAGAAACCGCCCCCTTCCTGTTGCAGGTGCGCGGGCTCCCTCTGCTGGCCACCCTGGGAATCCCTGCAATGCTCCTATTATGGCGTTTCAGTAGGAGGGACAGAGGGTGCTCTATCTCCCCTGACAGGTCCTGAGGCTTGGCCCCACAACTCCATGCAAAAAGAGCTGCGCTCATCTTCCCAAGTGAAAAGGCCTCTGCAGAGCTCAGCCACTGAGAGGTCGGAGCTGTGGGCTCAGGGGAATCTGATGCCCGGGAATCCCGCCTTCTCTAGCCCGAATGCTCAGAGCACCTACCTACACCTCCTCCACCCAGGTCCTTTCTCCACCTCCACACAACTAGGCCACCAACCGCTGTTCAACCTTGAAACTCTTCTTTGTCTCTGCTTCTGTCTACCCTATCTCCTTGCTTCCTCTCCCTTGCTAGCACTTGCACAATTCCCCCTACCATTCACTGAGTGTCTCATCCTGACAGTCTTTTTTTTAAAAATATTTTATTTACTTATTTGACAGACAGAGAGCACAAGCAGGCAGAGAGGCAGGCAGAGAGAGGAGGAAGCAGGCTCCCTGCCAAGCACAGAGCCTGATGTGGGGCTCGATCCCAGGACCCTCGGACCATGACCTGAGCTGAAAGCAGAGGCTTAACCCACTGAGCCACCCAGGCACCCTCCTGACAGTCTCTTGATCACTCCCCAGACCCTCAGGCCTCCCACTCTGTGCAGCTCTGTCTGGGAACACCACAGGGAACCACCTCTCCTGTCAACCCCTCTCTCCTGCCCTCCTTTGGCCTAGGCCCTGTCACAGGACGTGACAATCCCATTGACGAAGGCTGCTCAGGCTGACCCTGACTGCCGCAGTGCAGTTACCAGCCCCTCCTGGGCAGTTCAGTGTGTGAACAGACTGAACTTGATCCTTCGGTGGCCCTGCCATGACCCCAAAGCTGCTGGAGGATGGCTGCGTCCATGACCTGGGAAGAAGGAGGGCTTTGCAGAATCCAGCAGCTCTGCGGCCGAAGGGATTGGCAAAAAGGGCCTAAAAGGGGACAGAAGCATACCCCCAGCTCCTCCTGCTGCTGAGGAAGGGATGGGTCTCCTGACAGTGACCTCTGCCCTGCCCACCCCTCCACAGGGAGACTGTGGGAGCATTGTGGGGCATCATGGGTCTCACCAAGATAACTGCCACCATCAGCTCCCCTCAAGCACCCCTGTGGTTGGGGAGCAGCAGAGAAGGTGAAATCACTGCACAAAACCCGGATTAATGCTGGGCCTTCTCACCAGGCTCTCAGGGCCTCTCCAGACACCTCATTCTCTGCTCACTGTCACAGCAGACCACGGCCTGGGGACTGGCAGCTGTCTTGCCGATCACTACCTCCTCCCAAACTAGCAGGTGCCATGTGCTCAAGGGGATCTGTCACCAGAGTTAAGACAAGCACCAGTGGATCTAAATTCAAGCTGGGCCCCCTCCCCAGAAGGATTCCTGGGGTCCTTTGCAGTAGAGGTACCACGAAGCGTAGTCTTGTTCTATTCTCTGTCACCACCACTGCTGCCAGGGTGTAAGCTGTGCTTGAAGGCATGACCCTGTGCACTCGAAGGAGAGGGACTGTAGGTCCTCCTGAAGGCAGACGCTGACACAGACAGAACCATGAATGGTTTATTGGGGGGATACCAGGAGAGACGAAGCACAGGGGAGAGGATGGGCAGGGAAAGCACTCAGACCACCAGGCAGAAAACATTCATATTTTTACTAAATAGAAACTCATTGGAGCCTGGTTGTTGGAGGTCAAGGAGGTCTTCAAATTAGAAAATGATTAGCCTGTAAGGCAAAAGGATTTGGGTTAGTACACTAGGACCTTAGATTTTCCCAAATGCTCTTTGCCTCCCATAGTGTATCTGAGGTCTTGGATGAACACTTGCATGTGTGGCCGCCTCTGTGAGTCTATTTGTAAAAGACAATAATTGTCTTTGCATCTCACATATAAAGCTCTGATTGTACCCGTTCTCCTAACTACCGTTTACTTCATTGTGGCTGTGACCTGACATTTAATAGAAAAAGGGGGCTCTCTGCCTTGTCTTTGAAATGAGAATGGCCACTACCTGGGCTGAGGTGATACACTCTTAGTGCATTTTGTGGACTTAAGTGAACATCTTTTGACGCTCCTCTGCATGGAGCAATTTTCATTTAAACAGAATAGTGAATGGTCAGCGCCCATGTATTATGCATATTACTTGCTTTAGGGAAAGGATTAGAGGGAGAAAGGGCAAGATGTGAGCCAAGAGGGAAAGGGGAGAAGGTGAGGGAGACAGAGAATCCCAGAGAGGCTCCACACTCAGCACCCAGCCGTCTGGGGGCTCAATCTCAGAACCTCGAGATCATGACGTAAGCAGGATTCAAGATTCTACGGCTTCACCGACTGAGCTGCCCAGGGGCCCCTGCAGTTCTTTATGGACTTCAACTCCTATTGCTCTAGTGACCTCAGAATCCATGATGCTCCCCCTTCCACAGATTAAAAAAAAAATGTTGAGGTCCTGAGAAGGCCACACTGAGATTTGGTTTTGGGACGGAGAAATCTGGAACACAGGCAAATCTGCAGGACACTGGGACTGAAGTCCCGGGGCAGGTGCCCAGCTGCAGGCAGGGTGGTGACATAGATACAGAGGCCTGGTGACAGGGCTCTAGCTAGGGTGGCTCCTGGTCAACCCTGACTCCCCCATGAACAGTCTGACTCTGGCTGACGAGGCGAGGGCAGCCCACTTTCGCCAGACCTCGGTCCCGTCTTCCCTTTTTCTCAAACCCCACACGCCGCAGATGAAGCGAGAGGTGTTTCATCCCTCCCAGAACAACAACGGCGGATGCTGGACACGCACGACGGGAAGAGCCAGACGTCTGCCATTGTGCAGCAGAGACACTTCCTGCCCAACAATGGCACCTGCCCACTGCTCAGTGTGTGCAAATAGCCAGGCACACACATGTGTGTGCTGAGGAACTTCAGAATCTTCAAAGCCCCCCCGAGCCTGGTTTCCCCTTGAATGTCAAGCCCTGAGCACAAACTCTGCCTTTCCTCCACTGTCATAACTGCAAGGTGATGATCTGGAAACAGAGACGCCTGTACTCTCCGCATGAAGACTTACCACTTTGAGCAGGAAAGGACACCACCCACGACCCCAGGATATTCCCAACACACACAGGTCAGGACACTGTGAGGCCCAGAGAGGAACAGGGCTCCAGAAATGTGTACAACCAAAAACACCCCTGTACTTACTTGGTTCTCCTCTGGGACCTTCTTGGGCACAGCGCTGCTATTGTCCCGTGGAGCTCCACGGGCTTCTGAGTGGAAAGGAAGCCCTAGAAGGGACGGAGGTGGATTCAGAAGGGCGAGGGCCACGCAGGATTCAAGCCAACCCTCTCCCCCTGCGCCAGCCTATTCCACGCTCTCCCTCTGGAAGGTCCTTCCTGTTTCTCACGGGACTCCCCTGACCCCTGTGGATGAAGGAGGGAACAGCCCCTCACCCTAACACGTATGACCACTCTGCCTGGGAACAGATGTTTCCAGAACTAATCTATTACGCTGGACAACTGGGGCCTCCACACGAGGGTGATGTGAAGGTTGTGCTTCATGCAGCCCAGAGCACAAAACCTCGTGTCTGCGCAGTGCCCCTGGGCAACGCGTCTGTGTCTCTCCTCTGCGAAATGTCACCTTTCTTCTCCATGGCAGACACCTGCTGCCCAGTTCAGGGCGGTGGACCAGACAGTCCATGAGATGGACGACCACACAAAGTGGAGGAATGTGACCATGCCCTCACTCGGGCTTATCTTTGCTTTGGTAAGCCTTGTGGTACCACCTCTCCATCCTCTCCACCGACAGAAGTGGCTATAAACTGTGAATGTGCTTTATGACTCACATCAATTCAGATCATCTCACCGTGTGGTGGAGGAACGAGGTGGGGCTGAGGCCCCCAGATCCCCCAGTGTGGAGGTGGAGGAGGAGGAGGAAAGCCTGGTATATTCCGCCCCACGTGGTAGGGCATACGGAGGGGCCCTGGGCAATGAGGAATCACTCTCACACCTGTACCGACCTGCAGAACAGACAAGAAAATGTCTTAGTGAAACAGACAAAAGTTGCAACACCAAGAGAAGAAACCAAAGCACAGAGCTCTCAGCACCCGGCTTCTTCCGGAGAGCTGCATCTGCTGCCAAACTGACAAGCCCCTCCCAGCTGGTGCCAGTATAAAGACGGGGGGGAGGGCAGTGGCTGTCACAGGAATAGGCTGTCACCAAACATCACTGCCCTGGTCTGCCCACGTTCACCAGCAAGTAGTCGTGTCTTAAAGATGAAAAAGGATCATTGCAAACTAGTCAAGCAGCACATTCCAGACACGGGGGCATCCGCATCCAGGACAACACTTCATCTTTCCTCCTCGGTCCCCGGAGAAGATTCTGGTAGGTCAGAATAGAGGGAATGGGACGAAACTGAATGCCCTTTCTCCACAAAGTTCCTGAGCCACTCCAGGGGAATCGTGCGCTTGAGAGTCCCCAACTCTCCCCATGCTGCCTCGCCTCCTGACAAAGGGTTCTCTACTCTCTACAGTTTCTGGCCATGGACAAAGACCCCTGGGGAATTAGGGGCTTGTGGTCTGACAGAGGCCCTGGAAAAGCATCTTCCGAGGAGCATGATACCAATAACCCTTCTTTACACTCAGCAGCTGTGTTTGTCTTAAATTTCATTTGGAAATTTCAACCCACTGAGTTCCAGAGTCATTTTGTCCAATGGGAAATGAAGATGGGAGGGCCAAATAAGAGAATTCACAGAAATGTGTATGCTTCCCGATGGAAAACTCCACACGTATGATGAGAACAGAAACCAGCTCTTAGGAAAGTTAGGACCAAAGGACCTGCTCCTGGAAGCCCAGCTCAAGGGCGGGGAGGCAGTGGTCAGTGCAGGTCATCACTGACGTCCCCCAGTAGGACGTGTGCGCGGGCTGCGACTCCCACAGTGCGCCTGAGAGCTCTGATACTTCAAAATACTTGTAGAAAGGGTGTGAGTAGCTGGTTCGGCATAGCATGTTTGTCAGAGAGGTAAAACAGGGATAACTCGTGAATCTTGCTGTGAGAACGTTCTAGACTGCAAAGGAGACAGTATAAAATTCAGAGAGATTTTCCTCAGGCTCCATTATTGAGGATTACCGGACCCATCGAACCCCGGCATGAGCACAACACCAGCTGAACATGAAGGAAACCTAAAGGAAATCGGGCCGGCCAGAGGACTTCACTGGGGAGGGAGCGGTCCTCCTCCCCCACTTACTTCCCAGGGGTACACTGGCAGGCAGGGGTGCACACACATCACAGGAATCCTCCCCAACACCAAGTTGCAAGACGGCAGCACCCGTGCCAGAACGGCTACCCGCCCCCTGCGTCTCACCTACAGCCTGGGGTGAACAGAGGCCGTGGGGACAACTGCTGTCACCGCATGTTAATATAGGTCTGCACCTCGACACAGACAAGGAGTCTGCCGCCAAGGATAATCCACTTAGGAAAGAACTCCATTCCAGACAGGCCAGGATCTATGTCCAAGACTACGCTTCCCCATCATGGCAAGCACAGCATCTCCTTCTGTACATTGAGAACAAACACAATGAGAGGCCATGGGAAGCCCAGTGTCCACGCGTGGAAGTGCAGCTGCTCGTGGGTCCACCGGCGGCCCACCAGTCCCCGTCTGAGCGGCTCTGCTTTCCTCCCTGACAAAGGGGTCTTCTACTCTCCACAAGTATTGTCCGTGGCAACAGACACCACCAGGAAACAGGAGTGTCTGGAGTCCTACAGTGGAAATGGAAGAGTGATTTCTGAGAGAAGCACGACCCCTACGAGTGAGCGAGACCAGCTCTGTGGATCCGCGTCCGGCTTTCAGACCCTCCTCAACTCAGGCACAGAGCAAATGCGTAGTCCTCGGTGCTGAGAACCACTGAGGGGCCGATTCACCAACCCCAAATGCAAACCAGTGTGTCTGGAGAGCACATGCGACGCTCCCAGGATGGGTCGGGAGTGACACGATGAGCTGGCACAGCCACCAGACCCCAGCTGAACCCGCTCACGGGAGCACAACTGAAACACGTGTGCGGGGTGGGCCCTGAGGGGAGTCACCGGGATTCCCTCTGCAGCGCTGCTGCTCCAGGGGGCGTTTCTGAGACACACCTGCCCCTGGCAGCGTGCCCCATCATCTCACCCAGGCGCCAACTGGAGGGATTCCAGCTCACGTCTTTGTCCGCACAATTGGAAAGCAGAGGAGGTCTCACAACTCACCTTCTCCACCAACACTCAAGCTGCCCAAAGCACGTGGCACAAGTGGGAGGCTGTCCTGGCTTTTCCGTCTTCCCGCTATGAGGACCTCTGCAAACCACCTCCCTGTGAGTCTCCTGACCCGAAAACCAAACATGCTCCTGCTCCCGCAGGAAAGCAAACCACAAACCCAGCCGGACTAGCTGACTTCACTGTGGAGTGAGACGTCATCCTCCTCGAGATATTTACACACATGCACGCATGCGTACGCACACACACACACACACACACACACACACACACACACGAGGTGAGCATCCTACCACCACGTGTCTCTAAGCATCTACAGCTTGGGGAGGAAGCGCGAAATTGAGGATCTCTACCGGAGCACCCGGAGGCTCCTGGGTGAGCGGCGTGCACTCTGAAAGGGATGGTCGCAGATCACACGCAACACCACAAGGCCAGGACAGGGTGCTGTCCACACTGCAAAACATTTCAGAAACGGACACAACTCAAACGCCCACACCACTTACCGTAGGCATCTCTGGGTCCTTTTGAGGGCCGGTGCGGCTGTTCATCCTGGGAACCGGTCTAGGTGCTGGATCAGACAAAGGACAGACGTTTATTGTGGTTTGCACGCCCTCCATGCCTTCCTCTCCCATCTTGCACTCTTTCCCACACACGTGTCCCTTATCAGAGGGTTTCCCACATGACTCAAGTGACTCCTTTGCTAGGAGAGACACCAGTCCCCTGAGTCTTGCGGGAGACACTCCAGGACCCCGGTTCCAGTGTTTCCATAAGTAATGCATCCCGTGTGGACAGGTCGGGGTACAACTGTCTGGAAATCAACACTAAAATTGGGGTGCTCAACACACATCAGGCAAGTCACTTTTTCTTCGTAGATTAAACATCTACGTGAGAAGAGCCTTGGGTGGGTGACATCCACAAACCCCCACCGTGAACGGCCCACGTTCTCTTCCCCGGCCACAAGGGATGGTTCGTTTGTCCAGCCTGCGGATGAGACCGAGCACGCCTGACTGACCAACAAGTAAGCATTTCAGAGAAGAAACAGACTCTGAAGGTTGGAGAGTCACAAACAATGAAAGCATAGGCAGATGGAGCAATAAAGCTATGGCATGACACCGACAGCATGAAAGGAATAAAATACATTTCATTGATGAATATGGTCCTATAGATTACCAATAAAACAAAAATATAGGAACCTCCATAACAAGCAAATAAATGTCCTTTTTCACAAATAGTCTTTTTTCCCCCAAGGCTCGACTCCTGAGTCCCGGTGGGAAGGGAGCTCGGCTCCCACCTTCTCAGGCGCAGCTCTGCAGAAGGGGGTGGCCGGGGGGAAGCTGTGGAGGGGCGTGAGCTCCACCTGTCACAGGGGCAAGCGTCCAGGAATGGGAAAGGCACCGTGTGGTTTCACGGCAGAAATCAGGCTGCTGCATTTCACATCGTGCTTCCTACCGTGCCACAGAGGCTTCTGGAACTCAGGCCTTCCCAGCATCGGTCTGCACTGCGTGGGTCCCACAGGCAGCATCTCCCCTTCCATCATGCGCAGTCTTGAACACAGAAAAAGAATGGACATTTCTTAATAATTAAAACACCACGTCCTCTCCTAGGCGCTAAACAGCAGAGCCGTCACCCCTCCAAACCGTAAAAACACACGTCAAACTCTCACACCTGTGTTTCAGGTAGGCGTTCTCCCTGCTCTGCTGCACTATCCTCCTCTCCCAATCCTGAGCCCTCATCTGTGGGAGAAAAACACACCCATCATCGGATGTGCCAGACTGTGCCCCAAGAGAAGACGAGGAAAGGAAAACACTTACCCAGTTAGCCACAGCATTCCTCTCCTGCACTGCCATCTGAAAAAAGCCAACACACCAAAAGCCCATGTTCAGGGCTCTAAGGGCCACTACCGTCACCTGCAGGGGGCGCCAAGGGGTCAGTGTGTTGGGCACAACTCAGGTTACCTGGCCTTGGAAGGTGAACTCCGCCTCTGAAAGCTGATGTTGCATGTCTTCCACTTGTTGTCTGAGGGACAAGTGTTTTCATCAGACACAACCCAACATGGGGTGTGATTTTCCATCATCTGCCCAAGTGACCAACCTCCTCTATCAGTCCCCTCATACATCAGATCCCGACACAAGAACCACTTTCACCTCATTATAACTGGACAGTAGGATCAAAGCTATTGTTACAGCCTTCCTTAATCGTTTTCCCTGCCTGCAGGTTCAGAATTGAATAATTTCCTTACCCATTTTCAATCCTTCCCTCAGTTATCACATGACAAGTGTCTTTGGTCATGAAGCTCTATTCTCCTTGAACTTCTATCCTCGCCATGGTTCCCAGGGTTGCAAAGACCACCACCATCAGATGGCACTACAACGTTTATAGGTAAGATTCATCCTAGGACAAACTGCTCTCCTCAAGATTAGGACAAGTGACACCAAGGACACTGGTGGAGTCAGTTTCCACAGAGTCACGCCAGCGCTGGGGATCAGGACATGTTTAGTAATGTAATTGTTTTGTTCCTTATCTTTCTGTGGCTGTTAATTCTCTCTGGATATATCCTCTGAATTTTTGTGTATATTACCTGAGTCCTAATAATGTACAAAGATGAGGAATCCAAAGGGAACAGGGATTTCAGGAGCCAGTACTAGGTAGTGTCTGGACTTACCGATACTTCTCCATTTCTTCTTTAGTTGCCTTCAGATTATGTTTGGCAGATGACAGCTCATTCCTGGTTTCATTCAGATCATGAATGGTCTCTTCTAACTTCCTAAGATGGGAAAGGTATGTACATTGTCCAGGAGACAAGGTCCTGAATTGCTACCATTTATCCTCCCAAGCATACTTGGTGGCCTAGGTTGGAATGTCCCCGCTAAAAGCACAGACTGACAACACAACAGGGAGAGGAATGAAGGCCCCATTTAGGGTTCAACGACAATCAAACTCTGGCTGCTGCCAAGTTCCCTCCAATCGGGACTGTCTTTATACTTCCCTACTTCAATTCATTCACCATGTCACCAAATAACATTGCACTCTGTGCCCTCTCAGAGTTGGTCTTTGGGTTGAGTCGGTGAAGGCTCATTTCAATTCAAAGTGAAAAGCCAAGCCTGACCAGCCACACCCATTAGGATGAAGCAGTGGCCCATCATTAGTCTCACACCTCCATGGGGAGCCCTGATCCTCAGACCAAGGTTGGGCAACACAGTCAGCCCAAAGGAACCTTCCAGAATGGGGATTCACTGGCATGGAAACTCACTCCCACACATCTCTAGGCTTGAGAAGTACAAGCCCTGCCCCCTCTAGAAAGATCCTGGTGTAGGAAAAGGCCAACCGTACTGCCAAAAATAGGTCCTCAGATAATCCATGTGAACTGTCACATACTCAGGGTGTTTTGTCCAGGGAACAGACTTCAGATGGAAAACTGTCAACTCCATTGAGTCAACCTTCTCGAATACAAGACCAAGTTCATGGATGGTGAAGGCAGCAAACAGTGATGTTAGCAATGTTGGTTTGCTGGGCTGCCTCAGACTCTTGTTCATGGTGTTGATTCAAAGGTTTCAACAGGACACATGACAAGAATCACGTGCAGAAAGACTTTAGAAACTGAGACAAAACCTCTAGAAAGAGGAGGACATGAGCATCTGCTACTGGCCTCTCCACCATCCTTCAGCAAATGGCTTCTGGAGCGGCAGTCAATGTGTGGCCCAGGCATATGGTGTTGAAAAGAGAAAGGTGGTGAGGACACTAGACCCACCCCAAGAAGAACTTACCAATGAACAGAACCCAGGTGCCTGTGAGAGAGAGCGGCCCCTACCCCTGGAGAGGGAAGAAATAACACAAAGCTGAGTTTCCAGGGAAGGCAGGGAACACTTTTGCTTTTCAACAGGAATGAGGGCCTCTACCGTCCTGATCTCCTTCTGAGAAACAAAAGGAAACACTGGACAAGAGAGCAAACTTGTGAAATTTCTAGAGCACATGAGGAAACATGAGAACCAGATGGAGAAGGAGGAAGCCTAGGAGAAAGGCAGCCTGGCAGTGGGAGCCAATCTCCCCAAGACACATCCGTGAATTCTGGAACAGGCGAGTGAATACAAAGTAAATGAACAAGCAACCTTTTGGGGACAGGTTGGAATGCAACAAGCAAAGCAAAGTTCCGGTTCAGCCAGCAAAGATGAGACTTAGTGAGACTGCAGGATTTGGATGGGATCCGGGAGAGTTCCACCTAGAAAACCATGTGGAGGGGCACAAGGGTGGCCTGGTCATTAAGTATCTGCTTAAAAGTATTTGATTCAGGTCATGATCCCAGAGCCCTGGGATCGAGCCCCACATTGGACTCCCTGTTCGGCGGGAAGCCTGCTTCTCCCTCTCCCACTCCCCCTGCTTGTGTTCTCTCTCTCACTGGGTCTCTCTCTGTCAAATAGGTAAATGTACAGTCTTTTCTAAAAAGAAAATCACGTGGACAGGAAATACCCTGACCTTCTTAGCGACTGGGCTGCACCAAATGATCTCAGTTGTGCACCAGATGAAGGGACCCAGGATTGCTGGAGCCCCAGCCCACTTTCCACAAAGAAACTTTCCTGGTTTCTGCAGGAAGAGAATTCCATTGTTCTCTCCACATTCTGGACCCAAGTCTCATGCTGAACAAGAACTGGACCTAATGCAGGAGTGGTAAGAGCACGTGAGGAGAGTGAACCTGAAAGGACAGTGCAGACTGACCCAGAGGGGATCCAGGCATCCAAGTGATTAATGCTGCTACCTGCCCCCGCAAGTCCTTAGAACAGAAAGGAAAATGCAGGTTACACATATCAAAATAGAAAGGGCAGGCACAGTTCTACAAAATGCCTTTGGCAAACGTACTCTACGATCCAATTCCAGAAGTTCCAAATACAGTTATCTAGACTTGACGCCACATAAATTTATACAACCGTATTTAGGACAACACAGCATGAGCTTACTCTTCTGCAGTCTGTTTTTGTTGTTCCGTGAACTCCACCATCATATCCACTCTCTTCATTAGTAGGTTGAATTCTGCTTCTTTAGCTATTTTCCGAAAACTTGGGGCACTATAGCTGTCTTCCAGGAACTTTTCCTTCTCTGTAAAGGACGAGTTTCCTTTTGTGTGTTTGTGCCATGACCTGAGAACTTGGTTTTGATGAGGAAGGACAAGGGCAAGACCGCGAAGGCAGGAAGGGATTCTTTTCCTGCCCGATGCAAACTCATCGCCACCCTATGGAGATTTCTTCCCCCCAAACAACATACCTTTCAGTTCTTGGTTTTCGCATCTCAAGGCTCTCGGCACTTCATCATCCACTTCATCTTGGACCTGTAAGACAGATTTAAGAAAAGACCTATGAGGGCACCTAGCAGGACAGCATCACAGAGGGCAACAAAGAAAGTCCCTGAGGCATAAATAGAATAAGGAGAAAGTAAGACAACTGGTTCATTTCAAAAAACGCACAAATGGCTTTCTCAGTGGAACAGATATTTAAAAAAAAATCTTCTACTATATAATTGACTTGCTATCGCCCTTCATCGCTCACATATTTTGTGGGATTTTCTACATAACGTGGACGGCAGCGCTGAATGGTGTGAAGATTACCCAACTGTGAAATAAACCATATTTCCTAGATCTTGAAGTGGCAAACCTCATCGTGGTGGTCCCAAATGAAATCGCAGCTCGCTGTTCAGTAGAAGCTGCAGTGCCCAGACGCCCACTCTCTACTCCGTAAACAGCTCACGGGTACACTGCACTCACCTCCCCCACTGAGTCAAAAGCCTCCCGAGCAGCATTCTAGGACAAGGAACATCGACCTCTTACCACATCCACGGTCCGGATATCTCTGGCTCTCACAACCTCTGAGAGAGCCTGTTTAAGATGAAGGGTGTCCTTCAATTTTTTATTGATGATTTCCAAGTGTTTGATGTTCTCCTTCAAGAAAATATATGGAAATATATATATGTATTGAATGAGGAACAAGGACTCATTCCTTGGGACACTTGGGTGGCACCTGGATGGTCCAGTCTGTGGAGTGTCTGACTCCTGCTTTCATTGGCCTCAAGTCCTGATCTCAGGGTCATGGGATTGATCCCTGCTTCAGGCTACACACTCAACATGGTGTCTGCTTGGGATTCTCTCTCTCTCTCCTTCAGGCCCCCTCCCCTCACTCTTTCCTTCTCTCAAATCAATCAATCTTAGAAATAATAATAAGAGTAATTCATTATTTTTATTTCCATTGTTAGAACACAATGCGGGCAAAGAAAGGATTCTTACTTTGCATTCATTTATTTCCGCAAGGGAAACCTTATGTGCTCTCTTCCTGTGAGATTCTTTCTTTGCTTCCCTGATCTGTAAAGCACAGGAAAAAGGAATCAGAATCCCAAAATAGCATCATGTTAGAGAATCTTTTCTAACAATGTGTAACTCCTTTCTCAAAGAGAGAGGCAGTGCTCTACATTTGTGAAGCTTCTCTTACTCAAGGACCACTCTGGATCCCATGAAATAGATCAATAGAATGAACTAGCCGAGGAGGAAGGAACCAAAATGAAATCACAAAAAATATTTGAAAGGGCACACATACCTTCTCCTCCCAACTGGCTATGTTTGTGTCAAGATATTTGTTTTCCTTTTTCAGCTCAACAATATTCCTCTTTATTTGGTCTAAAGTAACTGAAAGGAGAAAAAAGAATTTTAAGATAATTAGCAAAACCAGCGACATTGAATAATCCCAGTGGGATTGAATAATCCTACCAGGGACACATTCTCTGACACATGGGTGTCACTAACTTGTTAGCATTCCCATTGTGCCTGAAGAAAGCAAGAACTCACAGCAATGAACAACGGCATTCGACGGTTTCCAAAGCGCCTGATGGCCACCCAGGCCGTCAACAGCCAGCACCACAGAATCACCACACTCCATGAGCCCCAGACACTATCCATTATCCCCGCTGGCACACATTCGATTCAATTCATTTTCCCTTGGCAGGAAAGGCTCCCTCCACTTCAGACTCAAAACCATGCTTTGATCCTCTCCCATGACACGTGCTCTGCGTGGCAATATCTGCCTTCTTCTCTGAGTGTAGCCTGTTTGCTAGACTCAGAGAGCTTTCTCCTCTTGACATTCACCAAGAGCCAGCTCATGGCAAAGTACTCCCTCCAGACCTCAGGCTGTGATCATCACTTGCCTCCTAAACATCTCTCTGCAAAATGACACCTTGTATTCTCCCTAGTCCCATGAGGTGTTCCTCCTCCTGGACTCTTAGACAGGGCAACGCCCTCCACATTGTCACTTAGACTCCCCAAGGGGAAGAGAACCATTTGCAAGACTTAACAAGTCAGTGACACATCAGAAGTCACCATATTTATCCCTCGTCTGATTATACGCACATCACACACCGGTACCGAGAATTTTTGGCGAAGAAAGCTGAAGCTGAAAATCTTACCTTCATATTGTCGAGGCTTTACCTAAGAGAGGAAGAAGCAGAGTTGAGCTGGATTTCAGAACATATTACATGTAAAAATCTATAGTTCAGCTATATACCAAATTTGTAATCCAAAGATATTAAAATAATCTCTTTGCTTAGCAGAAGGAATTCGCAGGATTATAAAAGAAGACAAAATGAAATTTCCTGATTAGGTCATCATAGTTCACAATCCATCTGATAAAGAGCACAAGTGTGTATAACTTCCTTTTGAACCCCAAATCTATTCACATTCTATTCAATGAATGTTCAACCTATTCATTTTGACAAGGGATCATGCAGATATTTACAACATATTCATTATTTCACCATTTCCCTAGCTTTTCTTAATGTTAGTACCATGCAGTTTGTGTTAGTTTTTTTTTTCATTGTATATATTTACTGAGATGGAATTTAAACATTGTCTCCAGCCTTACTGAGCTACAAGTATAACGTGTACAGTGCGTTGATGTGATACATTTATAGATCACAAAATGATTACCACCACGGCTGATCCTTCAGCCTGCCCCATGGTTGCTTTTTGTGGTATATGTAATAGAGTATTGCTATTCTGTGTCCTTGGATGAATTTAGTGCAGGTTCCTGCCATGCTAATTACAACACAAAACATACCCAACACTGTCAGTTTGGTGAGTGCCTCTTTCCACTCAATTCTACCCTACAGGTGCTTGTGTGTCTTTTTTGTCTTTCATGGGGCATGTTTCTGGGATGCTTCCATGTTGCATAGTTCTCGAATTTCCCAGATGGGAATCGTCGCAAATCATTACAGTATGTGTGAACTTTTGAGTCTGGCTTCGCTCATTAAGTTCTTTGTGGAGATGAAGAACCAAGAGATGTGGCAGTAAAACATGTGGGAAGAATTTGAGATTCCATAATGGCACAAAGGGAATAGATGTTGGGATATTGGCAGCGCCCAGAATGCACTATTTTGTGGCCAACAGAATGGTCTGGGAGAAACTTCAGATTGGAGCATATGCTGCGTTGGAAGCAAGGTATAAGGTGATCTGTTTAAACCAGGGAAGCTTGGTTGGCACCATGGGGGAAAACCGGAGGGGCATCCGTGGGTCCCTTGGAAGAGCTGGTCTTGACTTCTATTCCAGCTAATTGCTGTTTGGCTTTCCTGGGCTTTGCTCTGTGGTTCATGAACCAAACCTGCAGTAAGGTGGGCTGGATCTCCAGTTTCAGGCCGTTTCTTTCTGAAGGCTGCGGAGCGCGGTATGGGCTCCTGCTAAGCAAGGACTCCAAATCGGCCAGCTGTTTTCTGGTGAACGTGGTTCCTTTCCTTTGTGAATGCTTCTCGAGCTTTCCTTTAGGAAGGTCCCCTGTGCTGCGACATCCCGAGATCTAGCTGTGTCCCTGCTCTGGTCCTGGGTCTCTCTCATCAGTTTTTGATGCAGTGTTCTAGGATGCACGGTTTGTGTATAACACCCAGCGCTCCATGCAACACGTACCCTCCTTACCCATCACCTGGCTCACCCATCACCTGACTCACCCATCTCCCCACACCCCTCCCCTCTAAAACCCTCAGTTTGCTTCCCAGAGTCCATAGTCTCTCATGGTTCATCTCCCCCTCGGATTCTGCCCCCCTAACTCATTTTCTTCTTCCTTCTCATAATATCCTCCATGCTATTCCTTATGTTCCACAAATTAGAGAAACCATATGACAAGTGACTTTATCTACTGGACTTCTTTCACTTAGCATATTTCCTTAACTTTTTTTGCACACAATATCTGCAGTGAAGTATAGAACCTGGGACTATTTTAAAGTCCTGAAAGGAAGGAGAAAAGAAGGCAGGGAGGCAGGCAGGCAAGGGAGCAAAAGCTGTGTCAAAGATATGACTCTTTCCTTCTCTAGAAAGCTTTCCTGAAACTTTCCAAAGAGTTGGCTGTTTACTGAATTCACACACAGTTAGAGCACATCAGGTGCTATGAAGTTCCCCAGACTGTTAGAAATGGAGTGTCATCAAAAAGAAGTCAAAGCCATCGAATGAGAAAAAAGAGTGGCCCATGTTGAGAGATGAAGCATAAGCCACCACAGAAAGACAGCGGGTGTGTCCACAAAGGGGAGCCAGGCAATTCAGACTCGAGTGACACTGGTCTTATTATAGCTCAATAACATCTAGGCAAGACCTCATTTTGCACCATCAACATATTTCCCCATTCAACAGTTTTACGGGATGAGGAGAGGCTGAGGCCAACCCCCACATCTTGCCAGGAATATCACCATGCTATCACAAACCAGTCCTAATAATGTTGGTGGGGAGAGTGCATCAGGGCAGGGCAATCAGAAAACCATAGTTATTCCTTTGATTTCACATGTTGATTAGGAACCTCGGAGCTCCCCTGGCCCTTGTCACCAACCCCATCGGCAGGGGAAGTGTAAAGGTAGATGGCTGCACCGAATACATAATATTTTTCTTTCTCTTTGAAGGGAAGTTTTCTCCATTGACAGAGAGAGGGGGGAATATTCCCATGTAGAAAGAAACTCAAAAGAGTTCTTCCTTCTTAGAAAGATCAGCCCTCAAGTGAAATTATGTCACAAGAGTCTAACTCAGGGTTTCCCAGAGACTAAGCCACAAAGGGAAGGGAAATACTCAACTCCAGTGCCATCTCTCCCTGCCTCGCCGGTGAATACCTCAGTCTAACCCTGAGCCAGAGCAGCAAACAACCTCACCCTAACACCCACCTACCTCAGGTCCTTTACCAGGACACAGTATCTTGCTTTCAACACAACCCTCCAAGACATACTACAGGTAAAAACCATGAGAGCAAGCACGAGAATCACACTTCTTGTGGCAGAAGTGATGGGTTAGCAGGCTGGGGCTTTAAAGTCCCTTCCACGTAGGATACTCGATCTAAGGGAAAATTGCACAAGACGAAGAAGAGGTGGTACGTGTAAGCATAGATATGAAACTCTAAGACTGTAACGTGATTCTAGACAACACCACCAATACCGAAATCAAGAGTGCTTGTGCTGGCTCCATGAAGAGGCTCAAAATAAACCAGAGGAAAGAATCACTGACAGTAAAGAATGTCCTGCAGGAACTTCCAAAAAGGAAACAGAAAGGGCGCCTGGGTGGCTCAGTGGGTGGAGCCTCTGCCTTTAGCTCAGGTCATGATCTCAGGGTCTTGGGATCGAGTCCCGCATTGGGCTCCCTCCTCCGTGGGGAGCCAGCTTCCTCCTCTCTCCCTCTTTGCATGCCTCTCTGCCTACTTGTGATCTCTCTCTGTCAAATAAATTTTTAAAAATTATTAATAATAAAAAAATCAAGAAAAGACAAAAATTACAAAGACAGCACAGAAAATCCAAGACTGGTAGGTCACTGCAAAATGTGTTACACACACATAATAGGAATACCTATTCCTATTGGAGTGTGGACAGAGAGATATTTCAATCAATAATGACAGAGGATTTTCTGAAATTAATGGAGTTTCCAAATCAAGGTCCAGGGAAATAAAACATCAAAAGCAGGAGAGGGACGCCTGGGTGGCTCAGTTGGTTAAGCAGCTGCCTTCGGCTCAGGTCATGATCCCAGCGTCCTGGGATCGAGTCCCGCATCGGGCTCCTTGCTCGGCAGGGAGCCTGCTTCTCCCTCTGCCTCTGCCTGCCATTCTGTCTGCCTATGCTCACTCTCTCCCCTTCTCTCTCTGATTAAAAAAAAAAAAATTTAAAAAGCAGGAGAAATACAAAAACACACACACACAAACAATGAACAAAAAACACCAATGATGTCTGTTATAGAATATTCAGCTACAGATCATTAAAGACAAAGAAACAGTTCTGCGATGCTGGAGCAGGGGCTGGGAGTGGGGAGGGGAAGGGCGAGAGCGGAGCAGTAAGACCTACTCCCGAGGAAGACAGATAAGAACGACATCGTACTTCTTTTCAGAAAAGATGCCACGAAGAAGGATGAAATGTGTACACGGTTTAAAGAAACATCGAACTAGAAACCTTTTGACAGGGAAAGGATCCTTCAAAACACACCTCAGAGTAAGTAAGGAAAACCATCAGGAATAATGACGGGCATTATTTCAATGATGAAGGGGTCTCCATTTCTCCATTGTCCATTTCTCCAAAAGCACACAACAATTTCTAATGTGCATGCATCAACAACAGAGTATCAGAGCACATGAAGCAGAAACTGAAAATATTGCTGGTGGGAACAGATGAATCCATTCCTACAGCTGGAGAATTCAAAACCCTCTTATCAGTCACTGACAGACCCAGAGATACACAAATTCTAGGAGAGCACAGGTGCACTGACGAGCATCAGCCATCCGCTGCACCCACTAACATCGGCGGAATTCTTGATTCAACGACGAGGTATAGACACTCTTCTCAAGCTCACGCGCAACAGTCACTGAGAGAGGCCATATTCGGGGCCATACAACACATGGGAATCACCAAAGGGATCAAAACTACAGGAATTGTGCTCTCAGACCACAGATGACTCAAACTAGAGATTGAGAACACAAGGTAGCTGGAGAACGGCCAAAAAACGGAGGTTCAACAGCACACTTCTAGAGAAGACAAGGGTGAGAGGGAAGGTGGGTGGAGCGATTGGGGAAAGAGGAGAAGGGGAAGAAGAGTCCACCGTTTGTGGCGAGCACTGAGAAATGTACAGAATTGCGGAGCCATGTTGTACACCTGAAACTCACATTACACTGTTTGTCGAGTATGCTTGACCTTAAAAAAAAAAAAAAGAACATATGGATCAAGAAGGCACTTCAATAGAAATCTAAAACTACATCAATCTAGGTGATCATCAAAATTGACATATTAGAGGGAAATCTGTAGTACTGAATGGACATAAAAATATCCAGTGACTACCAAATTGTCTGCTTATTTATGAATGAAAGTACAGAAGGTACATTAGTATACTTACAGCGAGGATGGTTCTCCACAGGTAAATGAGAAAGGCACAGGCTCCCAAGCAGGCAGTTATAATGAGAAGCTTCCACAGCATTTCAATCACATCAGGGCCAACACAGAAATGGTCAGGCAAGGAAAGGACAAGCTGAAATACCATTTGAGAAAATGAGAAATCTCAAAGACATTAATGGTGTATCTGTCACAAAGAATCTACTTTACAAACCCTCAACCGGCCTCCAGGAGGTAAGCATACCTCGCAACTACCTCCTCCTGGAGGAGAAGGAGCACCGAGGGATGACCAAGGAGCTGGGGCAAACTTTGGGGAGTGATACGTGTGTTCATCATCTTACCATGGTGGTGGTTTCCTTGTTGCTTACCTATGTTCAATATCAACAAACCGTATCCTTTGAAAAGATGTTGTGATCACATATACATTATAACACACTGAAGCTGTAGGCAAAATCTAATAGACAAATCTTAAGAGATCTTACTCTACCTACAAGCACGTTGCAAATTTGTTTCTATGGCTAACAGAACTTGAGAATGTATAAGCCAACATAAAATAGACAAGATAAGTCAATGTAAACTTAGAATACCTAAGAAGTCAGTGACTTCTACTGTCCGTCTGTAGAAGTCCGGATAAACTCCTTTGGTACATTTCCAAAACTACACACAAAATTTATGGAAGAATGAGAGAAAGCATGAATATAACGCACTAGAGGTACAAAGGAGCATGTTATATGGACAGGTGTTTATAGATTAGGACATTCGTGACAGAAAAGGGAGGCTGCTCGTTAATGTGATATGTAATTATTTTCCAGTAAAAAATTATAATTAGAGTTATTGCTTAGTTTCTGAAAACATTTATGTTTTCTTTCAATGCTCACATTGCTTCTGAATCACAGTCCAAGAAGTCCGATTCCTGAACTACGTAAGGATTTGCATAATCAGGTGATCCTGTGTGCTCTAAGGATATCTGTGAAGTTTAGGATCTCCAAAACGCTGATGGAAGGAATTCCTGTTACTATCTCTTAGTATTGTAATTAAATCAGGCAATAAAAGCTATAAAATTTAACTTTTTAAAGAGAGAAAATATTAAAGAATGTATTTATTTCTTTGAAAGTCAGAGGGGGAAGGGCAGAGGGAGACTGAGCAGCAGACTGCCAGCTGAGCAGGGAGCCCAACCAGGGCTCAATCCCAGGACCCTAGGATCATGACCCAAGCCTAAGGCAGACACTTAACTGCTTGAACCGCCCAGGTGCCCAGGAATTCTAAAAGAATACAGAATTCCTGGATACGAACACCAAGGCAAGGAACACATCATTTTACAAAAACTAGATTTAGAAGTATTACAGGTTAAAAGACACTAACAATGCAATTCATACTAGCTCACACCAAGCTTGAATTTTGTGTACACACACTTCTCTAGAATGGAGCTCCTGAAGTATGTAACATTTTCCCCTTCAGCCCACACAGCTGAGGTCAGGAAAATGTGTGCTAGCGGGAAACGTACACTGCCTTTGAATAGCCACTGTCTGAAAGAGAGCAGTAGCTGTCAGCACAATGGTTGATCCTGGGTATCAAATGCACAAGAGAAAGAGGCCATCTGGTCAGGAATGGAAAACACGCGCAGTCGTGGGCACTCAGGACATCTGGCAGCTGTCTGGATGCTGATACGAGTAGCTGACTCTGCACTAGATGACAGCCAGTGGGGCCAAAAACACTAGGTTCTCGACAGCGGCCATGAGCAGGTGGAGGTGGGAAACACAAGAGCAGTTCGTTTAGGCAAGAGTTCAGAGATGGGGTAGAATGAGAAAGGTGAACGGATGCATGAGATGCAGCCTAGGTAGAGGGGAATAATTGAAATCAAGACGACCAAGAAATTCCCTCTTCTGAAGACTCCAGTGAAACAGAATGAAGCCTATTTTGACTAGAGGTCTTCATATGAGATAGGTCTGCCTCAATAAAAGGGTCCTTCTTGAACAATGACACTTCCAGACCCCTGTTTCATAATCTGGTACAAGCAGATCTAAAGAAGTCTACTTATTTCCAGGGGTGTCCCCTAACTATTATCTCTTTCTCCCTCTCTCTCTGCTGGGGTTACAGGTTTTACTTTTTCATCATAGAGTGAAATATTCATGCTGGGAACCACTTATTTCTTTATACTTCAACAATCCTAAGGATATCCAGAACCTTCTTATCTTGGGGAAACCAACACTCTGCACATACTTGGCCAAAGAAAGAACAACAACTCATTCACTTCCTGATCACATCACTCCTAGTGATGTTCCTGTGACTTATATCCCAGCAGGATGCGGTCCCTTAGTGTGTTCTGGGATACTCAGGTCTCCATGGACCAGGAGGGACACACGGTCCCTGGGGACAGCCTCCAAGACCAGAAGGAGAGGGCTGATTCAGAAGCTGCTAAAAGTCAACAAACCCAGAAGCACAGAGCACAAAGGACCTTTCACTTTTTAACACTCTAGTCCCAACACCAAAGCTTCAGATACCCAGGGCTGTCAAACATGACAAATATAAACATGTGCTGATAGGAAAACCAACTATACAGAAGATGGACCCTGAATTTACCAGGCTTGAAGCAGGATCATCATTGGGCTTCCAGGGCACGATCTAACACCCCTAGCTCCTATTAAATTAGAGTTCTGACTTTTTCAAAAACAATTTTAATGAGATAGAATGTACATATCACACAAGCCCCCTATTTAGGACAAAGAGCTCAATGGCTTTTCAAATCTTCACAAAACCTTCCTCTTGACACTATAAACCTGGGGTGTTCAGGTTTCCATCGTACCAAAGCAGCTCTTCTTGGCCAAAGAAGCACAGACAGGACCCAAAAGTTGATGGAAATGGCTGTGGCCACAACCCCTTAAGCTTGACTGAAAAACCTTCCCTGTTGTGCCCGGTCTTCAGGAAGAACTATCATTCTTCTGAGGTTCCCATCAGGAACCCCATAAAAAAGCTGTTATTTAACCACCATGTGAAGGAACCCAGGCAGAAGGAAGACACCGCTAGTAGCTCAGTCAGTTAAGTGACCAAGTCTTGGTTTGGATCAAGTCATAATCTCATGGTCCTGAGATTGAGCCCCTCTTTGGGCTCTGGGCTCAATGAAAAACTGCTTTATGATTCTCTCCTTCACTCCCCCGCCCCTCCATTCCCCATCACCTGTGCCCTTTCTTTTTCTCAAAGAAATCATATTTAAAAAAATAATAAGAAGATGGAAGACACCACTGAAGTGTCATGTTTACTCACATTTGGGTTTGGGGAACTGGGATATGGGAACACGAGGAGCCAGAAGAGTAGCCTTTGCACCATCATGTTCCTGTCCTTTAAAGGGACACTGTGGCCCCAGGGAGGAGGTGAAGATGATTGGGGGGGCAGGGGAGGGAAGAGTGGGAGGGTTAGGGAGGGGTGGGGAGGGGAGAGGGTGGTAATTAAGGATGGGAATAGGGAGGAAATAGGGGGTAGGATGGGGAAAGCGTTGGTCAGGAGAAGAAGGGGTCAAGGACAGTGTCAGGTCAGGTTAAGTATTGGAGGGGAAGGAGCACGGTTCACAAAGGTTAGGAGGTCAGCAGGTCAGTAAAGCACGAGGTCAGCAGGACAAATTAGCAGGTAAAGTAAATTCTCAGGAGCAGTTGGTATGAAGAATCCAAGTTCCACCAAACCTTCCCCTGTTTGAACGTTTCCTTAGCAACCTAGAACCTTCTGATCTCTCCACCAATCAGCTGCCTTTGCCCCTAGTACGTCAGAATGGATGCCACAGGTGACCTCGTTGATACAAAGCCCCTTCCCCCGATAGCCCACCACGGGCCATCCCAACGACAGGTCCTCTCTGGAACTTGGCCATCCCACCTGTTTGCTCCCTCCAACCCAGGTCCCTCTCCCCTCTTCTGGGTGCGCTCTCCTTCCTCTCCACACTCCCGGCCCAGAGCCACTGGCTGAACAATGGAAGAAGCAAAGGAGGACCGAACCGCAACAACAATCTCATACACAACCAGAGTAGGAGGTTCCAGCCTTCTCTCAGCAACGCAACGCAGTCTACAGAGCATACATATGTTCTATGAACATACCTAAAATGTACTTCTCCACTCTACTTCTGGAGAGAGAAGGAATTGTTTCCAATCTGGGATAACGTGAATAAAGTTGCTATAAACAGTATTGTACATGTCTGTTGCTGAATACTTGTAGGGATTTTATGATTGATAAATATCTAGGAGTAGAGATGCGGAATCATAATGTGTACGTAGTTTAAGCTTCATTAAGTTATTACCACACAGTTTTCTAATTCCTAACTTATACTCGTACCACAGTGGAAGCTGAATAAAAGCTCCAATTGAATAGTTATGCTGAGCAAAATAAGTCAGTCAGAGAAAGACAAATATCATATGATTTCACTCATGTGGAATTTAAGAAACAAAACAAATGCACATAAAGAAAAAAGGGAAAGAGGCAGGGTGGGGCGACAAACCAGGGAAAGACTTCTAACTGCAGGAACAAACTGGAGGTCTCCAGAAGGGAGGTGGGGACATGGGTGAAATAGGAGATGGGCATTGAGGAGGGCACTTGAGGAGCACTGGAGTTTGTACTGTTTGCTGAATCACTAAATCCTACACTGGAAACTGATAGTAGACTGCATGTTAACTAACTGGAATTTAAAATAAAATAAAATTAATTAAAAAGTTCTATTTGCTCCATACCGTCCACAACACTTGTTATTATGAAACTTTCAAACTTTAGTTATTCCTATAAGCATGCAGTATTATTTCATCAGAGTTTTGATATCATTTTAAGGGCCATGTAGTAGTTCCTTCTGTCAAGATGATAAAGATTTTTAGTTTACTAATCTTTAATTGTTGGAGGCTTTTGTTTTATTTTTTAATTCTTTACAAAACACTTGGATGATCATCCTTTAATAAAAAATTTTTGTGTGCCAATATCAGAAATTAAAAGAGAGTTATCACTACAGATCTTACACACTTAAAAATGTTAGGGGCCCCTGGGTGGCTCAGTTGATTAAGTGTTTGCCTCAGCAGTTTTGGCTTAGGTCATGATCTCAGGGTCCTGGGATTGACCCAGATCGTGTTCCCTCCTTCCCCCTCCTCCTCTACCTGCCAGTCTACTTGTGATCTCTCTCTCTAGGTCAAATAAGTAAAATCTTTTCATTTTAAAGAAAAATATATAACAACACAAAATAAAACAAAATCTGAATGATTCAATATCTATTTTAATAATTGAAATAATTATTAACAAACTTACCAGAAAGAAAGTCCTAGATCCAAGTAGTTTTACTGGGAAATCCTATCAAACATTTATGGAAGAAATAACACGAAAATTACAAAAACCCTTTCAGACAGTAAAGGAGCAAGTAACACTGGATGTTATCAGGTTTTAAGCCTTTACCAACGTGAAAAGTGAAAAACCTTCCATGTTAATCTTATTTTTCCTTTGGTTACTAGTAAGATTAGAGTGTTTCTTCTTAAAGATTTTTTTTGACAGAGAGAGACAGTGAGAGAGGGAACACAAGCAGGGGCCGTGGGAAAGGGAGAAGCAGGCTTCCCACTGAGCAGGGAATCCAACACGGGGCTCGATCCCAGGACCCTGGGACCATGACCTGAGCCAAAGGCAGATGCTTAACAACTGAACCACCCAGGCACACCAAAGTGTTTTCTTTTTAATGTAATTATTTGACAGAGAGAGAGAGAGAGAGACAGGGAGAGATCACAAGCAGGCAGAGAGGCAGGCAGGGAGAGAGAGAGAGAGGGAAGCAGGCTAGGCTCCCTGCTGAGCAAATGCCTGATGTGGGTCTGGATCCCAGGACCCTGAGATCATGACCCAAGCTGAAGGCAGAGGCTTAACCCACTGAGCCATGAAGATGCCCCAAACTGAAGGTTTTTGTATATTTACAGTCCTTTTCCCATTTTAAAGTCTGAATGTTTGTCTTTTTCTGACTGGTTCTTTAAGGTTTCTTTATTTATTTGAGAGAGGGAGGGAGAACAAGAGAGAGAGAACACGAGGTCAGAGGGGAGGACAGAGCAAGAGACAGAGACAGAGAGGAGAGAATCTCAGGCAGGCTCCCCACTGCACAGGGAGCCCGGCACTGACATGGGGCTCAGTCTGACAATTAAAAGATCATGACCTGAGCCAAACTCAATCAAGAGTTGGACACCTAATTGAGGAAGACTGAGCAGAGGCTGGTGTGCTCATTTTGAAAGTAAAGGTCCTCAGTTCACAGTCCCTCTACCTACATGCGGTGGTCTAAAATACCGGCTTGTCGGGGCGCCTGGGTAGCTCAGCGGGTTAAAGCCTCTGTCTTCAGCCCAGGTCATGATTCCAGGGTCCTGGGATCGAGCCCCGCATTGGGCTCTCTGCTCAGTGCAGAGCCTGCTTCTCTCTCTCTCTCTGCCTGCCTCTCTGCCTACTTGTGTTCTCTGTCAAATAAATAAATAAAATCTTTAAAAAATAAAATAAAATAAAATAAAATAAAATAAAATACCTGCTTGTCATTAGAGCACTTTTGACCTAAGGTATCACTCAAAGACCAGAACTGTGGGAGAGATGGATCACGAATCCAGTCACTCCCCACTTACTAGATTTTCAGTAGCACACTAAGGCACAAGGAGACAAGATAGTTTGGTTTTGATGGAGAAAGGAGATAGGTCATGAAAAACCAGAATATAAAAACCATACAACTTCAGAGTCCCAAAGGAGGTCCTATGCACCCAGGTAAGTGGAGATAATGAAGCAAAACAAGCCCTTCTGGCACAATATTTCATTACACACCAGGGCCTGTACCATATTTGTCTGGGGGATCATCCTTCCAGGGAGCCAGAAAAGTAATCAGACAAAGAAATGTGCAGTATTATCATACTTCTCAGAGAGACTGAGAGTGTGTGGCTGGAAGGAATTTGGGATAGTGTCTAAGAATTGCATAAAAGACACAGCAGCGAAAGGAGGAAGTTGCTCACCACCTCCCTAAGCAAAGTAGATCAGACCAGCTGGGGGGCTTTGCTTCTGACTGGGAGGGACCCCTGAGTTTGGGGCCAGAGCTGCGTGGCTTGGCACTCTGGGGATGAGGCTGCACGCTGTCACCTAGGCCTTTCTTTGCATCCCTCCCCATGCAGCAAACAGCTTTTCCTCCAAACAGATGCTGAACAAGTGTAGAAATGATGTTGGTTATGTATTCGCTATGAAGAATGTTGGGCTCCCCGCGGGGCTGCACATCTCAGTCTCCCCCTGGCTGCAGGAAGGTGCAGAGAAGAGGAGAGAAGCCGCACTTTTCCTGGTGCTCACTTGAGTCCTCACGCTCTCCAGCGTGCTCCCTCCTCCCTTCCTTACAAAACAGAGAGAAAAAGAAGAAAAGCGTGAAAGTCAGCGGATGTATTTGGTTAAAAAAACACCAGAACTCCTTTCCCCGGCCTATGACATAAGGGTGAGAGAGCTCCAACATCTCCTATCCCCCATTCCAAAATCAGAGAAGCTCTGAAAAATAAAACTGCTTCTCCTATCTCATTTGATGCAAACCCTGACCTATCAGGAAGTGAAACTCTCTGCTGTCTTTATCCTAATCACTTGGCAGAGTCCTATGTTTCAATGCAGAAATACTTATTGGTATGATTTCAAGATGCAGCTCCATAAAAGCTGGGAAACAATGAATTCTAAAACACCTTAGCCACATGGTTTTCAGGTAAGAAAGAATACAGAAAGATATTTCATCAGCGGCGACGGAGAAAATGTTCACAAAGCTCCCCGAACAGTGCCTGGCACCCAAGAAACAGGAATTCCATTTTGTCCTGCCCATGTTTTGCTTGTATGGAGAAGGAGCCCTTCTTCAGAAATTAGCTCCAGGCTGGCTAATGGGGATCACATGTTACGTATGTGGTACCGAGTGAAAATATTTGCAACTCATGCAACAGACAAAGAGCTAATATCTCGAAGATATCCAGAATTCTTAAAGAAGAAAAAGACCAAACTTGGTAGGAAAATAGGCAAACTACATGAATAGACAGTTTACAGAAAGAGATAAGTAAATGTTCCTTAAACATTAAAAAAGTAACAGACGGTTACAGAAGGGAAGGGTTGGAGTGATGGGGAATCCGGTGATGGGTCCTGAGGAGGGCAGGTGTGGTGATGAGCACCGGGTGTTACACGCAACTAAGGAATCATTGAACACTACATCAGAGACCGATGAGGCACTATATGTTGGCTAATGGGACATAATAAATAAATAAACTAATTAATTATAATAATAAATAAGCCACCTTTGGGAGCCTGGGTGGCTCAGCTGGTTAAACATCTGACTCTTGATTTTGGCTCAGGGATGATCTCGGGGTTGTAAGAGCCCCACATCTGGCTCTGTGTTCGGTGATGAGTGTGCTTGGGCTTCTCTCTCTCTCTCTCTCTCTCTCTCTCCCTTTGCGCCTCCTCCCATTCTCTTGTCTCTCAAAGAAATAAATAAATCTTTAAAAAAAACCTGTCCTGTTAAGTTTGATTTGGAAATTGTTTTTCCCAGTTCTGTGTACAAAACAATGGCATCTAATAGTAATGAATCAACATAGAGTCTCGATTATGACTGGGATTATATCTGGGATTTCTTTTTTTTTTAAGATTTTATTTATTTATTTGACAGAGAGAGATCACAAGCAGGCAGAGAGAGAGAGAGGAGGAAGCAGGCTCCCTGCTGAGCAGAGAGCCCGATGCGGGACTCGATCCCAGGACCCTGAGATCATGACCTGAGCCGAAGGCAGCGGCTTAACCCACTGAGCCACCCAGGTGCCCCATATCTGGGATTTCTTAATGCAGCTTCATGAATGGACTTGTTCCCATTGGTTCTCTTATCTACCACACTGTGAAAGCTTTTATAATCTTAGTTCCAGCTCCATTTCTTTTACTTTTTGTTTTTAATCTTACATTAAAAAGACTTTAATCTTATTAAAAAGACTTCCCTCAACTTGTATTTCTCTATAGAAAGTATGATCTGCTCCAGAAACATCTGTCTCGGGCACATCTCTCTCTAAGTAATTGTGGTATAGGAGCAGGTGACTTTTTCCTTTGACCTCACAACCTCTCAAGGTAAATCGATTATTATTTCCTTCTCTTCTGTAAGCTAAAGTGTCTGGAACTCTATGGTACCTTCTACTTCTAAAGCTCTATCCTTCAACACCAACTAATCAAAAAAAAAACCCTCTATAATGAGAGAGCATGAAGAACTTCATGAAACATGAAAATAAAATGCACATATTTTTAGGCAATATTTTAGAAGAGTAGGATGATACAGTGGAAAAGATGAGAATCTATGTTTACGGCCCACAGGAGGGAAGGATGGAGGCAGGGAGACTGAGAAGGAGGTCCCTTCCCCCAATCTTATACAATAGCAAGAGGGACAGAAAGAAAATGGGAAATCTAAGTGGCCTTTAAGTGGTATGTTCTTTTTAAATATGTTTTCTGGATACCCAGAAAACATAAGGTAATTTTAACTAGAGCTTCTTATTGTTTTTTGTTTTTTTTTTACGATTTCATCTATTTATTTGAGAGAAAGAGTGCCCAAGCAATGAGGAAGGCAGAGGGAGAGGGAGAAGCAGACTCCCCACTGAGCAGGGAGCCCTACATGGAGCTAGATCCCAGGACCCCAAGATCATGACCTGAGCCAAAGGCAGATGCTGAACCAGGTGAGCCACCCAGGCCTCCCTTTCACTTTATTTTTAGAGTTTTTTTTGAGATAGGAGCTATTAGTGTCCTGACTTCATTAACAGGCCTGGGGAGGTTAGATGGATTCCCTTGATAAGCTGCTGAGTCAGAATTCAAACTCAAACCTTTGACTTCAAGTCCCAAACATTTTCTTCTTAATGATCACTGGAGAGAGGAGTTTAAGGAAAAGAAATCTCAACGCATTACAACCCAAGAAACCTTCAGAATGATGGTAACCAGTAAGAGAAAAGAAGTAGGGGCAAAGGATAAAGGCCAGCATATATGATGATCATACTGAGTATTTATCCAGTGCTGCTTCTCCTTTCCCCCTATAACAAATTGATAAACAATATAAATTGTGTAAAGGGGCATGAGACATAGAGAAGCCACAAGTCTAGCTTATAAGGAAATGATTGTTCTGTGAATACCTCATAAAAATTGATTGTTAAAATGATGTCATACGATGATGTCAGGAATGGCAGACAAGAATAATTTATGCAACAAACGTTTAGTTAAATACGTTAAAACAGATACTCTCCTGAGCTCTGGGCATACGATAATGAGTGAATCATATAAAGGCTCTACCTTCATAGATCTCATATGATAGTGAGGACATAGGTATTAAACAAGCAAGTGAATTAGCAATAGCTCAAACACCAACAAATGTGAGAAAGGACATAAAGCAGGATGAAGGGTGATCATGTGACCCTCTGAAAATGTGACAGTTCAGTTGATACTTGATGAACAATTTGAGTTGTTGCATTCGAGGTTAAGGGAACAGTGCGTGCAAAGGCCCTAAAGTAGGAACAACTTTGGCAAATGAACAAAAAAGATGGCTGGAGCACGGTGGGCAAGGGAGAGAAGCGTCGTGGTAGGTAAGGCTGGAAGGGGCAGCAAGAGCGAGGATATGCAGAGCAGTGGTTCTCGATCCTCTCTGCTCATTAGACTCACTAGAGAAGCTTTCTAAAACTACAGGTGACTGGGTCCCCTCTTTCAGAGAAACTGATTTAATTGGTCTGAGGTGGGATGCAGACATGTGTGCTTCGAAAAACACCCTGGAGATTCTGATAGGTATCCAAATTTTCAAGTTGAGACTTGAAAATACTAAAACTCCCAGGGGGTCTGGACTAAGGAGAATACATGTGTAAGATTTTAGGTGGACACAGAAGAAGTTTATCTACCTACCTTCCCTCTGTAAATATGCCCAGTATAATATGTAAAATGATGTGAGCCCAGAGTTATTAACAGTTGCTTTTTCGTGGTGATATTTGAAATGGTTTTTTACCATCCTCTTTGCATTTTTCTATGTTGCTAGAATTTTAAAATTAACATGAATTACTTACATATAAAAATATTTATTCTCTGTTTTCCTGGGCTTTTTTAAGTATATAATTTTCATAGATATGGCTTCTTCACTCACTCACTTAACAAATATTTACTGAATGCCTGTTATGTGTTGGGCCCTGTTCTACCTATCTGAAATTCAGTAATGAGCGAACAGTTAAAGTACTTGCATTCTAGTTGGCCTGGAATGGGCTAACAAAGGCCTTTGGTATAATATTAATTATGCATAGAGGCTATAGCCTTATTCCTGATTCATTAAATGCCTCCAATATTTTACCATAAAATGTTTCTAGTATTTCGGGGCACCTGGGTGGCTCAGTCAGTTAAGCATCTGCCTTCAGCTCGGGTCATAATCCCAGAGTCTGGGATTAAGCCCCATATCAGGCTCCCTGCTCAGTAGGAGCCTGCTTCTACCTCTCCCTTTGCCTGCTGCTCTGCCTACTTGTGATCTCTCCTTGTCAAATAAATAAAATCTTTAAAAAAATGTTTCTAATGTTTCAGTATCAAATTAAGTTGTTGATATCCATTAGTTATCATACTAAAGGAATTCCCTTCTATTTGTATTTACTTTCAAGGGCAATGAGCCCCCACTGAATCAAGTCTGAGCCACCCAGGCACCCCTCCTTTTACCTTTTTTAGGATAAACTCAAACTAGTCAGAATGGATGTTTGGTTTTTGTACATTGCTGATTTCAGTTTGTTAATAATTTACTTAAGGCTTTTAATTTATGTTCAGTTTTTCAGTTTGCCTGTGATTTTCTTTTTAGCAGTGTTCTTGTCTAAAAATGCTACCAATGCTATCTTAACCTCAAAAAACGAGATGGGGGCAGCTGGGTGGCTCAGTTGGTGAAGAATCAGCCTTTGGCTCAGGTCATCATCTCAGGTCCTGGGATCAAGCCCCGTGTTGGGCTCCCTGTTCAGTAGGAAGTCTGCTGTAGATTTTCTCTCTTCCTCTCCCTCTGCCCCTCCCCCCACTTGTGTGTGCTCACTTTCTCTCTCTCTCTCAAATAAATAAATAAAATCTTTTAAAAATATAAGATGGGATGACTTCTACTCTGGGAAGATGGAGGAGACAGACCTTTCTCTTTTCTCCTGCTAAGTACAACAAAAATTCCTAACATGTAAAATGTCCTAAAAAGTCCTGACATTCCTATAAAACAAACATAAGAAACTCTGGAAGGTATAGAGAGGAAGGCAGACTGGTTACAGACTTTGGGACCTAAGGAAGGACACAAAGGTCAGTTCCCTGGGTTTTCTTTCTGGCCCATATGTCCTAGACTTGGGAGTTGAATAAGCTGAAAACCTGGAAACACCAACAGTACCACCACCAACAAGAAAAAAACAGAAAAAACCTGCCATCTTTCACCAAAGGGCCAAGAAAGGAGCAGACCAGCAAGACAGAATACTTTTAAACATCAAATCCTCTACGCTAGCCAAGTACCCCAGAAAAAAATCATGGCTCCACCCACCTTTATGCCAACAAAGGTAGAATGGGAAGCCTAGACTCCTACTCTCATGAGGCTGTATCCCCGCACCCTCCACTGGGATAGTATCAGAGAATGCCAAGTAGGGAGCAAGCCAGTGTCAGTAGAGACCCCATAAGGAGTTGGAACTCATCCTATCCAGCACTAAAAAGCAACTCCTCCCAATCCCAGTTTCATTGGAGACTTAGTGGAGAACCTGGACTTCTATATTTATCTGGCATTAATGAGGTGGTGCCCTCTCACTTTCCCTGCCAGAACACTGTGGAACAAAGCCAGTTAAAATGGATGGTTTAAATGAGATTGAGAATCTGATTATTTAATATAAAACTATTCAGGTTTCAAATGAAAATCACTCACCATACCAAGAACCAGGAAGTTCTCAAACTGAATAAAAAAAAAAGATAATCAATAGATGCCAATAGATGCCAAGACCAAGATGACAAAGATGTTAGAAGCACCTGACAAAGGTTTTAAAGCAGGCATGATAAAAATGCTTCAACAAGCAATTACAAATACATATGCTTGAAACATCAAAGCCTCTGCAAATGAATAGACAATATTAAAAAGAATCAAATGGAAATTTTAAAACTAAAAAATACAGTTAGAAAATATGATAAGAGAAATAAAAAGCTAGTTGTGTGGACTCAACAGCAGAATGGGAGGAAGAGAAGGAAATAATCAGTGAATTAGATGATAGAATAGAAATTACCCAATAGTAATGAGAGAAGCCAGCTGAATGGAAAACAAAACAAAGCAAAACAAAAAATAACAACCAAAAAAACAAAAACAAAAAGAAGAAGAAAAGGAAAAAAAAGGAATAAAAAGAACTGAGCTTCAGAGACCTGTAGGGCTATTACAAAAGATCTAATATTGTATCATCAGAATCCCAAAAGGGGAGGGGCGCCTGGGTGGCTCAGTGGGTTGAGCCTCTACCTTCGGCTCAGGTCATGATCCCAGGGGCCTGGGATCGAGTCCCGCATGGGGCTCTCTGCTCAGCAGGGAGCCTGCTTCTCCTCATCTCTCTCTCTGTCTGTCTCTCTGCCTATTTGTGATCTCTCTCTGTCAAATAAATAAATAAAATCTTTAAAAAAAAAAAAGAATCCCAAAAGGGGAGAGACAGAGGAAAAGAGGACAGAGCTGGAAAATAAATAATGACTGAAAGTTTTTCGAATAATGACTGAAAATTTTTCATCAATATATATATAAAAATACATACACACAAGAACCAATAGGAGTTTATTGCAGGGAAGCAAGGCTGGTTTAGTGATTAAAAATCAATCCAAAAATCAATTTTTGGTTCAGTTGGTTAAGCACCTGCCTTCAACTCAGGTCATGATTCCAGAGTCCTAGGATTGAGCCCATGTTGTGTCGGGCTCCCTGTTCAGTGAGGAGTCTGCTCTCCCTCTCCCTCTGGCCCTTCCCCTCGCTCATGTACTCCCTCCCTCAAATAAATAAATAAAATCATCAAAAAAAATCAATCAGGGTAATCCACCTTATTGATAGGCTAACAAATAAAAATCACGATTATATTAATTGATATAGGAAAGGTATTTGCCAAAATTCAAGGCTTATTCATGATAAAGACTTTCAGAAAAAGAGGAATAGAGGAGAACTTCCTTAACTTGATAAACAGCATCTACAAAAACCCTACAGCTCACATGACCCTCAAGCATGAAAGACGGGACGCTTTCTTCCTAACATCGGGGAAAATGCAAAGGAGCAGATCCGCTCCTACCGTTCTTATTCAACATAATACTGTAATTCTAGGTGATGCAATTAGGCAAGAAAAGGAAATAAAAGGCACTCAGATCTGCAAGACAGAAGTAGGGGGAGGCATTAAGATGGAGGAGGAGTAGGGGACTCTAGTTTTGTCTGGTCCCTGAAATTCTTCTAGACAGTTACCGAATCATTCCGAATACCTATGAAATCAACCAGAGATCTGAGAAAAGATTATTACAATTCTACAAATAGAAAAGCAACCACTTTTTGGAAGATAGGAGGTGTGTAGACATGAATCCAAGGCAATATATCAGAAGATAAACTGGGGGGGCGCTTCCTAAGCCAGGTACTGGAAAGTATTATAAGCAGCAGAGCACAAAACCAGAAATTTTACATGAAACATGTTTAGGGTGTGAAGCAGGGCAGAATCCCAGGTGGGACAGCGTGGTCTCAGGATCCCCAGCATCACAAAAAGAATGGGGGTGCCTGAGTTCCCCAAGCACTGGAGCAGGGAAGCTGGCTGCAAACAGTGAGTCCAGGAGCTAGCGACTGCATTCTCAGCAGGGGCCCAGCATGATGCAGAATGGATGCTTGAGGAGACCCCCCTCCCCAAGGAGGAGTGGCACAGGTATGTGCCACAGGAGTCTGTAACATTTGGAGATTCTAAACAGGGTCATGTGCCTAAGCTAAAAATGCTCAGCCACAGCCTCAGCGAACCCAGAGTTTAGACAGAAATCAGGGAGACAAGAGTGATGGACTGCTTTTCTGTGAGGGCCCACTAATGGGGTGGGCAGGGGGAACAGCACAAACTTTCAGCTCTGGGGTTGAGATCAGGGCACCACCATTTTCAGCCCCACATTGGCTCGGAGCCACTCGCACTGAACCCAGCCTCCCAGCAAAGTCAGTGTGATTCTGCAAAGGCAAAGACACCTGAGAATCAGTGCAACAGACCCCTACCCCAGGATACCAGCAGGAAATTCCAGCTAATACTAAGTTTACTGCAAAACTCCAGCTCTCGGGGGGAAAGCAGTATCAGCATTCATGCTTTTTTCTTATTATTCTTTAGTTTCTCGGTTTTATATTTTTTTCCCTTTTCAGCTATTTTCTTACTTTATCAATTCTTCTTTAAAGTCTCTTTTAATTCTCATTTTTACATTTATGTTTTACAAATGTATTTTTCATTTGTGGCTTCCTACATTGTATTTAATTTTATTTTTGTGTATATATATATATATATTTTTTTCTTTCTTTCTTTCCTATTTTGGGATCGAGTTTCTTCTAACAGACCAAAATACACCGAGGATCTACTTTATTGTTTGTGTTCAACTTCTGTTTGATTTTTTTGTTTGTTTGTTTGTTTTGTTTCTGTTCTCTTCTGATTTGCTTAGTGTATATTTTTCTGGTGGTGTTGTTGCTATTTTTATATTATGTCTCTCTCTTCTGTTCTTTTCTGGAAACAATGACAAGATAGAAGAACTCACCCCAAAAGAGAAAACAAGAGGCAGTACTCACTGCCATGGGTTTCATGAATGTGGATATAAGTAGGATGTCAGAACTAGAATTCAAACAATTACAAAGATACTATCTGGGCTTGAAAAAAAGCATAAAAGACACTAGACAATCCCTTGTTGGAGAAATAAAACAACTAAAATGTAATCAGTTCAAAATAAAAAACATTACTTACTGAGATGCAATAAAAAATAGAGGCTCTGATCAAAAGAAATGAAATCTTGCCATTTGCAATGACATGGATGGAACTAGAGAGTATTATGCTGAGTGAAATAAGTCAACCAGGAAAAGACAATTGTCATATGATCTCCCTGATATGAGGAATTCAAGAGGCAGAGTGGGGAGTTTGGGGGTAGGGGAGGAAAAAATGAAACTAGATAGATGGGACGCCTGGGTGGCTTAGTTGGTTAAGCGGCTGCCTTTGGCTCAGGTCATGATCTGGGGGTCCTGGGATCGAGTCCTGCATGGGGCTCCTTGTTCATCGGGGAGCCTGCTTCTCCCTCTGCCTCTGCCTGCCCCTCTGTCTGCCTGTGTTCACTCTCTCTGACAAATAAGTAAATTTTTAAAAAAATCTTAAAAAAATGAAACAAGATGGGATCAGGAGGGAGACAAACCATAAGAGACTCTTAATCTCATAAAATAAACTGAGGGTTGCTGGGGAAGGGGAGGGTGTGGAGAGGGTGGTTGGGTTGTAGACCTTGGGGAGGGTATGTGATATGGTGAGTGCTATGAAGTGTGTAAGCCGGATCATTCACAGACCCGTACCCCTGGGGCAAATAATACATTATATGTTAATAAAAATAATTTAAAAAAAATAGAGGCTCTGGGTGCCTGGTTGGCTCAATCAGTTAAGCATCTGCCTTCAGCTCAGGTAGTGATCCCAGGGTCCTGGGACTGAGTCCCACATCAGGCTGCCTGCTACACAGGGAGCCTGCTTCTCCCTCTGTCTCGGCCTCTCTCTTGCACTCTCTGTCTCTCATGAATAAATAAGTAAGATCTTTAAAAAACAAAACAAAAACAATGAGGCTCTAATTGCTAGGATAAATAAGGCAGAAGAGAGTCAGTGATATAGAAGACAAATGATGGAGAATAAGGAAGCTGAGAAAGAGAGACATAACTACTGGATCATAAGGGGATGATTCAAGAGATCAATGATACCATAAAGCAAAACCGTATTAGAATAATTTTGATCCCAGAAGAAGAAAGGGTGGGGCAGAAGGTATACTGGAGCGAATTATACCGGAGAACTTCCCTAATTTGGGGAAGTAAACAGGCATCAAAATCCAGGAGGCCCAGAGAACCCCTTCAAAATCAATAAAAATAAGCCAACACCCTGACATCTAATAGTGAAACTTCCAAATCTCAGAGACAAAATCCTGAAAGCAGCTCCAGACAAGACGTCATTACCCACCAGGGTAGAACCATAAGACTGGCAGCAGACCCATCCATAGAGACCCGGCAGGCCAGAAAGGTCTGGCATGATATAGTCAGGGTGCTCAATGAGAAATATATACAGCTAAGAATACTTTATCCAGCAAGGAATATTCAGAATTGAAGAAGAGATAAAGCACTTCCAGGACAAACTAAAAACATGATTAAAAAAAAGAAAAGAAAGAAACTAAAAGAACTTGTGATCACTAAACCCACCCTGCAAGAAATATCAAAGGGGATCCTTTAAGTGAAGAGACAGCCCCAAAATAACAAAGACCAGAAATAAACAGAAATAATATATAGAAACAGTGACATAACAGGTAATACAATGACACTAACTTCATGTATTTCAATAACTACTCTGAATGTAAATGGGCAACTCCACTCAAAACACACAGGGTGTCAGGTTGGAGAAAAAAAACAAGACCCATCCACACAATGTCTGCAAGAGACTCATTTTATTTATTTATTTTAAAATAATTTTTGAAGATTTTATTTATTTATTTGACAGAGAGACATCACAAGTAAGCAGAGAGGCAGGCAGAGAGAGGGGGGGGGGGGACAGACTTCCCATTGAGCAGAGAGCCTGATGTGGGGCTCAATCCCAGGACCCTGGGATCATGACCTGAGCTGAAGGCAGAAGCATTTCACCCACTGAGCCACCCAGGCACCCCATAAAGACATAAAGACACCTCCAGATTGAAAGTGAGGGTGTGTAGGGGCACCTGGGTGGATCAGTGGGTTAAGCCTCTGCCTTCAGATCAGGCCATGATCTCAGGGTTCTGAGATGCCCCACATCAGGCTCTCTGCTCAGCGGGGAACCTGTTTCCCTCTCTCTCTCTGCCTACTTGTGATCTCTCTCTCTATCAAATAAATAAATAGAATTTTTAAAAAACTAAAAAAAAAGAAAAAGAAAGAAAGAACGTGAGGGGGTGGAGAGCTATTTATCATGCTCCTGGACATCAAAAGAAAGCTGGGGTGGCAATCCATGTATCAGACAAACTAGATTTCAAACCAAAGACTGTAATACGAGATGAAGGACAGTATACCATAATTAAAGGGTCCATCCAACAAGAAGATCTAATCAAGGAGGTAAAGGATTTGTACTCAAAAAATTACAGAATACTTAAGAAAGAAATTGAGGAAGACAAATGGAAAAACATCCCATGCTCATGGATTAGAAGAATAAATATTGTTAAAATGTCTATGCTACCTAAAGCAATCTACACATTTCAAGAAATCCCTATTAAAATACTGACATATTTCACAGAGCTGGAACAAATAATCCTAAAACATGTCTGGAATCAGAAAAGGCACTGAGTAGCCAGAGGAATACTGAAAAAGAAAACCAAAGCTAGTGGCATCACAATTCTTGACTTCAAGCTGTACTGCAAAGCTGTGATCATCAAGACAGCATGGTACTGGCATGAAAGCAGACACATAGTTCAGTGCAGCAGAACACGGAACCCAGAAATGGACGCTCAAATCTATGGCCAACTCTTCTTCAGCAAAGCAGGAAAAAATATCCAATGGGAAAAAGACAGTCTCTTCAACAATGGTGCAAAAAAATGAAACTGGACCATTTTCTTACACCATACACAAAAAACCCTCAAAATGGATGAAAGACCTCAATGTGAGACAAGAACCCCTCCAAATTCTAGAGGAGAACAGAGGTAGCAACCTCTTTGACCTCAGCTGCAGAAACTTCTTGCTAGACACATCTTCAAAGGCAAGGAAAAGGAAAGGAAATGTAAACTATTGGGACTTCATCAAGATAAAATCCTTTGCATAGCAAAGGGAACAGTCAACAAAACCAAAAGACAAGAAACAGAATGTGAAAATATATTTGCAAATATTTTTCAGATAAAGGGCTAGTATCCAAAATCTATAAAGAACGTATCAAACTCAACACACAAAAAGCAACAGAAAATAGAGTCAAGAAATGGACTGAAAACGTGAACAGACATTTCTCCAAAAAAGACGTACAAATGGCCAACAGACACATGAAAAATGCTAACATCACTTGGCTTGAGGGGACTAAAAATCAAAACTATAATGAGATACCACCTCACATCTGTCAGAAAGACTAAAATTAACAAGTCAGGAAACAACAGATGTTGGCGAGGATATGAGAAAAGGAAACCTTCTTACACTGCTTGTGGGAATGAAAACTGGTACAGCACCTCTGGAAAACAGTATGTAGGTTCCTCGAAAAGTAAAAAATAGAGCTACTCTATGACCCAGCAATATCCTATGACCCAAAGGATACAAACCTAGTGAGGCACCTGCTCCCCAATGTTTATAGCAACAATGTCCACAATAGCCAAACTATGGAAAGAGCCCAGATGTTCATTGACAGAAGAATGGATAAAAAGATGTGAGATATATATATATATATTACTCAGCCATCAAAAAAGGGAATCTCACCATTTGCAATGACATGGCTGGAACTAGAGGTATTATGTTAGACAAAACAAGTCAATCAGAGAAAAATACCATATGATTTTGCTCATACATGAAATTTATGAAACAAAACAGAGGATCATAGGGGAAGGGAGGGAAAAATAGGGCAAAATCAGAGAGGGAGAAACACCATAAGAGACTTTTAACTATAGGAAACAAACTGAGGGTTGCTGGAGGAGGTGGGTGGGGGAATGGGGTAACTGGGTGATGGGCATTAAGGGTCCATGGGATTCAAAGAGCACGGGGTGTTATATGCAACTGATGAATCACTGAGGTTTACCTCTGAAACTAATAATATGCTCTTTGTTAATTAATTGAATTTAAATTTAAAAAATTATATCGGTAAAAAAAATGAAACAAGTAAAACTGTCCCTGTTTGCAGATTATATGATTATCCACATAGAAAATCCCAAATAGGGGTGCCTGGGTGGCTCAGTGGGTTAATGCTTTTGCCTAAGGCTCAGATCGTGATCCTGGGGACCTGGGATCAAGCACCACTTCAGCCTCTCTGCTCAGCGGGAAGCCTGTTTCCCTTCCTCTCTCTCTGCCTGCCTCTCTGCCTACTTGTGATCTCTGTCTGTTAAATAAGTAAATAAAATCCTTAAAAAAAAAAGAAAAGAAAACCCTGAATAATCAACAACCAAAACTTCACTGAACCAAAAAGAGTCCAATAAATTCCTCATTTTGCTTAAGTGAATCTAAATTGGGTTTCTGTAACATGTAACTGAAAAAATTATTTACGTATTCATTTACCTATCAACTACTTATTGAATGCCTAAAATTTGTCAGTAAGTGTTCTAGACAACTGTTGTAACGCATCACAACAATGATGCATCAGCAAACAAAACAAATTTCTTACTCTTAAGGGTGGTGGTAAGAGATGTAAAAAGTTAAAACAGATTAAAGAGAAAAATTGAGGCGCGCTATTTTAGAAAATAGGGAAGAATACCTCATCAAATGGGGATTTAGCCAAGGGGTATCTAAGGGAAGAGTGTTCCAGGAAGTGGAAAAAATCCCAAGGCTGGAACATGCATGGTATGTTCAAAAACAAAACAAAACAAAACAAAAAAGCAAGGGTGCCAATGTGGCCCCAGCTGAGTAAGGGGAGGAGGAGCAGGTGATGGATCAGAGAGAACCCTGTGCTAGATCCCACAGTTCCTTGTAGTCAAGGTAAGGACTTGAGATTTTACCTGGAGTAAACTAGGAAGTACTGCAGGATATGAGCAAAGAAGCAACCTGAGAGCATTTATGTTTAGTCCTGACCAGTTCAACAGATAAACACAGGAACTGGTTCTCTGCGGTCTATAACAACTCAAATGCGCCACTTAACTTCTTTCTTTTCCATTTCAAAACTCTTCTATGTCCTCTTCCATACTTTGCTCTTTCTTCCTTCTGAGATAAAACTACCCCTTCACAAGTCCAAACCCTCCAGCAACTCCATGGTCACTTCCCTTCCTGTGAATAAATTACTTTCCCAGTCCCCACCGCCCCCACCAGCAAAACCTTGCAGTGTATTTAAATCATTAACTATGAATTGGAGGGTGGCAGGAGATTGCATAAACTTTGAGCATAATCTTAGCCCAGCACTCTGGCTCCTCCCTCTGGAATGTCTCCACCAATCCAGGAAAGGCCCTCTGGGTATGTCTTGCATCTTCCAGTTGTCAGACTACTACTTCTCCCTCTTATTTTGGCTACTACCAGGACTAACAGAAGCGAGAGTTCAAGTTTCAGGCCTGCTCTCCCAGGACACTGGTCTGCCATCACCTCCAGCTGTGTCGGAATCTGTCACTTTAGTGAGTACCACCCTGTCTCTACAGGTTTGCTGGTCTGGCATGCACACTTTTGAGCCAAGGTAACAAAAAAGCAACCAAAAGCAACAGACCAAAAATGTTCTCATGGAAGTCTTAGGCAGCCCAAGTGTTTCTATCAGAATTTCTCAGCTGTTGTGTTAGTCTATCTAAGAGTATGTGCTCACAAAAAGCTGTAAACACAGGGGTGCCTGGGTGGCTCAGTGGGTTAAGCTCTCCTCCACACTGATGTTTATACAATGTAGAACTTGCATGTCAGATGAGACCACAAATACTTTCACACCCAACTGACCAGCAGTGGTACTTTCTTTCTTAGAAGAGTTTTCTGTGGCTCAGTGCAAACATCTGGTCTCCTATCTCAACTCTTTTACCTACAAAGAATATTGGAAAGCTGGAAAATAGATGTTGTGAAGTGCTAATATTAACAAAAAAAATTTTTGTTGAGGAGAAGGCAATCTTATTATCTCTGATCAGGACGATGCTGATATTTTCTTTTTGGTAGAACAGACTGGTTAGGCTCATTTTAAGCTCCAACTGACTGGTCAATTTTCTTTTCAATGTATATTTGAAGGGTTCTAAATGTAGTGGAGAAAATAGTCTCAAAATTTCATCTTAACGGCACAATAATGGAAACAATTCAAATGACATCAGTAGGGGACTGGCTTAAGAAATTATGGTGCAGGGGCGCCTGGATGGCTCAGTGGGTTAAAGTCTCTGCTTTCGGCTCAGGTCATGATCCCAGGGTCCTGGGATCGAGCCCCACATCAGGCTCTCTGCTCAGCAGGGAGACTGCTTCCTCCTCTCTCTCGGTCTGACTCTCTGCCTACTTGTGATCTCTGTCTGTCAAATAAATAAATAAATCTTTAAGAAAAGAAAAGAAATTATGGTGCAGGGGCGCCTGGGTGGCTCAGTGGGTTAAGCCTCTGCCTTCAGCTCAGGCCATGATCTCAGAGTCCTGGGATCGAGTCCCACATGGGGCTCTCTGCTCGGTGGGGAGCCTGCTTCCTCCTTTCTCTCTCTCTGCCTGTCTCTCTGCCTACTTGTGATCTGTCTCTCTGTCAAATAAATAAAGAAAATCTTAAAAAAAAAAGAAATTATGGTGCAATTGTTCAGTAGAATGCCATGTAGCTCTTTAAAAAAACAAAACAGAAAAGAAAAATGAAAAAAAAAACAAAATGAGAAAGATCCTCATGTACTGACATGGATGGACCTTCAAGAACTTGTTATAAAAAAATTTTAAATTACAAGAACAGTGTAGTATTCTAGGCTACCTGTTGTGTCAAAGTGGTGAAGAAATAAGGATCTATAGTCATCTGCTGAAATAATTGGAAAGAAATCCTAAAGAGATACATAGAACTAATCATAGCTCCTTGAGGGAGCGGGTTGGGATGAAACTGGGCAGCTGTGAGATGGGGGAGGGAGAGGGCATATTTTTTTTTTTTTTAAGGCAGGGTGGAAGGCCAGATGGAGAGGGAGAGAGCGAATCGTAAGCAAGCTCAATGCCCAGTGTGGAGCCAGACATGGGCTGAACCTCACAACCCTGAGATCATGACTTGAGCCAAAATGAAGAGGCAGGCACTTAACAGACGGAGCAACCCAGGCAGGTGGGCGGTGGGGGGCGGGGGACGGCGCAATTTTTCACTCCAAATTTTAACATTTGAACATTTGAACCATTTGAAGACCTCTAAAAAATTGAAAATAAAGAGAAAAAGTCACAACACTAAAAACATAGTTTTAAGTACTACTTAACTTCTTCCTTCGGTTGGAGGAGTCCTGACACTAATTCTGTAATATGGGAGATAACTTGCCAATGTGTGGGCTCTAACTTGCCAGCAAACAGCAGAGAAGGGTGGTTCCCTCTCGACTCAGCCCTCACTGCCAAACAAGACAACAGTGGGAGGCAGTACTTTACTAATCCGAAACCCTTGGAAACCCTTGGAAAAATCTTACCTGGGAAACCATTCACCTCAGTTTGCCTGTGTTTTTTTAAAGATTTTATTTATTTATTTGTTACAGAGAGAGATCACAAGTAGGCAGAGAGGAAGGCAGAGAGAGAGAGAGAGAGAGAGGAGGAAGCAGGCTCCCCACTGAGCAGAGAGCCCGATGCGGGGCTCCATCCCAGGTCCCTGAGATCAAGACTTGAGCCAAAGACAGAGGCTTAACCCACTGAGCCACCCAGGTGCCCAGCAAGTGTTTTTAAATAGTACTAAATTTAAATTTAAACAGCCATATATGAACAGTAAACATAGTCATATAAATCTGGTTAAGCAATAGAGGTACTTTTCAGGTCTAATATAACATTTAGCTATAGAAATAAACCATACACAAAGTTCTCCCTTCTGAAAACATCATTTATTCATTCAAAAAATAAGCACATACTGCGAACCAAACACTATGTTATTTCCTAGGGATAGTACCATGAACATAACAGACAAAATGCCCACCCTCACAAAACCTACACTGTAGCACCAAAGATCAGAGAACTACAGCCCGAGTTAAATCCAGCCTTCTGTCTGTTTTTATATGGGCTACAAACCAAGAATTTTTTTTAAAGATTTTATTTATTTGACAGACAGAAACCATAAGTAGGCAGAGAGGCAGGCAGGGTGGTGGGGGGGGGGAACAGGCTTCCCACTGAGCACAGAGCCCCATGTGGGGCTCGATCCCAGGACCCTGGGATCATGACCTGAGCTGAAGGCAGAGGCTTTAAAACCACTGAGCCACCCAGGCACCCCACCAAGAATGGTTTTATTTTATATTTTCAAATATTTCAAAAAAGTCAAAAGAGGAATACTAATTTATGACATATGAAAATTTCATGAGGGGCACCTGGGTAGCAAAGTTGGTTGAGTGTCCAACTTTTGGTTTGGGCTCAGGTCATGATCTCACCGTTATGTGATCGAGCCCTGCATCAGGTTCCACCCTCAGTAGGGAGTCTGCTTGGGAGTCTCTTTCTCCCTCTCCTACTGGCCCTCCCCCTGCATGTGCTTTCTCTCTCTCTCAAATAAAAAATCTTAAAAAAAAAAAAAGAAAGAAAATTGCATGAAGTTCAAGTTTTAATATCCATAAATGGGTTTTGTTTGGAACATAGCCATGCCCATTTAGTCATGTATTGTCTGTCAGTGGCTGCTATCTCAACCAGAGTTGAGGTAAACTCTTGCCACAGAGAACATATGGTGCAGAAAGCCATATTTACTATCTGGACTTTTACAGAAAACGTTTGCTGACCCCCACTCCAGTGGGTGGGTTGTAATAGGCAGGACACAAGGATAAGCACTTTGCATGCATTATCTCATTTAATCTTTGTGACAACTCTCTGATAGAGGTTCCTGCTCCGATAGAGGTTCCCTGCTCAGTGGGAAGCCTGCTTCTCTCTCTCCCACTCCCTCCGCTTGTGTTCCCTCTCTCACTGTGTCTTTCTCTGTCAAATAAATAAATATTTAAAAAGTTATTTATTTATTTATTTGAGAGAGAGGAGAGAGAGAGTTCGCATAAGAAGGGGAGGGGCAGAGGGAGAAGCAGTCTTCCCACCGAGCAGGAGCCTGATGTGGGGCTCTATCCGGGACCCTGAGATCATGACCTGAGCCAAAGTCAGATGCTTAATGATGGAGCCATCCAGGTGCCCAAGAATATACATTTCTCACCAGCTTCCAGGTGATGCTGATCTGCTGGCTCACAGATCACCTCTGGATCAGTGATTCTCAACCTTGATTGCACGTTAGCATCCTCTGAGGAAATTTTTAAAAATATGATGCCCTGGCCCCACCCCTAGAGATTTTGATTTAATTGGTCTAAGTCCCAGACATTGGTATTTAAAAAAAAAAAAAAAAAAGCTTTCCTGGTGGTTCAAATACACATCCAGAGTTGAGAATCACTGCTCTACTGAATCCTATTGAACTATAGTAAAGAGAACACTGAAATGGGAATCCACAGACTTGAGTTCTAGTTCTCACTCTGACATGACCTATTGAAGTGAGTTGCTTCCCCTCTCTGGGGCTCCATTTTCTTTCCGAAAAATGAGGAGCTCAAACCGGATGATCTCAGAGGACTCAAGCTCAGTGACTTGTCAGGTCATCACACAAAGATGTGGGAGGGTCAGAAGAAGTGCCTAGATATCTCCGTGCACTGGGTGCAGCAACATGATGCCTGAACACCAGGCCCATTTAGGATTAACCTTATGGATGATATCCATTATTTGGCAATGCATCTATACAGAAACTCTTCCACATAGCCACGCTACCTTACATACTGCACAGCTAGAGCTGCAGTTACAAATGACTTAATGATAGGGTGCCTGGGTGGCTCAGTCAGTTAAGTGTCGGCTTAGGTCAGGATCTTAGGGTTGTGAGATCCAGCCCTGCATTAGGCTCCATGAGTGAGGCCTGCTTAAGATTCTCTCTCCCTTCCCTCTGCCCCTCCCTCTATAAAAAAATGATTTAATGATTGTGAGAGTAGTATTTCATTGTAGGAAATTTGGAAAGTTACAGAAAGTATGAAGAAGAACCCTATCATCTCTAGAACCATGTTTTTAACAACCTTGTTTATGAGGTCTCAGCCAGGTAAATGACATCATGATCAGATGAATTCCCACAGAAACAGGGAGGGCTAGGTGGCCTGGAGGGTCCTCCCCAACAAAAGTCCCAAAGGTTAAAGACCTATGATGACATCTCTGGTAAACGTAGCTCCAAGTCTGGACTCGAAGGTTGTGTGGGCTCCTACTGGGAGCATGGGAACTACAGCCTATAAACTAAACGATTTTTGACAGTTCTTTCATGCCTAATTGGTACTAGGTTACTCTATTTCTTCACTTATGGATTATCCACTGTGGAAATTTCTCCTTAACATGTCTCTATGACTTTTGAAATGCAGGTGAAATATATTAGATATCGTTGCTTTCACTGGGAGTAACTGGGTGACTCAGACCTTTACTTCTTTTGAAATGCATATGGAAGACAATAGCATGCAGTACATAGTCAGGAAAATGGGCTGGGACCAGACAGCTCTAGGTTCAAATCCAGCTAGTGCCTTTATGGTGTACTGAATGTTTGTGCCTCTCTCCAAATTCATATGTTGAAAACTTAACCCCCAAAATGTGATGGTATTTGGAGGTGGGGTCGTTGGGAGGTAATTAGGTTTAGATGAGGTCATAAGGATGAGGCCCCAATGACGGGCTTAGTATCCTAACAGAAGAAAAACCAGAGCTCTCACTCTCTCTACCATGTGGGTACATAAAGAGAAAGTGATCACCTGCAAGTCAGGAACAGAGCCCATACTGGGGAACTGAATTGGCTAGCACTTGATCTTGGACTTCCCAGCTTCCAGAACTGTGAGAAATAAATGTTGTTTTGTCCAGCCTGTCTATAGTATTTTCTTATGGTGGCCAGAGTTCACTAAGACAGCCTCTTAGTAATGTTTTCTATCTGTAAACAGAGATGATAATATCCACTTCACAGAGATACTCTGAAAATTTACTAATTTCATATGTAAGTAAAGCACTGAGTACAGTGTTTGAAACATATTGAGCGCTCAGAGAATGGCACTTGTATGATGACTATAAATAATAATAATATAACTTAGCTACTTTGTGGTATGGCTACCTTTAGGACAGAGACAAATGCATGTTCATTAGCTTGTCTTTTAGAAGAACCGGTTTCTGTGGAAATCCTGAGCGCTAACACATCCAGCAAGACTGATGCTAGCTCTTGTCACCATGGAGACCTTACTTCGTGTCAAGTGTTTTTAGCGCCTCGCAATCCCTGGTTCTGTGAGAGTACTACATAAAGATTATAGAACAGTTTCACCTCAGAATTTTTCCAATTATGAATCTATGAAACAGGAATTCAGACTGGAGGTTCCAGAGTATTTCAACTTTGCTAAAGATGTCCTGGACGAATGTACCAATGTGGAAAAGGTAAGGAACAGGGCCAGTCCAACTACAGCTTCACAGATAGAAGTGATTTAGACCCCAGGGCAAATGTCTGGCAACAATTTTGGCCAGGGATGCTCCTGTGTATCCTCTAATGCACAAGACAGTCCCACATAGCAAAAAATTATATGGCTCAACATGTTAATTAGTTCCATAGTTGAGAAAGCCTTGTTTATAAAAATGTATGATTATAGGTTAACTTCTTTTTTTTTAAATTTTATTTATTTATTTGACAGACAGAAATCACAAGTAGGCAGAAAGGCAGGCAGAGAGAGAGGGAGGAAGCAGGCTCCCTGTTGCAGTTCAAAAAAATGCAAGCAACATTCTGTAGGGACCATGCTTTATGAATAATCTAATGGTCTTATTCAGTTTTTTCACTAATTTGGGTGTTTAATCTCCATCTGATGTAGCTAATTCTCATTCTTTTTAGCAACCAGAAAGCCACTAGATGTCAGTCTTTATCTTATATTACGTTATGGTAGTATAATTTGAAAGTCAGACATCTTTGAATTGTATAGACTAGGAACTTCTTTAGCCTGAAAGGATACTCCTTATTAATGACATCACCAAAAATACAAGATTCATATGGAAGACTATAGAAATAAGAAAACTTACATAATAAAATTACTTTCAATTTATACTAACCAGAATGTTCTCGTCCTAAGAATTCTATTCCCACTTCCTGCAGGGCACCGCTCAGTCCTTTTGGTTTTCTTCTATAGAAAATCTAACCGAATAAAAGAAACATATCCCAAAAAAGTTACTATTAGAAAAACAATGTATTAAACAAAAAAAAAGCAAAAAAAAAAACTATGTATTAACCACTTACTTTTCATAATTTTTCATTCTATTAGATTCGGAATATGCTTATTTTGTTGTCATTTTTACGTTCTTTAAGAAATGTATTTATGGGGGTGCCTGGGTGTCTCAGTGTGTTAAAGCCTCTGCCTTTGGCTCAGTTCATGATCCCAGGGTCCTGGGATCAAGCCCCGAGCCCTGCATTGGGCTCTCTGCTCAGTGGGGAGCCTGTTTCCCCCTCTCTCTTTGCCTGCCTCTCTGTCTACTTGTGATCGCTGTCTGTCAAATAAATAAATACAACCTTTAAAAAATGTATTTATGTGAAAGTTTAAAGTTTAAAAAATATTTATTTATAGTAATTACACCCTTGCATGGGATGAAGTTTAATCATTTTTCCATAGAAGGAAAGAGACCATGACCCCATTTTTGACCCTTACCTTTTAAGTTACTCTGAGATCAATCCAAGAATTTAAGAACATGGATTTTATCAGCTGTTTTCTTTTACACTCACACTCCAGGCAAACCCCCAGGTCCCAGTCTGCATTAACTATATTAAAATAGAACAAATTCAATAATGCTAGCAGTTTTTATATTTATAAATATAAATTTAATACTATAAATATATAATATATAATATAAATAAATATATAAATATATAATATAAATTATAAATAATATAAATAATATAATAAATATATTATATATAAATAATATAATATATAATACATTATATGTTATCTATAAAATATATAATATGATATAAAATATATATTTATATATAAATATATAACATAATATACAAATAATATAATATGAAATATATAATATAAAGATATAAATATAAATAACTTATAAATAAAATATTGAAATATTATGTAAGATTTAGAAAGAAATAACACATAGAATATAATATTTATATCAATGACACATTTAGGGCGCCTGGGTGGCTCAATGTGTTAAAGCCTCTGCCTTCCGCTCAGGTCATGATCCCAGGGTCCTGGTATCGAGCCCTGCATTGGGCTCTCTGCTCAGGAGGGAGCCTGCTTCCCTTCCTCTCTCTGCCTGCCTCTCTGCCTACCTGTGATCTCTGTCAAGTAAATAAGTAAAATCTTTTTTTAATTTTTATTTTTTATTTTTTTAATAAATAAAATCTTAAAAAATAAATTAAATTTTTAAAATGACACATTTATATATATATAAATTTATATACGTTTTATGAGTATATAGTATACAATCATTACATACTATATACAAAAGTATAATATGTACTATATAAAGAATATAAACTATACTGTATATACTATAACAATATACTATATAAAACAAAACAGGATTTAATTGCTGTTAATATCTAACAATTATTCACTTTACGTAATTTACTATTAAGAAATAAGGTTGGTAACTAAGTCTCAAAATGATTCCTTAAACACCCAATTAAACACACTGAGTATCTCAGAAAGAAGAGTAAGGTATCAAGTTACAAGCCTGGAGAAGGTTATCTGCTTTCAACATTCTAGAAAATACTAATGTAATTGAGAAACCAGACATATTATAGAAACCTAAAACCAAAAATATCACTACCAATGGCACAGCCTTGCTATCAATGACTATTAATTGCAATGCTGTATCATAGGCATACAAAAGATCTACTTAAATGGCCCATTTTTTTCCCAATATGAAAGTATAAGCAAAGGATGTGAGGGGAATAAAGACTCTTTTTAATTCAAGGTTGTAGAAATTAGCATAAGAGTTTTCACTAAATCATCTTTGCCTCAAGCAGAAGAACAGAGAAGTACAATCTAGAAAAATTCTTAGGGTTAAGTCTTAAAAAATTTTAAAGTATCACAGGATGGTAAAATTTGAAAAATATGAATAAATTTATTTTCCTTGGTTAACATTTGTTAGGCACTGAGATTTCTTTTCAAGTCCTAAGAGGTTGACAAGTACAATTCTTACTACAGATAAAGAATTCACAGTGGTTATCCCACTCATTTATGCTTGATAGATACAACCTGTTTTTTACCTGACCAAGTAACAAATGCACATAATTTTACTTTGGAATTAGGTGGATCTGAAATCCCAGTAGCAAAAATAATTTTCTTCTGTTGCTGAATCTTCTGAACCCATTTACAGAACTGAGATAAACAAATTCTCAGAGGGACTCCTTCATCTACTTGAGCCCGAGTAAAGTTACAAAATCTGAATTTAACAATTGAATCCCATAATTATTGAATACATCATTAGCACAAAATTAAGCACTAAAGAGGCATGTAAAAAAGAAGAGGTTCTGGGCACCTGGATGGCTCAGTTGGTTAAGCATCTGCATTTGGTACTGGTCATAATCCAGGGTCCTGGGATCAAGTCCCACATGGGCTCCTTGCTCCCCTGGTTCTCCCTTTGCCCCTCACCCCAACTCGTTCTCTCTCTCTCTCTCTCTGTCTCTCAAAAATAAATAAAATCTTTAAAAAAAAAAGAGCTTCTGACTGCCAGAATTTAGAAAAAGATGCTAAAACACATGGAAGAGAGATAATATAATGATTAGAACTCTGCAAGATAAGAAAAATTAGGCTGCTCTACCTAAAATCACACAGAAACATAGTAATTAAATCCTGACTGATTTCCATGAAATTAATTTAATTTCCATGAAATAAGTTTGATATTCATTTTTACAACACTATTCTATCTAATTTTTAAAGATTCCAACAGAGTTCTGGAGGGAACATTATTTCTAACAGTACATAAATCTAATTTCAAATGGTATATACTTTTTTAAATTTTCTTTTAAAAACTGATTTCTGAATTTTATTTATCTTTTTTTAAGGATTTATTTATTTTTTGAGAGGGAGAGAGAGCATGTGCAGGGTGAGGAGAGGGAGGGAAACTCTTAAAGCAGACTCCCCACTGAAGTTGGAGCCCGATGCGGGGTTCGATCCCAGGACCTCTAGATCATGACTTGAGCTGAAATCAAGAGCCAGCCACTCAGGCAGCGGAGCCACCCACGTGCCCCTGATTTCTGAATTTTAATATTTGCATCATACTTTCTTGTTTTGGTGGGGGGGGAGGCAGGATGAGAAGAGAGGTAGGGAAAAGAAAAGGGCATACCTATTTTATGCCTGTCAGTTCCATGCAAAATTCAGAAAGAATCGGATGTTCTTGAGGCTGAACATAAGCATGGAACTCAGATTCAATCTCCCCAGTGATGTATTCAGCAATACTGCTGGAAATTCAACTACACGAAAAATTCAATTGACACTTGAATATATAATTGTTAAAATAATGCTGTCATCACTCTAAATTAAACATATTTAACCATCATATAGCATTATTAGACAGTCACTAGTTCAGTAAAAGCATATTAAAATGACCAAAGCAGTGTGATATAATAGTTATAATAAAATTGTACCAAAGACTAAATCAGAATATTAAAGTTGTATCTATTTAAAACTCTTGAAATATTTCTACAATTAAATATTAAGACCATATGGAAGTTAAAATGTATTTCTTTTAGCAAAGGTATTTTTTCTGTCCCTATACAATTGAGATTTTGTATGAAATTCTAAAATAATTTTATATACTTTTAGATGTTAGATTTTTGTTCTTTTTTTGTCAAGTCAGGTTTTATAGTAAACTACCAATTCATAGGGTATCTTATTTCCTTTAAACTAATTGTTGACTACTTTATATCTATTACAGTGACTCCTCTTGGGCTAGCTTTGGCCACTGGCAGTCCAGACTTACTTATTTCTTGGCTCTGGTGGCGTTTCCCATCATTCCAACATGTTGACTCAAAATCGATGACAATTAAGTAGTCAAACAACTGCTCTGCAAAACAAAGGGTATCCTTATAGTTTATCAGCATTAAAAGTGCAAGGATACAAAATGTAAAGAAATGAAGCACAGTACTTACTGGATTTGCTTCTTCCTAGATTTCCATTTGCTGGTGCAACTGACGTTTTTCTAATTAATCCAAGCTGCCTAAAATGTAGAACAACCAATTATGTTCAACAAAAGCATTCATAGTCCTGTTTGAATATGTTAACAAACTAATGTTATAACCCTCATTATTAATTTATTAATGTGAGAGACTGTAAATTGAACAACTTTGAGAGCAGACAACCTTGTGTTTTTTTTTAATTATTTTTTATAAACATATAATGTATTATTTGCCCCGAGGGTACAGAAGACCTTGGTTCTTATATTGACTGCCAAAATCTCTTTTGATTTTGACAGTCAATAAATTTTAATAGTCATTTTACCTGCATGAGCCTAAAAGTTCATATTTGCCAAGAGTAATTCCTTCTGCTTTCCTTATTTGACAGTAAATACTGAGGAACGTGAGTGATTGCAGAGGTAAAGATGCATTGAAAAGCTTATTTCTGCCTTTTCATTTTAAAAGCCCTTGCTATGTGCACAGACCAGTTCTGAGGAGACAGTGAAGATCCAGTCTTCCAGGAGCTCCACATTACAGCTGGGTAAAGAAAGTAGACATCTGTGGTAAACTACTATAAGGTAATACATGACAAAGGATCCGCAAAGGCAATACTTGAATTCACAGAAAGGGATGAGCTTCCTTAGGTGTTAAGTAAGACAACTACTTGGAGGAACAGGTAAAGCTTAAGTAGGCGACACTTCCTGTTGCCTTTTTTTGTTTGTTTATTTGTTTTTGTTTAAGACCTGTGATGGGAAATGCAAGGAGTTGGGAATAACAGCGAACATTTATTTAATTTCTTACTACATAGCAAACACTGAGCTCTAGTGATCTCACTTAATCGTCAAGAACTGTAGGAGTTGTTGCTACCTCTATTTTTTTGGATGAGAAAATCGGATTCAGTAATTTGGAATTACTGATTCAAAACGGATTCAGTAATCCGTTTCTGTGGTTCAGTATTCAGTAATTCGCCAAAGAACACAGATTTGATATGTGAAAGCAGAATCAACCAACTCTGAAGCCCATGCTATTTACCACTACATTACAACAGTTCTTTTGAAATCAGAAATGTGTACAGCGTGACCAGGAATCAGGGAGAAGGCTACTATAAATCACAACACGACTTTAACGGGTCACTAGCAAGTGGTAGGGTGAACAGCTTGACGGTGTGGGGGGCTGCCTGAGACCTCGGAACCGCCTACCAGGCGCGGTCACATCCAGTTCGTTTCCAGAGGCCTCGAAAGGGCTGACAGTGGCTCAAGGCCACCCAGTCCGAACCGTGGTTCTTCCACCCTCGCGCAGAGGGCGGCCTGAGAACCTCGAGACCGAGATCCAAGCAGAGACCTTTCAGTCCGGGGCAGACAGTGCAGGTCGGAGACGCCTGGGCTGCAGAGAATGAAAGCTGACCCCGCGGATGCGCACTTCCCAGGCCGGCTGCGGGCGCCAGCGCTCGACCAGGAGCCACCCTCAGCCCAGAAACCCCTCGCGTACCGCGCAAGCTTCTTGGTCGCCATTCCCGGCACTCCTGACTCCTCCGTGCCCAACTGCCGGAAGTCGTTAAACCACCACTTCCGGTCCGTTCCTCAAACGCGTGGCGCGTCCGAGAAGGCTGCGGTGGCGACGGCTTTGGCTGCGACTGAGGCGGTTGGCGGCGGCTGCGGCTTCGGCTCTGTGCCCGGCTTCTCTTCGGTGTTTTCAGGGCTCGGGGGCGCGGGGAGTGATTTTTTGCAGGGAAGTCGTCTTGGCAGCAACTTTTTCCCTCTTTTTCAACGGGCGGAGGCGCGTTTGCGCCGTTGGGGAACCGTTTCGAATCCGGCCTCCAGCGCGGACGGTAAAACCGTTGGTGTCGGTGCGGTTTTCTCCGCCGCGGCGCAGGGAGGATAGTTAGCGCTCTCGCTTCTCCGGGAGCGGAGGGAGAGCTCCGTGCGCTGAATTTAGGAGAGGATCTGAGGAAGGCTGTAGGCTGTCGAAGCCCCGCCTGCTCACCCGTCCGGAGGCGGCGTTTCCTCAGCTCTCGCCGGTCTCGCTGGTCTTTCTCCACAGCCGCATGGATCCCGAGAGGGAGAGGAGCGGGGGGCACCCCAAGAAGGGCAGGAAGAGGAGGAGGGCCCCGAACATGCTGCTCGGGGCGGCTGAGGCGATGAGAGCCCGTCGGGGTCTGGAGGAGAGGCAGCCCGAGGCCAAGGTGAGTAACGAGGAGCCCCAGTGGGCGGCCCGGGGAGGTGCGGAGGGGCCAGGCCGCCCCCCAGCCGCCTTCCGGGCCCTGCCTGCGCTGGAGGCGGAGGGTTAGCCTCATCCACCCACTGTCCTTTCGCAATCCTGCTTTCCAGTCCGTAAAATGGGAGCGATGATGTTAATGCCACCTACCTCAGGGCTGATATGGCTCTTTAAAACTGGGGTGGTGCTCGGGACCCCAAAAAGAATGTTCACTCAACAAATGCTTAATTGAGTCTTTTGTATATATGCCAGTTCAGGGGATATCCCAGTGCACGAACCCAAAAGTCCCTGCCCTCGTGCAGTTTACATGCCACGCCAGTAAGGGAATAATAAGGCTGCTGAGCGTCCCTGCGCTGTACTGAGAATTGAATATACGTGGTCCATCCCTTCAGTTATCAGGTTTCTGTTGTCTCTCCTGTGCTGGGCACTGCCCTAGGCTGTTGAGGAACGTCAGTGAATAAAGAGGTTACTACTTCGTTCCAGTGTAAAGAGACCGAAGACAGACAATACATAGAAATTATACACAGGTTTCCCCCACTATAGGAAAGTAGCAAAGAAGCATTTATTGATTTATGCTGGGGGTGGGGGGGTGATGGGGATTGGAAGCGTTTCCAGACTCCCCAAAATAACCTTTGTTGGGTTTTCTCATATCTCAAGACAGATTTTGCTACTTGATGCACAAAATCAAGATAAAGCGCAGATTTTCACTGACACAATTCAAAGCTATCGGGGCTTCATGCTAAGTGTAGTTCTTGGGGAAGGAGCTTGACTGTGCCACTTTGCTTGGGGTGTGCTGCTTTTATAATTGGTTTGTTGTGAAACAAATGCTGAAGGTAAAAGCGAAGAAAGGCACAGTGCTAACAGGTCTCTTGGAAAAGGGAAGTGGCAGGACACAAGCTTTCAGAAAGCTGGGGATACCTGTAAAATGGGAAATAGTGCTTTGAAAATATTTTTTTTAATTTAAAAGGGATTCTTTTTTTGCCTATCAAACTGGAAAAACAACTTTTTAAAGGTTAATATGGTGAAAAGTATAAGGAGATAGACCATCTCCTCACTCTTTTATTTTGAAACAACCTGAAACTTACAGAAATGTTGCAAAAACAGTACCAAAAACAACCCCAACCAGCATTTGAAAGTGATTGCTGACAATGCTCCATGACCACCCACCCATATTTAATATGTGTTTTCTGTAAACAGTGCTGCATAACGACAATGCCACCATCAAAATTAAAAAAAAATAGCATGGATATATTGCTATCATCTTATCTTCAGACCCCATTCAAATTCCTCAGTTGTTCCAGTAATACCCTTTTAGCAATAAGATCCAGTCTAGAACCATGTGTTACATTTAGTTATCTTGTCTTCTTCAATCCCTACAATTCTTTAGTCTTTTCATTGACATCTATGGCCTTACTACTCTTGAAGAATCCTGTACCAGTTATTCTGTAAAATGTCCCTCAAGTTAGGTTTGTTTCTCATTGATTAATTTCAGGTTATACATGTTTGGCAGGAGTATCACAGAAGTGACATTCTTTCTTTGTATTTTGTTAGGTTGTACATGATTTTATTTGTCGCATTCTTGTTTTCTTTTTCTCTAATTCTATGGAGAGATGCTTCCTTGTTAAACTTTTAATTCATTTTTTTACTAGTATGAACTTAATGCCTATTTCATTCAATAAGTTATAATCCATTACTATATTTATTTTGATGTTCAGAATATCCCATATTTGAACATTAAGCTAGCTTCTGTGTCCTTTGCACATGACCTCATAATTCTTTGAGCATTTCCTTACTTTTTTGCCACAAAAAGGTGTTCCAGGCTCATTTGTGCTTTTACTGCCCCAGCGCTGGAATCAGTAATTTTTGGGGGGGATTCTTGGTTCTTTTTAGTAGAGAATGACATTTAGAAACCCAAGGTTCTGGGTACTAGATGTGCTCAGTGCCATTGGGATGTCAATACCCCCCCCCCAAAAAGCTAGGAAATAATATATTTATATATCTGTATACCTATATACACACATACATGTTTACATTTAAATATTTTTCTATCCATACATACTAAAATCTCTACTTGCAATGTGTTTCCACAAGGTTCATTCTTGCTTTCTCTCTTCATGTTTATAATTTCCTTCTCTATTCAGTGAGACATCTGTCATTACCTTCAGTATATTTGACCTGTTCTCCGTGGTGCCACTGCCCCACACTCCCACACTCTCTTCACCTTGCTTGGGCTCTGTCGTCCTGCACCATGTGCCAGGCCACCCTCCTGTGTGAATGTTCCTGTCACAACCTGCTATCCTTCACGTACATGGACACCCTCACCCTGTTCAGGCTCTGAATCTTGTGACAGGCCACTGTTGTCCCTCAGTATTGATGCCCTCCTTTCCTTACATACTTTCTGATATCTGATACCAGCCCTCACTGCTGTCCACTGCCCACTGCATGGATGCCTTCATACCGCTCAGGTTTTGACACCCCACAATGAGCCATCCTTCTGCATGTATGCCGTGGGTTCCTACCCTTAGTCCTAGCTCTCTCCCCTATAGCTTCCCTCCTTCCCCCACTCAGGCTCAGACTCTCATACTTGGCAATCATATTTACTCACTGCCACATAGGCCCTACCTACCTCACTTAGACTCACTTTATCAATCTCATGTTTTTGATTAGTAAAGATAAATTGGTATATTCTTTCAAAAATTAATAGTACTTGTCACAATTAAATAGTTGACCCTTGAACAACATGGGGGACTGGAATGCCAAACTACCATCTACCCTCCCTGCCCTGTGCAGGCCAGAATCCATGTGTAACTTTTGACTCCCTAGAAACTTAACTACTTAAAGTTAGAAACCTTATCAATAATACAGGTAACCAGTACACCAAAAACCTTACTGACAACATAAACAGGTGGGTAACACATACTTTGTAAATTACATGTATTATATACTGTATTCTTACAATAAAGTAAGTCAGAGAAAATGTTACTAAGAAAAGCATAAAGAAGAGAATACATTTGGGGCACCTGGGTGGCTCAGTCATTTAGGCATCTGCCTTCAGCTCAGGTCATGATCCCAGGGTCCTGGGATCTCTATCTCTTCTCTTTCTCTGTCAAATAAATAAATAATCTTAGAAAAAAAAGAGAACACATTTACAGTACTATACTGTATTTACCAGAAATGAGCCACATATAAGTGGGTCTGCACAGTTTAAACCTGTGTTGTTTAAGCGTCAACTGTAGGTGCTTATTTTGACCAGGAACTTACTGGAGAATTTATCCAGGTACACAGGAATGTTTGAAAGGAAGCTTATGATACTGTTTATAATTTTTTTTAAAGTGTCATCAATAGGGAATTTTTTCATATACGTTATTAAGTGTTGAGATAAATTTAGAGAATGGACTATTAAAATTGGTGTTTGTTACATTTAACTGATATGAAAAGATATTTACTGATTTGGGGGGGATGGGAGGGTTGCAGAGTTCATTTCCAAACAGAATGTGTACTCTAATTCTGTAGGGGCAGTATACTATAGAGATAAAGAATTAGGGCCTTTTTTTTAGGAGGGAGAAGCTTTAGTGAACTCCCTGTTTCCCCAGAATAATGTCAGATTCCTTAGCTTAGGCCCCATTGATCTATGACCTGACTTCCTCTTTTCTCTACTTGCAGAACTCTACTGCTCTGCAACACGCCATCTTGGTTCCAGCCAAACAAAATTACGTGTTTAGACACAATGTTCCCCTTTTCAGGACAACCCCAGTATTTTCAATATCAGTGAAGCTATCCCCCAAACTCTCTAGTCCCCAAGGCAACTAGCCTCTTTACTCCTATACTTTTATAATAGCACTTACCCTCTTTGTATTGGAATTACCTATTTATGTATTTCTTTTCTCTTAGTAGAATGAACTGGAGAGCATGAATCATGTTTCATTCATTCTGTTATTCCTAGCAAGTAACCAAGTATCTGTAGTAAGGTTTCTTACCAATGTTTATTAAATATTATATTAATGTTATATCACAGGTTGTTGTTTTAGACCTTCATTTCCAATTAATTAGATCCCTCCTTATATTTGCATATAATTTGCTTTGCTATAATCCTGTTCTCAATAGTCCTAATTTTTTAAATATTTTGTTTATCTATTAGAGAGTGAATGGTGGGAGGGGCAAGAGAGAAAGAAACAGACTCCCTACTGAGCAGTAAGCCTACTGAGGGGTTTGATCCCAAGACTCAGAGATCATGTCCTGAGCTGAAGGTGGATGCTTAACCAACTGAGCCACCCAGGCACCCCTCTCAAGAAATCTTTATTTGAATTCTGTACAATAGTAGCTGTTCTTTGCTGGGGAGTCATTGAGTAATGATAAATTTCATTAACTGTTGTTCACTACTTTTTTTCCCTCACTTCCCTTTTGTATGTCTATAACTGACTTGATGGTATCACCTTTAGTGGTACTGGTTTGATTTTTCAACAGCTGGTGCCAGCTTTTTCACCAAAACCACCTGAACAACGTGGTGGTTTTCGTACTGCAGGGAATGAGCCAGCTACACTTGTACAGGTTCTACTTGGAGTTTGGATTTCTCCGAAAGGCATTCAGACATGTAAGTTAAGAAAACTTTGTATTAGGGCCTGAGTTGAGTCCTCTCATCCACAGACTAGTGCACTTCTCAAACTATGCTCTCGGGCAACCTTGAACAAGCAGTAGAGGTTGTAGAAAGCAAGAAAGATTAAGATTCAGAGATCTCCTGTTGAGATTAGGTTTGCCTCTGATTTTCTTTGATAATTTAGGCAAAATATTTATTACCAGATTACAATCTATATATAGTTCCCAGGCTGATTCTTCCTATTTTAATCGGGCTATGATGTTTTTAAAAATTGTATACTCTATGTAAGTCTGTGTTTTTTGGCCTCTTGACAACATCACAAAATTGGACATCCTTAGAACAGTATCTGGAGCTGAATAGCAGCTGTCATCTTTAGAAGAGGCATGTGCTCCCTGTTTTCCTTTCCATAGCCACCTCCAGTCTTTATTGGACTGTTTCATCCATTTAGCTCTGAGGGATTTGAGTTGGTGAGTCCTAATCTCTTTGGGTCTCCATTTTCTATTTTACTTTCATTTATCAAAGGCTACATACATGCTAGGACCTACATCAATCATTCTGCGTGCATCGTCTTTAATTCTTAAAGTACTTCTGTGAGAGATAAAAATATCTTCTATATGTGAGGAAACTGAATAACTTGTCCAGGTTATAGCTAGAAGTGGTGGAGCTGAAATTTCAGCACAGGTGAGCCTAAGGCTGGAGATCTCAACCTTTCAGCTTTGCTGTGTCATCTGTCTTAACTACCTGGCAAGCTGTCCACTAAAGTAATAGATACAGAAGTGCTTTGAAAAATATAAGGGATGTTCCTTTTCCGAGTTACACATTTGTGTAATGCTTGTTTTTGTTTCCGGCGTGTAATCAGAACCAAAGAAAATATCTGGGAGTGAGATAAAGGTGGCTTCACTTACTTGGCCACTTTTTTTTTTAATCATTATTATTACCTAGTCACTTTTATACATTAAGGAGTATAATACAAATAGTTAATGTCCAAACGTTTCTTAGTACTCAGCTGACAATAAAAGTACAAGTCTTTGACAGTATTTTAACTGCTTTCAAGCATTTTTATAAAAACTTGGTATATACTTACAGAAATTCTGCTTGCCACCACCATCATCTAATATTCTAGCTGATGTCATTGGACTGCAAAAGAAGCAAACAACAGGAGATCTATCGAAGATGGTAGAGGAGGTATGGTTGTGACTCTAGTTTGATGATTTGCTCGTTCTAAAAGACATTATGGATATGCTGTAGGTTTATCAGTCAAGTTTATACTTGCAAACAACAAAGGTCAATTCTAACTACCTTAAACAGAAGAGCAGTTTTTCGTTTTTGTTTTTGTTTTGTTTTGTTTTTAAAGAAAAAATGGAAAAGTGCCTAGGGAGGATTAAGAGCAGGAACCATACAGCCAATATCCATGTCCCAGGAACCATCTGGTTAGGTGAGAGCTCAGAGCCCCTTCCTAGTCCTCCTCTACCGCAGTCCATTCTCCACCCCACACACCTAGGCCAGCAACCTCTTTTCATCCTTGAAATTCTTCTTTGTCTCTGCTTCTCTCTACCTTGTCTCCCTTACTTCCTCTCCCTTGCTAGCACTGGCCCAATCCCCCCACCACTCACTCAGTGTCTCCCCCTGACAGTCTCTTTATCGCTCCACAGGCCCTCAGGACCCCTGCTCTGTGCAGCTCTGTCCAGGGACACCATAGGGAACCGCCTCTCCTGTCTGCCCCCTCTCCTGCCCCGTCACAGGGCATGGCAATCCCATTTACTAAGGCTGCTCAGGCGACCCTGACTGCCGCAGTGCAGTTACCAGACTCTCCTGGGCAGCATGTGAACAGACTGAACTTGATCCTTCGGTGGCCCTGCCATGACCCCAAAGCTGCTGGAGGATGGCTGCATCCATGACATGGGAAGAAGGAGGGCTTTGCAGAATCCAGCAGCTCTGCTGCAGAAGGGATTGGCAAAAAGGGCCTAAAAGGGGACAGAAGCATACCCCCAAACTCCTCCTGCTGCTGAGGAAGGGATGGGTCTCCTGTCAGTGACCTCTGCCCTGCCCACCCCTCAACAGGGAAACTGTGGGAGCATTGTGGGGCATCATGGGTCTCACCAAGAATACTACCACCATCAGCTCCCCTCAAGACTCCCCTGTGGTTGGGGGTAGCTGAGAAGGTGAAACCATTGCACAAAACCCAGATTAATGCTGGACCTCCTCACCAGGCTCTCAGGGCCTCGCCAGACACTTCATTCTCTGCTCACTGTCATAGCAGACCACTGCCTGGGGACAGGCAGCTGTCTTGCTGATTACTACCCTCCCAAACTGACAGTTTCCATGTGCTCAAGAGGATCTGTCACCAGAGCTAATACAAACACCAGCGGATCTAAATTCAAGCTGGGCCCCCTCCCCAGAAGGATTCCTGGGGTCCCTTGCAGTAGAGGTACCACGAAGCGTAGTCTTGCTCTATCCTCTGTCACCACCACTGCTGCCAGGGTGTTATCTGTGCATGAAGGCATGACCCTGTGCACTCGAAGGAGAGGGACTGTAGGTCCTCCTGAAGGCAGAAGCTGACACAGACAGAACCGCGAACGGTTTATTGGGGGGATACCAGGAGAGACGAAGCACAGGGGAGAGGATGGGCAGGGAAAGCACTCAGACCACCAGGCAGAAAACATTCATATTTTTACTAAATAGAAAGTCATTAGAGCCTGGTTGTTGGAGGTCAAGGTGGTCTTCAAATTACAAAATGATTAGCCTGTAAGGCAAAAGGATTTGGGTTAGTACACTGGGACCTTGTGTTTTCCCAAATGCTCTTTGCCTCCCATAGTGTATCTGAGGCCTTGGATGAACACTTGGGTGTGTGGCCGTCTATGTGAGTCTATACGTAATAGAAAATAATTGTCTTCACATCTCACATATACATCTCTGATTGTACCCGTTCTCTTAACTATCTTTTACTTCACTGTGGCTAGGACCTGAACGTTACTAGAAAAAGGGGGGTTCTTTGCCTTGTCTTTCAAATGAGAATTGCCACTATCTGGGCTGAGGTGTTACACTCTTAGTGTATTTTGTGGACTTAAATGAACATTTTTTGGAAGCTCATGGGCATGGAGCTATTTTCATTTAAACAGTGAGAACAGTGAATGGACAGAGCCCGGGTCCTTTGCCAATTACTACTTTTTTTTTTTTCTTTTTGAGACAGAGACAGAGCCTCTAGGGTGGCTCCTGGTCAACCCTGACTCCCCCACTAACAGTCTGACTCTGGCTGAGGCCAAGGCAGCCCCTCTGCTGACCTCAGTCCCGTGTTCAGTTTTTCTCAACTGGGGATCATAAATTCAGCCAGACTAGAATCCCCAGAGATCATGTTAAATTCCCCAAATCTCCATGACAGTCTTTCACATGGTTCAGAACCTTCAGAAATTCAGGGAAACAATGTTCTTCATAGACTATGAGTGAATGGCTTCACGGCAAAAATGACATTCTGAGACAAATTACGGCGTGATCCACGCTTTGTGCATGAACACATGCTGCCAGGTTATCTGTATGTTGGTGTGGACCGCACGGTGTCCTCACACTCTCGAGCTGCTGGCCTGCCGGGAATGGCCTCACCCTCTTGAGAGAAGACCAGCCTCTCCCTGAGCACCTCCAGGCTTCTCAGCATCCACAACCTCCAGTTTCTGTGTGATTGGGTCTCCCTCCATTCCTTCTGGATACATCTCTTGTTCTTCCCTTATATGGAACACATCATCTGTGTCCTTTCATCAGTGAGTCCCTCCCTTTTCTCAAGACACACACCTTCAGTTCCTCACATTAAGAGCATGTCTCATCCCTCCCAGAGCACAGAGCGTCGTCTCTGTACCATGTGCATGTGCACACCTGTGCCCAGCTTTCAGAGAAGGGCAGCTCTCTGTCACCAAAAGGGACCTGCCAACCTCCTCAGTATGACTGGAAGACAAGGTCCATCAATTGTATCTACAGAACAACCAGAAGAAAGGTACCATGTCCTTAGCGGCCTTCACTCTGCCATGAAAAGAGAGGCCTGTGGGCAGCACCCCTGGTCCTTGTGGAAGACGCTCCAGCATCTGTATCTGACTCACGCCATAGAAAAGACAGAAGCTTCTCCCCCTGGAAGTGACTGAGCAACACTCCAATGAACTCTCTACACCTGCCTCTGGCATCTGCCACTGTTTCTCATTCTCACCTCCCTGACCACACAAGAGCGTTTCCCACAAGTTTCCAGACTGCAAAGGATAAGGGCAGACCCCTACCCTAATGATCCATGAAGGGACCACAGCCCTGTGTCAGGCGTTTATACAACTAAAGAACTGACAGCTCAAACCCTACACGCCACAGATGAAGTGAGAGGTGTTTCATCCCTCCCGGAACAACAAAGGCAGATGCTGGACATGCAGGACAGTAAGAGACAGATGTCTGCCATTGTGCAACAGAGGCACTTCCTTCCCAACAATGGCACCTGCCCACTGCTCAGTGTGTGCAAAGAGCCAGCACACACATGTGTGTCCTGAGGAACTTCAGAATCTTAAAAGCACCCCCAGCCTGGTTTCCCCTTGAATGTCAAGCCCTGAGCACAAACTCTGCCTTTCCTCCACCGACACAACTGCAAGGTAATGATCTAGAAACAGAGACACCTGTAAGCTCCACACGAAGACTTGCCACTTTGAGCAGGAAGGGACAGCATCCATCGACTCCAGGATATACCCAACACACACAGGTCAGGACACTGTGCTGCCCAGAGAGGAACAGGACTCCAGGAATGGGTACAACTGAAAACACCCCTGCACTTACTTGGTTCTCCTCTGGGGCCATCTGAGGCATGGCACTGCTATTGCCCCCTTGAGCTCCACAGGCTTCTGAATGGGAAGGAAGCCCTTGAAGGGATGGAGGTGGATTCAGACTGGCGATGACCACGCAGGATTCAAGCCAACCCTCTCTTCCTGCCCCCACCTATTCCACACTCTCCCTCTGGAGGGTCCTTCCTGTTTCTCACTGGACTCCCTGACTATTGTGGACAAAGGAGGGAATAGTCCCTCACCCTCACAGATATGACCACTCTGCCCAGGAACAGATGTTTCCAGAACTAATCAATAACGCTGAACAACTGGGGCCTCCACACATGAGAGTGATATGAAGGTTGTGCTTCATCCAGCCCAGAGCCCAAAACCTTGTGTCTGCGCAGTGCACCTGGGAAATGCTTCTGTGTCTTTCCTCTGCAAAATTTCACCTTTCTTCTCCATGGCAGACAACTGCTGCCCAGTTCTGGGCGGTGGACCAGACACTCCATGAGATTGACGTCTACACAAAGTGGAGGAATGTGACCATGTCCTCACTCAGGCTTATCTTTGCTTTGCAAAGCCTTGTGGTACCACCTCTCCATCCTCTCTACTGACAGAAGTGGCTAAACTGTGAATGTGCTTTATGACTCACATCAATTCAGATCATCTCACCGTGTGGTGGAGGAACGAGGTGGGGCTGAGGCCCCCAGGTCCCCCAGTGTGGAGGTGGAGGAGGAGGAGGAAAGCCTGGTATATTCTGCCCAATGCGGTAGGGCAGACAGAGGGGCCCTGGGCTATGAGGAAACACTCTCACACATGTACCGACCTGCAGAACAGACAAGAAAATACTTTAGTAAAACAGACAAAAGTTGGAACACCAAGAAAAATAACCAAAGCACAGAGCTCTCAGCACCTGGCTTCTTCCGGAGAGCTGCATCTGCTGCCAAACTGACAAGCCCCTCCCAGCTGGTTCCAGTATAAAGACGGGGGAGAGGGCAATGGCTGTCACAGGAATAGTCTGTCACCAAACATCACTGCCCTGGTCTGCCCACGTTCACCAGCAAGAAGTGGTGTCTTAAAGATGAAAAAGGATCACTAAAAATAGTAAAACAGCACATTCCAGACACAGTGGCATCAGCATCCAGGACAACACTTCCTCTTTCCTCCTCAGCCCCTGGAGAAGATTTTGGTTAGGTCAGAATAGAGAGAATGGGATGAAACTGAATGTCCTTTCTCCACAAAGTTTCTAAGCCACTTGAGGGGAATCGTTTGCTTGTATGTCCCCGACTCTCCCCACGCTGCCTCACCTCTTGACAAAGGGTCCTCTACTCTCTACAGTTTCTGTCCATGGACAAAGACCCTTGAGGAATTAGGGGCTTGTGGTCTGACGGGCACTGGAAAAGTGTCAGGCCACTGAGAGGCCGATTGAACATCGCCAAATGAAAACCAGTGTGTCTAGAGTATGTGCGATGCTACCAGGATGGGTTGGGAGAGAAGCTATGAGCTGGCAGAGCCACGAGATGCCATCAGAACCCGCTCATGGGAGCACAACTGAAACATGTGTGAGGGGTGGGCCCTGCGGGGAGTCACCAGGATTCCCTCTTCAGGGCTGCTGCTCCAGGGACTGTTTTCTACGACACACCTGGCACCTGGCAGCGTTCACCTCATCTCACCCAGGGGCCAACTGGAGGGATTCCAGGTCACGTCTTTGCCCACACAATTGGAAAGCACAGGAGATCACAACTCATCTTCTCCACCAACACTCAAGCTGCCCAAAGCACGTGGCACAAGGGTGAGGCAGTCCTGGCTTTTCCCATCTTCCCTCTGTGAGGACCTCTGCAGACATCCTCCCGGGTTAGTCTCCTGACCCCAAAACCAAAAATGTTCCTGCTCCCGCAAGAAAGCAAACCACAAACCCAGCCAGACTAGCTGACTTCACTGTGGAGTGAGACGTCATCCTCCTCGAGTTATTTAAACACATACGTACACACACACACACGCATGAGGTGAGCATCCTAGCATCACGTGTCTCTAAGCATCTACAGCTTTGGGAGGAAGCATGAAATTGAGGATCTCTAAGGGAGAAGCCCAGAGGCTCCTGGGTGAATGGTGTTCACTCTGAAAGGGATGATCGTAGATCACATGCAAGACCACAAGGCCAGGACAGGGTGCGGTCCACACTGCAATATATTTCAGAAATGGACACAACTAAAAATGCCCACAGCACTTACTGTAGCCATCTCTGGGTCCTTTTGAGGGCCCGTGCGGCTGTTCATCCTGGGAGCTGGTCTAGGTGCTGGATCAGACAAAGGACAGAGGTTTATTGTGGTTTGCATGCCCTCCATGCCTTCTTCTCCCATCTTTCACTCTTTGCCACACTCGGGTCCCTTATCAGAGGGTTTCCCACGTGACTCAAGTGACTCCTTTGCTAAGAGAGACACCAGTCACCTGACTTTTGCAGGAGTCACTCCAGGACCCTGCTTCCAGGGTTTCCATAAATAATCCATCACGAGTGGACAGGTTGGGGTACAACTGGCTAAAATCAACACTAAAATTGGGGTGCTCAACACACATCAGGCAAGTCACTTTTTCTTCATAGTTGAAACATCTAAGTGAGAATAGCCTTGGGTGGGTGACATCCACAAACCCCCACCGTGAACGGCCCACGTTCTCTTCTCAGGCCACAAAGGATGGTTCATTTTTCCAGACTATAGATGAGACCTAGCATATGTGACTGGCCAATAAGTAAACATTTCAGGGAAGAAATGGACTTTGACAGTTGTATAGTCACAAACAAAACATATTGTTTTGAGCAATAAAGCTATGGCATTGCACCGATAACAGGAGAGGAGTAAAATATATTTCATTGATGAATATGGTCCTATAGCTTACAAATAAAACAAAAATATAGGAACCTCCATGACGAGCAAATAAATGCCCTTTTTCACAAATAAGTCTTTTTTTCCCCCAAGGCTTGACCACTGAGTCAAGGTGGGAAGGGAGCTTGGCTCCCACCTTCTCAGGCGCAACTCTTCAGAAGGTGGTGGCAAGGGGGAAGGTGTGGAGGGGCGTGAGCTCCACCTGTCACAGGGGCAAGTATCCTGTTCTCTGGGGGCATATGAGGGAACACCCTCCTGTCACCCCTTCAGACAACCTGCAGTCCTTAGTGCTTGTCATTCTCTCCAGGACACACAGTGAAAACCCACAGGAAGAGGAAGGACACCGTGTGGTTTCAGAGCAGAAATCAGGCTGCTGCATTTCACATCGTGCTTCCTACCTTGCCACAGAGGAGTCAGCAACTCAGGCCTTCCTGGCATCAGTCCGCGCCGCGTGGGTCCCACAGGCAGCATCTCCCCTTCCATCATGCGCAGGCTTGAACACAGAAAAAGAATGGACATCTCTAAGAATTACAACACCACGTCCTCTCCTAGGCACTAAATCGGATAGCCGTCACCCCTCCAAACACCATAAAAACGCACGTCAAACTCTCACACCTGTGTTTCAGGGAGGCGTTCTCCCTGCTCTGCTGCACTATCCTCCTCTCCCAATCCCGAGCCTTCATCTGGAGGAGAAAAACACAGCCATCATCGGATGTGCCAGACTGTGCCCCAAGAGAAGACGAGGCAAAGGAAAACACTTACCCAGTTAGCCACAGCATTCCTCTCCTGAACTGCGATCTGAAAAAAGCCAACACACCAAAAGTCCATGTTCAGGGCTCTAAGGACCACTACCGTCACCTGCAGGGGGCGCCAAGGGGTCAGTGTGTTGGGCACAACTCCGGTTACCTGGCCTTGGAAGGTGAACTCTGCCTCTGAAAGCTGATGTTGCATGTCTTCCACTTGTTGTCTGAGGGACAAGTGTTTTCATCAGACAAAACCCAACATGGGGTGTGATTTTTCCATCATCTGCCCAAGTGACCAACCTCCTCTATCAGTCCCCTCATACAACGGGTCCTGGCACAGGAACCACTTTCACCTGATTATAACTGGACAGTAGGATCAAAGCTATTGTTACAGCCTTTCTTAATCATTTTCCTTCGCCTGCAGGTTCAGAATTGAATAATTTCCTTACCCATTTTCAATCCTTCCCTCAGTTATCACATGACAAGTGTCTTTGGTCATGAAGCTCTATTCTCCTTGAACATCTATCCTCGCCATGGTTCCCAGGGTTGCAAAGACCACCACCATCAGATGGCACTACAACGTTTATAGGTAAGATTCATCCTAGGACAAACTGCTCTCCTCAAGATTAGGACAACTGACACCAAGGACACTGGTGTGGAGCCAGTTTCCACAGAGTCACGCCAGCGCTGGGGATCACAACATGTTTAGTAACGTCATTGTTTTGTTCCTTATCTTCCTGTGGCTGTTAATTCTCTCTGGATATATCCTCTGAATTTTTGTGTATATATCCTGGGTACTAATAATGTACAAGATAAAAAATCCAAAGGGAACATGGATTTCAGGAGCCAGTAGTAGGTAGTGTCTGGACTTACCGATACTTCTCCATTTCTTCTTTGGTCACCTTCAGATTATCTTCGGCAGCTGACAGCCCATTCCTGGTTGCATTCAGTTCTTTAATGGTCTCTTCTAAATTCCTAAGATGGGAAAGATATGTACATTGTCCAGGAGACAAGGTCCTGAATTTCTGCCATTTACCCTCCCAATCATAATTGATGGCCTAGGTTGGAATGTCCCCGCTAAAAGCATAGACTGACAACACAACAGGGAGATGAATGGAGGCCCCATTTAGGGTTCAACGACAATCAAACTCTGGCTGCTGCTAAGTTCCCTCCAATCGGGACTGTCTTTATACTTCCTTACTTCAATTCATTCACCATGTCACCAAATAACATTGCACTCTGTGCCCTCTCAGAGTTGGTCTTTGGGTTGAGACGGTGAAGGCGCATTTCAGTCCAAAGTGAAAAGCCAAGCCTGACCAGCCACACCTATTAGGATGAAGCAGTGGCCCATCATTAGTCTCACACCTCCGTGGGGAGCCCTGATCCTCAGACCAAGGTTGTACAACACAGCCCAAAAGGAACCTTCTAGAATAGGGCTTCACTAGCATGGAAACTCACTCCCACACATCTCTAGGCTTGAGAAGAACAATCCCTGCCCCCTCTTGAAAGATCCTGGTGTAGGAAAAGGCCAACCATACTTCCAAAAATAGGTCCTCAAATAATCCATGTGAACTGTCACATACTCAGGGTCTTTTGTCCAGGGACCAGACTTCAGATGGAAAACTGTCAACTCCATTGAGTCAACCTCGAATACAAGACCAAGTTCATGGATGGTGAAGGAAGCAAACGGTGATGTTAGCAAGGTTGGTTTGCTGGGCTGCCTTAGACTCTTGTTCATGGTGTTGATTCAAAGGTTTCAACAGGACACATGTCAAGAATCACGTGAAGAAAGACTTTAGAAACTGAGACAAAACCTCTAGAAAGAGAAGGACATGAGCATCTGCTTCTGGCCTCTCAACGATCCTTCAGAAAATGTTAACTTTCAGCAAATGTCTTCTGGACCCACAGTCAATGTCTGGCTCAGGCATATGGTGTTGAAGAGAGAAAAGTGGTGAGGACACTAGACCCGCCCCAAGAAGAACTTACCAATGAACAGAACCCAGGTGCCTGTGAAAGAGAGCGGCCCCTACCCCTGGAGAGGGAAGAAATAACACAAAGCTGAGTCTCCAAGGAAGGCAGGGAACAGTTTTACTTTTCAACAGGAATGAGGGCCTCCAACGTCCTGATCTCCTCCTGAGAAACAAAAGGAAACACTGGACAAGACAGCAAACTTGTGAAATTTCTAGAGCACATGAGGAAACCTGAGAAACAGATGGAGAACTAGGAAGCCTAGGAGAAAGGCAGCCTGGCAGTGGGAGCCAATCTCTCCAAGACACATCAGTGAATTCTGGAACAGGCGAGGGAATACAAAGTTAATGAACAAGTAACCTTTTGGGGAAAGGTTGGAATGCAACAAGCAAAGTTCTGGTTCAGCCAGCAAAGATGAGACTTAGTAAAACTGCAGGCTTTGGATGGGACCTGGGAGAGTTCCACCTAGAAAATCATGTGGAGGGGCACAAGGGAGGCCTGATCATTAAGTATCTGCTTAAAAGTATTTGATTCAGGTCATGATCCCAGAGCCCTGGGATCGAGCCCCAGATTGGACTCCCTGTTCGGTGGGAAGCCTGATTCTGCCTCTCCCACTCCCCCTGCTTGTGTTCTCTCTCTCTCTGTGTCTCTCTCTGTCAAATAGGTAAATGTACAGTCTTTTCTAAAAAGAAAAAGTAAATCACGTGGACAGGAAATACCCTGACCTTCTTAGCGACTGGGATGTACCAAATGATCTCAGTTGTACACCAGATGAAGGGACCCAGTATTGGGTCTTTCCACAAACTTTCCTGGTTTCTGCAGGAAGAGAATTCCATTTTTCTCTCCACATTCTGAACCCAACTCTCATGCTGAACAAGAATTGGACCTAATGCAGGAGTGGTAAGATCACGTGATGTGAGTGAACCTGAAAGGACAGTGTAGACTGACCCAGAGGGGATCCAGGTATCCAAGTGATTAATGATGCTACCTACCCCCTTCTACCTCAGTGAATCACACAACAACGTGTGGCAAGTCCTTAGAACAGAAAGGTAAATGCAGGTTACACATATCAAAATAGAAGGGCAGGCATAATTCTACAAAATGCATTTGGTAAAAGTACTCTAAGATCCAATTCCAGAAGTTCCAAATACAGTTATCTAGACTTGACGCCACATAAATTTATACAAACGTATTTAGGACAACACAGCAAGAGCTTAGTCTTCTGCAGTCCGTTATTGTTGTTCAGTGAACTCCACTACCATATTCACTTTCTTCCTTAGCAGGTTCAATTCGGCTTCTTTAGCTGTTTTCTGAGAACTCAGGGCATTATACCGGTCTTCCAGGAACTTTTCACTTTCTGTAAAGGATAAGTTTCCTTTTGTGTGTTTGTGCCATGACCTGAGAACTTGGTTTTGATGGGGAAGGAGAAGGGCAAGATCATGAAGGCAGGAAGGGATTCTTTCCCTGCCTGATGCAAACTCATTGCCACCCTATGGAGATTTCCTCCCCCCAAAAAACATACCTTTCAGTTCTTGGTTTTTGCATGTCAAGGCTCTCAGCTCGTCGTCATCCAATTCATCTTGGACCTAGAAAAGACCTATGAGGGCACCTAGCAGGACAGCATCACAGAGGGCAACAAAGAAAGTCCTTGAGGCATAAATAGAATAAGGGGAAATGAAATAAGGAGATAAGGAAACTGGTTCATTTCAAAAAACGCACAAATGGCTTTCTCAGTGGAACAGATATAAAAAAACTCTTCTACTATATAATTGGACTTGCTGTCACCCTTCATCGCTCACGTATTTTGTGCGATTTTCTACATAACATGGAGGGCAGCGCTGAATGATGTGAAGATTACCCAACTGTGAAATAAACCATACTTCCTAGTCCTTGAAGTGGCAAACCTCATCATGGTGGTCCTAAGTGAAATCGCAGCTCACTGTTCAGTATAAGCTGCAGTGCCCAGACGCCCACTCTCTACTGCGTAAACAGCTCATGGGTACACTGCACTCACCTCCCACACTGAGTCAAAAGCCTCCTGAGCAGCATTCTAGGACAGTGAACATCGACCTCTTACCACATCCACAGTCTGGATATCTCTGGCTCTCACAACTTCTGAGAGAGCCTGTTTAAGACGAAGGGTGTCCTTCAAATTTTTATTGATGACATCCACGTTTTTTGTGTTCTCCTTCAAGAAAATATATGGAAATCTATATATGTATTCAATGAGTCACAAGGATTCATTCCATGGGGCTTGGGTGGCACCTGTGTGGCCCAGTCTGTGGAGTGTCTGACTCCTGCTTTCATTGGCCTCAAGTCCTGATCTCAGGGTCATGGGATTGATCCCTGCTTCAGGCTACACACTCAACATGGTGTCTGCTTGGGATTCTCTCTCTCTCTCTCTCCTTCAGGCCCCCTCCCCTCACTCTTTCCTTCTCTCAAATCAATCAATCTTAGAAATAATGAGAGTAATTCATTATTTTTATTTCCATTGTTAGAACACAATGCGGGCAAAGAAAGGATTCTTACTTTGCATTCATTTATTTCCGCAAGGGAAACCTTATGTGCTCTCTTCCTGTGAGATTGTTTCTTTGCTTCCCTGATCTGTAAAGCACAGGAAAAAGGAATCAGAATCCCAAAATAGCATCATGTTAGAGAATCCTATCTAACAATGTGTAACTCCTTTCTCAAAGAGAGAGGCAGTGCTCTACATTTGTCAAGCTTCTTTTACTCAAAAATCACCTTGGATCCCATGAAATAATTCAATAGAATGAACTAGATGAGGAGGAAGGAACCAAAATGAAATCACAAAAAATATTTGAAAGGGCACACATACCTTCTCCTCCCAACTGGCTATGTTTCAATATCCCTTTATTCCTTTTGCAGCTCATCAGTATTCTTTTTTATTTGGTCTAAAGTAACTGAAAGGAGAAAAAAGAATTTTAAGATAATTAGCAAAACCAGCGACATTGAATAATCCCAGTGGGATTGAATAATCCTACCAGGGACACATTCTCTGACACGTGGGTGTCAGTAACTTGTTAGCATTCCCACTGTGCCTGAAGAAAGCCAAGAACTCACAGTGATGAACAACGGCATTCAACAGTTTCCAAAGCGCCTGACGGCCACCCAAGCCTTCAACAGCCAGCACCACAGAATCCCCACAATCCATGAGCCCCAGACACTATCCATTATCCCCGCTGGCACACATTCGATTCAATTCATTTTGCCTTGGCAGGAAAGTCTCCCGCCACTTCAGACTCAAAACCATGGTTTGATCCTCTCCTGTGACACGTGCTCTGCGTGGCAATATATGCCTTCTTCTATGAGTGTAGCCTGTTTGCTAGACTCAGAGAGCTTTCTCCTCTTGACATTTCACCAAGAGCCAGCTCATGGCAAAGTACTCCCTCCAGACCTCAGGCTGTGATCATCACTTGCCTTCTAAACATCCCTTTGCAAAATTACACCTTGTATTCTCCCTAGTCCCACAAGGTCTTCCTCCTCCTGGTCTCTTAGGGCAACTCCCTCCACATTGTCACTCAGACTCCACATGAGGAAGAGAACCATTTTCAAGACTTAAGAAGTCAGTGAGACATCAGAAGTCACCATAGTTATTCCTTGTCATATTATACCCACATCATACACCCATACCGAGAATTTTTGGCAAAGAAAACTGAAGCCGAATATCTTACCTTCATATTGTCGAGGCTTTACCTAAGAGAGGAATAAACAAGGGTAAGCTGGATGTCAAAACATATGAGTAAAAATCTATAGTACACATAAATACCGAAATTGTAATCTAAAGATATTACAATAAACATTTGCTTAACAGAATTAATTCACAGAATTAAAAAAGAAGACAAAATTAGAATTTCCTGATTTAGTCATCATAGCTCACAATCCATTTCTGATAAAGAGCACAAGTGTGTATGACATCTTTTTGACCCCCAAATCTATTCAAATTCTATTCAATTAATGTTCAACCTATTCCGTGTTGACAAGGGATCATACAGACATTTACAAGATATTATTTCACCATTTCCCTAGTTTTTTTTTATGTTAGTAACATACAGTTTGTCATTAGTTGTTTTTTCATTGTATATATTTATTGAGATAGAATTTAATCATTGTCCCCAGCTTTACTGAGATACATGTATAAGGTGTAAAGTGCATTGATTTGATACATTTATAGATCAAAAGATTACCACCATGGCTGATCCTTCAGCCTGCCCCATGGTTGCTTTTTGTGTGTATGTAATAAGAATATTGCTGTTCTGTGTCTTCAGATGAATTTAGTGCAGGTTCCTACCATCCTAATTACAACACAAAACATTCCCATAACTATCAGTTTGTTGAGTGCCTCTTTCCACTCAATTCTATCCTAAGGGTGCTTGAGTGTCCTTTTTGTCTTTCATGGGGCATGTTTCTGGGATACATCCATGTTGCATGGATCTCAAATCTCTCAGAGGGGAATCGTCATGAATCATTATGTGTGACCTTTTGTGTCTGGCTTCACTCATTAAGTTCTTTGTGGAGATGAAGAACCAAGAGAATTAGCAGTGAAACTTGTGGGAAGAATTTGAGATTCCATAATGGGAAAAAGGAAGTAGATGTTAGGGTCTTGGTAGCACCCCAAAGGGACTATTTTGTGGCCAACAGAATGGTCTGGGAGAACCTTCAGATTGGAGCATACGCTGTGTTGGAAGGAAGGTATAAGGTGATCTGTATAAAACAGGGAAGCTTGGTCGGCACCATGGGGGAAACCTGGAGAGGCATCCATGAGTCCCTTGGAAGAGCTGGTCTTGACTTCTACTCCAGCTAATTGCTGTTTGGCTTTCCTGAGTGAAATAAGTCAAGCAGAGAGAGTCAATTATCATATGGTTTCACTTATTTGTGGAGCATAACAAATAGCATGGAGGACAAGGGAGATGGAAAGGAGAAGGGAGTTGAGGGAAATTGGAAGGGGAGGTGAACCATGAGAGACTATGGACTCTGAAAAACAATCAGGGTTTTGAAGGGGCAGGGAGTTGGAGGCTGGGGGAACCAGGTGGTGGGTATTAGAGAGGGCATGGATTACATGGAGCACTGGGTACGGTCCAAAAACAATGAATACTGTTATGCTGAAAAGAAATTTAAAAAACAAGAAGAGGCCATATTTGGGGCCACACAACATATCTGAACCACCAAAGGAATCGAAACCACAGAAAGTATGTTCTCAGACCACAGATGATTCAAACTAGAGATAGAGAACAGAAGGATACCTGGAGAACGCCCCCAAAATGCATATTCAACAGTGCATTTCTTTTTTTTTTTTTTTTTTTTTTTTTTTTTTTTTTTTAAAGATTTTATTTATTTATTTGACAGAGAGAAATCACAAGTAGACGGAGAGGCAGGTAGAGAGAGAGGAAGGGAAGCAGGCTCCCTGCTGAGCAGAGAGCCCGATGCGGGACTCGATCCCAGGACCCTGAGATCATGACCTGAGCCGAAGGCAGCGGCTTAACCCACTGAGCCACCCAGGCGCCCAACAGTGCATTTCTAAAGAAAACAAGGGTGGGAGGGTATGTGGATGGAGGGACGGGGGAAAGAGGTGAAGGGGAAGAAGTGTCCACTTTTTGTGGCGAGCACTGAGAAATGTACAGAATTGCTGAGTCATATTGTACACCTGAAACTCACATTACACTGTTTGCCAATTGTGCTTGAACTTAAAAAAAAAAAAAGAAAGAACAAACAAACATGGATCAAGAAGGCACTTCAATAGAAATTTAAAATTACATCAATCTAGGTGAGCATCAAAATTGACATATTAGAGGGAAATCTGTAGTACTGAATGGACGTAAAAATTTCAAGTGACTATAAAATTTTCTGCTTATTTATGAATTAAAGTATAGAAGGTACATTAGTATAGTTACAGCGAGGATGGTTCTCCAGAGGTAAATGAGAAAGGCACAGGTTCCCAAGGAGGCAGTTAAAATGAGAAGCTTCCACAGAACTTCAATCACATCAGGGCCAACACAGAAATGGTCAGGCAAGGAAAGGACAAGCTGAAATACCATTTGAGACAATGAGGAATCTCAAAGACATTTACTGTGTATCTGTCACAGAGAATCAACTTTACAAACCCTCAACTGGCCTCCAGGAGGCAAGCATACCTCTCAACTACCACCTCCTGGAGGAGAAGGAGCACAGAGGGATGGCCAAGGAGCTGGGGCAAACTTTGGGGAGTGATGAGTGTGTTTATCATCTTACCATGGTGATGGTCTCCTTGTTGCTTACCTCTGTCCAATATCAACAAACAGTATTGTTTGAAAAGATGTTGTGATCACATATATATATTATAACACACTGAAGCTGTAGGCAAAACCTAATAGATCTTAAGAGATTTTACTTTACCTACAAGCAGATTGCAAATTTTTTTTCTATAGCTAACAGAACTTGAGAATTTATAAGCCAACATAAAATACACAAGTCAATGTAAACTTAGAGTAGGTAAGAAGTCAGTGACTTCTTTTGTACATCCATGAAGGAGCTGGATAAACTTATTTGGAACATTTCCAAAACTAAACCCAAAATTTTGGAAGAATGAGAGAAAGCATGAATATAATGTACTAGAGATACAAATGAACATGTTATATGGACAGATGTTTATAGATTAGGACATAAGTGAGAGAGATGGGAGGCTGCTCATTAATATGATATGTAATTACTTTCCCATAAAAATAAATTTGAGTAATGGCTTAGTTTCTGAAAACATTAATGTTTTTTTTCAACGCTCACTTTGCTTCTGAATCATAGTCCAAGATGTCAGATTTCTGAAGTACATAAGGATTTGCATAACAGGTGATCATGTATGCCCTAAGGATATCCATGAAGTTTTGTATCTCTAAAAAGCTGTTCCTATTTCTTAGTATTGTAATTAAATCAGGCAATAACATATATAAAATTTCACTTTTTAATGAGAGAAAATATTAAAGAATGTATTTATTTATTTGAAAGAGAGAGGGGGAAGGGCAGAGGGAGACTGAGCAGCAGATTGCCAGCAGAGCAGGGAGCCCAACCAGGGCTCAATCCCAGGACCCTAGGATCATGGCCCAAGCCTAAGGCACACACTTAACTGCCTGAACCACCTAGGTGCCCAGGAATTCTAAAAGAATACAGAATTCCTAGATATCATTTAACAAAAACTACATTTAGAAGTATTTCAGGAAAAGACACAATGCAATTCATACTAATTCACATCAGGGTTGAATTTTGTGCAAACACACCTCTCTAGAAAGGAGCTCCTGAAATCTATAACATTTTCCTCTTCATCCCTCACAGCTGAAGTCAGGAAAATGTGTGCTAGCGGGAAAAGTACGCTGTCTTCGAATAGCCACTGTCTGAAAGAGAGCAGTAGCTATCAGCACAATGGTTGATCATGGGTATCAAATGTACAAAAGATAGAGGCCACCTTGTCATAAATATCAAACACGCCCAGTCGTGGGCACTCAGGACATCTGGCAGCTGTCTGGATGCTGAAACGAGTAGCTGACTCTGCACTAGATGACAGCCAGGGGGCCAAAAACACTCAGTTCTCCGATAGTGGCCATGAGCAGGTGGAGGTGGGAAATGCAAGACCAGTTCGTTTAGGCAAGAGTTCAGAGATGGGGTAGAATGAGAAAGGTGAACTGATCCATGAGATGCAGCCTAGGTAGAGAGGTATAATTCCAATCCAGACGACCAAGAAATTCCCTCTTCTGAAGACTCAAATGAAACAGAATGAAGTCTATTTTGACTAGAGGTCATCATGTGGGATGAGTCTGACTCAATACAAGGGTCCTTCCTGACTACTCACACTTCTGGAACCCTATTTCATAATCTGGTACAAGCAGATCTAAAGAAGTCTACTTATTTCCAGGGGTGTTCCCTAACTGTTGTCTGACTCTCTCTCTCCTGGGAGTACAGGTTTTACTTTTTCATGGGCACCCAAGTAGTTCAGTCAGTTAAGTGACCAAATCTTGGTTTGGATCAAATCATGATCTCATGGTCCTGAGGTAGAGCCCCTCTTTGAGCTCTGGGCTCACTGCACAGCTGGTTTGGGATTCTCTCTTTCCCACCCTCTCTGCTCTTCCCCCTACACCTGTGACCCTTTTCTCCATTGCTCAAATAAATAATATCCAAAAAAAAAATTAGGAGGAAGACACCACTGAAGTGTCCTGTTTACTCACATTTGGGTTTGAGGAACTGGGACATGGGAGCAGGAGGAACCAGAAGAGAAGCCTTTGCAGCATCATGTCCTCGTCCTTTTAAGGCGCACTGTGGCCCCAGGGAGGAGGTGGAGATGGTTGGGGGGGCAGGAGAGGGAAGGGTGGGGGGATTAGGGGGAGTTGGGGAGGGGACAGGGTGGTAATTAGGGATGGGAATAGGGAGGAAATAGAGGGTAGGATGGGGAAGTGTTGGTCAGGAGAAGAAGGAGTCAGGGACAGTGTCAGAGTTAGAATAAGTACTTGAAGGGAAGGAGCATGGTTCAGAAAGTTTAGGAGGTCAGCAGGTTAGTAAAGTACAAGGTCAGCAGGACACATTAGCAGGTAAAGTGAACTCTCAGGAGCAGTTGGTGTGGAGAATCCATCTTCCACCAAGCCTTCCCAGGTTTGAACGTTTCCTTAGCAACCTAGAACCTTTCTAATTTCTCCACCAACCAGCTGCCTTTGTTCCTAGTAGCTCAACATGGATGCAACAGGTGACCTCATTGGTACAAAGCCCCTTCCCACCTGATACCCCACCACGTGCCATCCCAACGACATATCCTCTCTGGAACTTTGGCTCTCCTTGTTTGCTCCCTCCAACCCAGGTCCCTGTTCCCTCTTCTGGGTGCGCTCTCCCTTTCCAAACTCCCATCTGAGCGCCTCTGGATAAACAACAGAGAAAGCAAAGGAGGACCAAACTGCAACAACAATCAAATACACAACCAGAGTAGGAGGTTCCAGCCCTCTCCCAGCAACTCAATGCAGACAGAACATCCACAAGATATCGATCTTGATGGCAAACCATCTGAATCCCACAGCTGTCTCCATACATCTGTCCATATCCATATCCACTGTGGAGGACACACAGATTTTGGGCACATAGGAGACCGTTACAAAAATGCTCCTGATTTGCTTTGGCCATAAGCGAAATTTCAATTTTTTTCAGACGCATGAAATCACAGACAACAGAGCATTTTGTGGTAACATAACGTGCTAGAAATCACTGATTAAAAGCTAACTAGAAATTTACGTATGTTTAGAAACTGAGAAGTACCTCTATCAATGAAACAGAAGTAAAGAAAAAGAGCAACATTGGAACTGAATGATACGAGCATGACACAGTTGTAATCAAATATGTCTTCTGGGCTGGAATATCCTCCAGTATTAGTGTGAGAAGACTGTATGGTCTCAAAATCATCCCTAATTGGCTGAGACATTTGAACAAAGTAGATCTGTCACTTCTCTTTTGTGACCCTCCTACCCACTAGCTTCGGCTTTATATGATGAAGCTCAGAGGGAAACAATCCAATCGGACTCTCATGTCATCTCCTGGGACATCCAGGAATGAGAGCATTTTAAGAGAAGACTTTCACCAGCTTCTCCGCTGGGGGATGCAGGACAACACCCAGAGAGTTGGGAGCTCCAGATGTGCTGGGTGGGGACAGCCAAGCATGTTGGCAGCGCCAGGGACCCAGGGGACTAGACAAACCCCATGTTATCCTCTCTCCTGGGCCCTGTCCTGAGCTGAACTTGAACAGTGTCTCCCTAGGACTCACACAGTGTTTCCTCAACTCCCTAAGGCCTAAGGCAGCTGAAAATCAGTGCTCTACACACCACCACTTTATTGTTATGTAAATTTCTTTAAAACAGGAACCATTCTAGCACTGCTAAAATAGAACAATAGCTTTTTTCTCTTATTAACATATATATTTTTTGTTTCAGGGATAGAGGTCTGTGATTCATCAGCCTTACACAATTCAAGCACTCACCATAGCACATACCCCCCACCCAATGTCCATCCCCCAGACAGTCCATACCTCCCACCCTGCCTCCACTCCAACCACCCTCACTTAGGAGAACATCTTTAACATAAAGATGAAGAAACCATAAAAAACAAGCCAACAAGTATAACAAAACAATAGTGTTAAATTCTGTTTAGATGCTGCTGTCCACCTCAAGAGCCCCAGAGTTGGGCTGTCCTTGTTGTAGAAGGAGAGAGCAGCTATGGAAGGGGTGCATCAGACTAGCCCAAAAGTGAACGGAAGAGAGGCCCAGCCTATAAGGTGGACCAGGGGATTCCATGAACGATGGCCTGAGTCACCTTGACTAGAACTGGAACTGGGAGCAGGGAAAGAAGAAGCAGGGAACAGAGTTTGGGGGCCTCAAACAGGTGAGATCAGTCATGGAGTTGAGGATGTGTCCCCAAAGCCAGTGTCAGCCTCCCGTCGATGAAACCCTTTGTAGCCCCTGGAGACAAACCAGGAATCTAGAGTTTGATTACCATCCTGCTTACCAGGTGTGTGACCCTGAGCTATTTTCCTTCAGTGAATGGGGAGTGTCCATGCCTGTGTCCATAACTGTGCGAAAGATGAGAGGAAGCCACATGTTGAGCACATACAGATGGGCCAAGAGTCTTCCCAGATCCAGTGCCTCACTTGTCAGTTATTAAAGGCAGCCCAGGTGACTACCACGGGTCCCTCCTGTTTCAAGCCTGTGATATGCCCTGCCCTTTGCCCACATCACTTCTTGGGCTCCAGATGGCAGGAGGACCCCATGAACTGTGGGGAGAGCCCTGGGCCCCTGACGAGACTGAGAGATTCCTTGACCCTGGGAAAGGTGAGTGAGTGAGGGATCCTACAGGGCTGGGAAACAGAGCTCTGGGGCTCCTTGGAAGATTGGGGTTTGGGCAACTGTGGAGAGAGCTGGAGGCATCTTACAGGATTCCTGGGTGCCCGCAGGGCAGATCCCTCCCACACCTCTGCTGGAGCTGGCGGGGGTCTGGAAGCAGCAGCAGCAACAGCAGCAGCAGATCAATGGGATGCTGGATGGAGCTGGGAAGAATGGTCTGGCAGGTCAGTGGAATCACCAGGCTGGGCTGCCCTCAGCCTCTTCCTCCTTCCCCAGCCACCTCACTACCTCTGACCCTGACCTCACCCTCCAGCAGGGCGTGGGCAAGCCAGGCAGAGGTGGACACCTGATGCCAAGGAAGGGTCCCTCCCCAGTCCTCTGTGTCCTGGCTGTTGAACAGACAGAAGGAGTCACCCAGGTCCCTGGAACAAGGAGGGAGAATCTGGTCCTAGATTCCTCTCTGATGGGGTCTGGGGAGAATCCTGGAGGGACAGAATTTAGCACCAGTTCATTTACAAAGTAAAAGCACAACACAAGTCCCCCTTGGATGCTAATGTCAGTTTATTACCCTGGCCACATTCTGAGTGCTCACTGGTGGACTTGGAAACAAGAGACTGAAACTAATATAAAAGAGCAAAAATTCTGGAATGTGGGCACCCCTGATGCTCTTACAAATCAATCTCAATCACTCCCTTCCTTATCCTCCCCACAGTGGGGAAACTGAGGCACCAGGGATTTGATGAAGATGGCTCAGTGGTTTCTGAGGGTTTTGCTGATTACATCTGACCATACTCCTTTTTCCGAAGTTCACTTCTTTTAATCTTGCCATTGATGGTTCTGGGCAGCTCTGAGACAAATTCCACCTGGTCAGGGATAAAGCAAACCCACCCTGAGTTAGTCCTGCTGTCATTTCCTACCAATATCCCACACCCCTCCTCTGGCCCTGCACAGTCCCCCAGATGGACTGGCACCATGTTGTGACCCCAAGAGGCTCCACCAAGAATGTCAGGCTGTCCTCTGACTCAGGAAGTTGGATGTAGTCCTATAATGAGCTCCGACCAGTGAGATGTGCAGGGAGTGAGACGTGCTGCCTCGAACAGAACACCTGGGACTGAGTCTGGCTCCCCCTCTGTCCATCTCATAAAGCAACTGGCAGTTCCCTATGGTGGGCGCTCTTTTATCCTGGTCCCACGAAGACCATGTGGACATGTGGCAGGTGCTAGAAACATACTTCCCTAGTAGAAGCCGCTAAGACACATGGCTTTGGGTTACTCACAGTGACATCTGCCCCTTCCTAACTGGCATGCATCCTCCTGTCTCCTCTCTATGAGCCAACACAGCCTTACAGGTGAAGCATGAACTCTGTTGTCTGAGACACATGGGTGTGACTTCCAGCTCTGCCCATTTCTTCACTCCAACCTCAGGCAATTTACTGCGAGTCTGTGAGCCTTCATCTCCACTCTATAAGGTGGATGGTTATACCATCTCAGGTTTGGGGGAATTAAATGAAATAATACATGTAAAGTTTGAGTCCAGAGCCTGGCACACACGTTAAGAGTTCAATAAATATTACCTATCTACCTTTATGTTTGGAAGGTAAACATCCAGAAAACACAGCAACATATTAGTACAAAAGAAGGACATGTTAAATTTTTGGCCCAGGTGTCCTTTCAAACGTTTTTCAACAAGTCAGATAACAAGGGTATTTATTCACAGCATGCTTTTTTCTCTTAAGATATTTTTGTGATGTTTTATATTACAAATAAAAAATCTGTGTCATCTTTTTAAATTACAGGACAGCATTAAATACCACAAATAATTTAATCATCTCTCTATTGTTGGACATTTTCATAGTTTGCACATTGCACTGAAAACAAAACAGAGTAAAAACTCTCAATGTATTTTATGCTACAATAAATATTATTTTGCTAACTTTGGTTTGTTGTGTATCTATATATGTATTGGGCTTCAATTTAGAATACATTTCTTACCACAAATAATGTTTTTAAAAAATGTGGCAATGTTGACTTGAATGTCTTTTTCAAATTGTGAAAGATTACAAATAACCTTCTTGGATATTTCTAGGCTCTTGTCTGATTTTTCTTCTGTGGGTTGACTTGTCAGCCTTTTTGTTTTGTGACACAGGATACAGGTTTCTCTGATCTCCCCCAAACCCTTAAGTTGAATGCTTCTTTGGTAGAGAAAAATGCTCATTCCATGGGCTACATAAGGCTCACCTGAGGAGATTTGGGGCAGCAAAGCCCTGGGCCCACTGGAGGGGACCAGATCCTATCCCTTTGTCCTTACTCACCTTCCTGGGATACTTATACGGCGCTGTAATTGACTTCACATGCTGCTGAAGCTCCTTGATGAGCTGATCCCGGTCATAGGAAAGGAATTCTGGGGTCAGGACAATAAACGCCTTCACCACCTGCAGTGCAGAACCAGAGTGGAGGCTCAGGGTGGGTGGCAACTAAATGTATAGTCTAAAAAGTAAATGTTTATTAAGTAAATGGAAAAACAAGTTGACAGTTGAGCCTCTGGAAGAGAATAGGGACAGTTTCCACACTTCCAATTTCTACTCTTTGCCTGGAAAATTACTTCACCTCTCTTACCCCCCATGTCCTTCTCTGTGATGTGGGGAAGGCACAGCTTCATTCCTCAGGCTATGGATGCCAAGACTCATCAAGATCGGTCATATAAACCATGAAGCTAGGTTAAACTGATTTTTATTCCTATCATTATCATCAGCATTTTTTCTTAAAGACTGAACTTATTTTTCTAAACATTATGCTAAATAAAGTTTATATTTATTTTTAAAAAGAGATTTTATTTATTTATTCAAGAGAGAGTGAGCACAACTCCTGGGCAGAGGCAGGGGGAAAGGGAGAAGCAGGCTCCCCACTGAGCAGGGAGCCCGATTCGGGGCTCGATCCCAGCATCCTGAGATCATGATGTGAGTTAAAGGCAGATGCCACCCAGGTACGCCTATCATCACCATTTTCACTATTACTGTAGATAGAGTTCTGTGGGCATTAAATAAATGGTGGTGATGAACTCTGTTGATATTATTTATGTCGCTACTACAGGGCACAGGGCCTTGTACACAATAGGCGCTCAGCACACAGTGAATCAATGAATGCGTGCTCTGGAGTAGGCTGCTCAGGTTCCCATTCTGGCTCCACCACTTTAGAGCTTGTGATCACGCAGCTTATTTAATCTCCTTATGCTTGTTTCTGTCTCTGTAAAAGAGGGTCTCAGAGTCCTTAATTAATGGGGTTGCAGTGAGTGGGAAATAAGCCAGCAGGCAGGAAGGACACAGTAACTAGGACATGGGCAGCAGCAGCCCAAACAGGAAAAAATATGCAGTAGAAAAAAGACAGTCTCTTCAATAAATGGTGTTGGGAAAACTGGACAGTTATATGTAGAAGAATGAAACTCAACCATTCTCTTACACCGTACACAAAGATAAACTCAAAACGGATAAAAGGCCTCAACGTGAGGCATAGGCAGAAACCTCTATATCAGCCACAGCAACTTCTTTCAAGATATGTCTCCAAAGACAAAGGAAACAAAAGCAAAAATGAACTTTTGGGACTTCATCAAGATCAAAAGCTTCTGCACAGCAAAGGAAACAGTCAACAAAACAAAGAGGCAACCCAGCCGCAAGCCACATTCACAAGCATCATTATCCCTCACACACGAGGGGAGCCACACTGCCCTCTGCTGACCACACAGTGTAAATGCACATACACGTTCCCTGGGCCTCCCTCCACCCTAGGTCCCAGGCAGGGGAGACAGGAACCTTCCCCTGCACCTGCCTTAATGCCCACACACAGACACAACAACCTCTGTTTCCTCCTTACCTCCCTTCGAATCGGGTCCGGGCTGCTCACCACAGCTGATTCAGCCACCGCCGGATGTTCGCTCAGGGCGTTCTCCACCTCTGAGGGCCCAATGCGGTTCCTGCAGGATCAATGGCTCTTGTTTGGTTTCTGAGCAGCTGCCCAGGTCAGGAGACCCAGGTCCTCAGGGCTCATGTTTTGGAGGGTCCCACCTACCCCTGGCCTGCAGGAAAACTGTCACAGGGAGCCAGATACCTGGGACCTGGCTCTGTCATGGGCCCCAAACATGAAGAATGCGCACTCCGTGCTGAGACATACAACACTCGCAGGCTCCCCAGAGTTCCTCACCTCACTGCCTCTGCTCAGGGAGGAGGGTGAATATTTAGCCCTCCCCGAGCTCTGGGCCTTGGCTCTAGCAGCGTCCCTTGGCCTGAAACCTAATGGAACTCTCAACCTTTATCTTAAATATTCACGCAAATTCTGCATACTCTTCCCCATTAGATTAGCAGGTTTCAGAAATTTAAAAAGTAAACAATTTCCTCAATTTCCCTGAAATATTCCCTGAAATATCTAAGAGAACTTGTTATTCTGGCATAATGTGTCATTTTTTTTTCTTTCTTTCCAAATCACTTAGGTTAGGGACAACTTTGGTAAGTCTGGGTTGTATATAGCCCTCTTTGAGGAACTTTCTTGACTAGGCAGTGACTCAGTTGCCTCATCTGTAAAATAAGCACAATTGCACCTACCTTCTAGCATTGAGAGATGGGTTATCTGAGGCACTATAGAGTGTGATTCCTCATAGTAAGTGCTCCAAAAAGGTTTTCATTGTCATTTATTATTAAAATTTTCAGTGACATGTTATGTCCCATTAGAGGAGTCAGACATAGAGGAAGCTTCCTCAACCCATAAAGGCTTAAGTAAAGTCTTCCTTCTAAATCCTTTAAATTGCATAGTGTCTTATTATGGTTCCCCTTTGCAGACCTTCCTGAACTACATTTTGACTTTTCTGGATGCAGGGCTTGGGGGAGGTGTACTAATATCCCCAGAAAAGGGTCCCATAGACAAAGCTCTGTTCAGAGTTAGCCTGAGGGTCCTGTCACCAAGCTTGGATAAATGTCAAACAAGCTAGAAACCGTGAGGCATGTGAAGGTGATGTCTCTGGCTCAGGGCAGTCATACCTACCCAGAGGCATTGATGATGTCATCGTCCCTCCCCAGGAACCAGATGTAGCCCTCTTCATCCATAGTTGCTCTGTCTCCAGTGTTGTAAAAGTCCCCACACTCCACTTCAGCTGTCTTTTCTGGATTGTCCTGCAAAGACCACAAAACTCCTTTGTTGAAGGCAATGAGTTTAGAGATGATGAGCCACAACCTGCTGCTCAGATCTGAGTCTGGATCCTGCTCCTTGCTCTAGCTGCCACCTGGGCAAGTTTTGTAATCTCCCTGCGTCTACTTTCATTATATCCAAGTACTGAATGAACACTACTTCTCAAGTAGAGGACAGCACTGAGCCAATTTTAAGGCTAATTTTAAAAAGTAACTATTTTGTGTGGCACTCTCAAAAAATTTCCCACTAGAACATGGATGCTGTGTTTTATTTATTGGTCTCAGCTTAGCACTCACACAGTGCCTGGACAAATGAGAAGTGTCAATAAACTTTTGTTAAATGAAATTCCTTCCCAAAATACTACCTCATCTGTTCCTCCCAGAAAACCTATTGGGCTTCTATTTTTCCAATTAAATGGTTTATTTTAAGATCATTATATATTTGCAGGGTACCTGCGTGGCTCAGTTGGCTGGGCAGATGACTCTTGATTTCGGCTTTTATTTTTCCAATTAAATGGTTTATTTTAAGATTGTTATATATTTGCAGGGCACCTGCATGGCTCAGTTGGCTGGGAAGATGAGTCTTTTTCTTTTTTAAGATTTTATTTTTATTTATTTGACAGAGACCATAAGTAGCCAGAGAGGCAGACAGAGAGGGGAGGAAGCAGGCTTCCTGCTGAGCAGAGAGCCCGATGTGGGGCTCGATCCCAGGACCCTGGGACCATGACCTGAGCCGAAGTCAAAGGCTTTAACCCACTGTGCCACCCAGGCGCCCCTGGGCAGATGACTCTTGATTTTGGCTCAGGGTCATAATCTCAGGGTCCTGAGACTGAGCCCTGCGTAGGGCTCTACACTCAGCATGAAGCCTGCTTGAGATTCTCTGTCTCCCTCAGCCCCTTCCCCAACTGATGCACATACTCATGCATGCATGTTCTCTCTCTCTCTCAAATAAATTAATCTTTTTTAAAAAGATAAATATATATTTTCATGCAGTTAAAAGAAATAGCACAGAGAGATTCTTGGGCCATTTACTTAGTTTTCCTCAATGGTAGCATCCTGCAAACTACAGCTCAGTATCACAACCAGGATATTGACCAGTCTCACTCAGATCTCCCAGCAGTTTACCTGTGCTTTTTTGTGTGTGTTTGGGTGTGTTTAGTACTATGCAATTGAATCAAATGTGCAGGTTTGTATATCCACCACCAGAGTGAAGATACAGAAGAGTCCTTTCATCCTGAGGATCTCCTGTCTTGTTCGTTTGTATCTACACCCATCTCCCTCCTCTTTTCCCTCCCACCTCCCTCCAAACCCCTAAGCCCTTGGCAGTGGACTGATCTATTCCCTAGTTTTATAATTTTGTCACTTTAAGAATGTTACATAAATGGAGTTCTATACTATGTTACTTTTTGGGACTAGCTTTGTTTTTATTTTTTTCACTCAGTATAATTTCCTGGAAATTCATCCAGTTATCTTATGTTCATCAATACTTTGATCCTATTTATTACTAAATGGTAGTTTATGTTATGGATGAACCACAGTTTGGGTGTTAACCCATTGAAGGGCCTCTGGGTTTTTTTCCAGCTTGGGCCATTGTGAATAAAGCTGCCCTCAACATTTATGTGCAGGTTTTATGTGAGGCTAGATTTTCATAACTCATAATAGAAGAAATGAGTGCTTAGAGAAGCCCAATATCTTCTTCAAAGTCACTGAGCTGGTCAGAGGTAGGGTCGGTATTTGAATTTAATTCTTGCTCCACAGCCTATGCACTCGACCACTAAGCAATGTGTTGAGATCATCCCTGTCATGAAACATAAAATGATTTTAATAGGTTCCAGGGGAAAAAAAATTTAAAAACACTGAATGACATCCCGTTTTAGGTTCCCTTCCCATTGTTCTGATTGTATTAACGAGATGCTCTGACATGTTTTTAAAATCTCTGGAACTACCAAGAGTGAGTTTCAGGATTAGAGCTTTTAGTGGGAACAGGGTTTATCTAGAATGAAAAAAAAATTGCTTTGTTTGCATTACAGTTATGGTTATAATTGCCTTCTGTTTTTTGGCTAATACTACTGTTTTCCATTTGTGATACTAAATCAACTTTTCAAAAAATGGATATTTTGAAGTAAAATATTGGTTATTGCATGCATTTGTTCTAACCTATCTGGGAGGCTGCCTGAAGGTCAGGTGCAAGGTACTGATTTTATGTAACTCAGAAAAAAAAGCAGCAGGCACTGGTCATAGAAGTTACCAGGCAAACTACAAAAGTGAAGACACCTGAGGTAAGAGATTATGGGTGGAGATATACAATAGACCATCAAGGTCTGAGGGAGATGCTGGGTGAGTTTTGTATGTTTTTTGTTCTTGTTTGTTTTTTTGAATTTCAGATGTTCAAGACAGGTATGTACATGGGGAAATTAAGATAGCCATGAACATTCCCCTGGCAAGACCCATGCTCAGCAAAGTCCTGAGAAGACCTTAAGCTTTCATCTCTGGCTGATCCCTAGGCTCAGAGCAAGTTCAACTAAGCGGTGAAGGCGTGACCCAGCACAGAACCCATCTGCACAGTGGTTGTCCTCTCTTTTTTGGTTGGTGACATTTTTCTTTGTTCATTTGAGTTCCTGCCACTCAAGGAAATCTCTGTCAAAACATTAACTAAACATGAGCTAAAGGATCAGAGACCTCAGTGATCACACATGATAAACAATACACTTTAAAGAATTTGCAAAAGTACCACAACAAAAGACTACTATAGCCTTCAACAGTCCAAAATCAAAAACAAAACAATGAAACCCCAAAAACCTCAACCTCTAGGGAAGTGGGAGAATCTGATTTCTACTAGAGTTCACTCATATGTGGAATTTAAGAACCAAAACAAATGAACGTTGGGCGGAGGGAATGAGAGGAAAACTAAGAAACGCATTCTTAACTGTAGAGAACAAAGTGATGGTTACCAGAGAGGAGGGACAGGGGGATGGGTGAAATAGGTGATGGGGATTAAAGAGTGTACTTGTTATGATGAGCACTGGGGTTGTGTATGTAAGCGATGAATCACTAAATTTTATACCTGAGACTAATATTGTACTGTATGTTGACTAGCTGGATTTAAGTAAAAACTTGGAAGAAATAAAAATGAGTCAAACCTGTTAAATGTGATAAAAAACTAAGAAAAAAATTGACAAAGAACTAAAAGACAGAAAAAATTATATATGGACAAAAGAAATTCAGAAAACCATTCTATTTAGAATAGCATCAAAAAGAATATAATACTAAGAATAAATTTAGTCAAGAAAGTCAAATAAAAATAAAAATTATTAGCAAAAGGAATGAAAAAAGGTATCAATAAATGGGAAGACATACTGTATTATTTGGAGACTTAATATTAAGATGACAGTACTACCCAAAGCCATCTACAGATTCAATGCACTCCCTATCAAAATCTCAGTGGTATAGAAATATCCTAAAATTCATAAGAAATCTTGAGGGATCCCAAATAGCCAAGACAACCTTTTTTTTTTTTTAAGATTTTATTTATTTGACAGAGAGAAATCACAAGTAGATGGAGAGGCAGGCAGAGAGAGAGGAGGAAGCAGGCTCCCTGCTGAGCAGAGAGCCCGATGCGGGACTCGATCCCAGGACCCTGAGATCATGACCTGAGCCGAAGGCAGCGGCTTTACCCACTGAGCCACCCAGGCGCCCCCAAGACAACCTTTTAAAGGGAGAAGAAAGTTGAAGGCTTACACTTCTGATTTTTAAATTTACTGCAAAACTACAGTAATCAAAACAGTGTGATATTGGCATTAATAAAAAAAAGATGCATAATGATCAGAATAGAACAGAGAACCCAGGAAGAAACCTTCACATATATTGTCCATGAATTTTAGGCAAGAATGTTGAGACCATTCAGTGGGAAAAGTCAATCTTTTCAACAAATGGCACTGAGAAACTGGGATGTTCAGATGCAAATGAATACAGTTACCTTATATACAATATACACAAATTAACTCAAAATGGATCAAAAACCTAGACATAAAAGTTAAAATTCTGAAACTCCTAGAAGAAAACATAGGGGGCAGTCTTCATGATTTTGGATTTGACAATTATTTATTGACTATGACACCAAAAGCACAGGAAACAAAAGAAAAAGATAGATAAAATGTCTATTTTTAAAATTTTACGTGAAAGGACACTATCAAAAGAGTGAAGAGACAATGCACTGAATGGGAGAAAATATTTGCAAAGCATATACCTTATAATATACCTCATATCCAGAATATATAAAGAGCTCTTACAAATCAATAACAAAACAAACAACCCCCCCTCCCAAAAAAAAATTTTTTTAAAAATAGGCAAAGGACTTGAATATACAATTCGCCAGAGAAGGTACACGAATGGCCAATAAGCACATGAAAAGATGCTCAACATTAAGTCATTAAAGAGACACTAATCAGAACCACAATGAGATACCACTTCTCTCATACTAGAATGACTATTATACACATAAACAACAAACCTGAAAATAACAAGGATTAGCAAAATATGGAGAAATTGGAGCACTTGTGCACTGCTGATAGAAATATAAAATGGTGCAGCCACTGTGGAAAACATTTTGGCAGTTCCTCAAAAAGGTAAATATAGAATTACCGTATGATGCAGCAATTCCATTTTCAGGTATACACCCCAAAGAAGTGAAAGCAGGAACTCAAACAGATAGTTGCACACCAGGGCTCATTGGAGCATTATTCACAGTAGCCAAAAGGTGGAAATAACCTCAATATCTATTAAGAAATTGATGGATATACAAAATATGGTATACCCAGACAATACCATTCAGCCTGAAAAAAATGACATTTGGTCACATTCTACAACATGGATGAACGTTGAAAACATGTGCTAGGTGAGATAAGCCAGACGCATAAGGGCAAAGGTATAATTCCACTTGGTAGAGGTACCTAAAATAGGAAAATTCTTAAAGCCAAAAAGTATATTAAAGTTTAAAATCCTGGGGATATGAGGAGGAGGGGGGAGTTACTGTTTAATGGGAACAGAGTCTCCATTTGGAATGAAAAAAATTTCTGCAGATGCATGGTGGTAACTGCTATACAGTGTTGTGGATTTACTCAGGGCCACTGAATTCTACACTTAAAAATGGTGAAAAGGGTAAACTTGATATTTTAGCTCAGGAAAAGAAAAGAAAGAAAACAAACAACTCTCAGTGGAGGAGTGGCAACATATCATAGTGGAACGGGGTATAGATGTACATAGGTGTGGGCACAGGAGAGGACGTCTATGTAAAATAAAATACGTTCTTTCCAATTTAAAAAAAATGCTGTTGCTTTGGACCATCCCAGTTTAATTTAACCAGAATCTCTGTGGTTGGATCCAAGAATTGATTTTTTTTTTAAATCTCCTCAACTGATTCTAGCATACAAGCAGTGTTGAGAGCTACTGATCCATATACATGTTACTCCATTTATTTTTTCTTTTATTCAAGCCTAAAATTGTGCTACTGTGAAACAAACCTAGGGTCTGCATATTTGCTTTGGGGCAATAACATCATAAAAGGAGCAGCACCATCCACCCCCGGAGGCCACAGAATGAGGCCAACAGTGACACCAGTGACTGTTCCTATGGAGAAAGGAGATGGGCCTAAAGTCAATTTCAAGGTCTGTTCACTCTCCCCTGACCAGTTTTGGAAGCTCAGCATTTATGTGGTCAAGAGGTTCAGGGTTCCTTAGAGCCTATTATAGTTTTATGTAATCCCTGGATTTCGTATGTAGGGTTTGAGAACCAAAAAGATGCTGATTTGATTCCTAGACCTGCCATTTACTTGACATAGGGAAGACATACAAAGCTTGTAATCTGCAGTTTCTTCCTCTGTGAAATGCGACCACCACTGTCCTCTCCGGAGGCTCAGCAAGGATAATAGATTTGTGCACACCCTGTTAGGAAGTGGGACTGTAGGATTTGAAGCCAATCAAGGCTTCTTGCATACTCAGCCTCCTCAAGAGATCATTGGAACCCAAGTCTGGGGTGCTACTTTCTACCCTTTGGCACTTAAGTGCCAGCTGGCTGGGACAGGAAGGGATGTGAGAACACCCTAGGAGCTTAGAGATTAATTAGAACAGGCTTTATTGAGTTGGAGTGACTGAAGGGAGCTATGAAGAAGCTTCATGGTGCAGAGTTGAATCTACCACCTTAGCACCCACACAGCTCCCTGAAGGGATTCTGAGGGCCTGGAAGGGGGCAGGTGAGGATCGCCACTTACTTCATAGCCCATGAAGATGCCAATGGGCTTGGTGGGCTTTATCCTGATGCCAATGTTGCCTTCAGTGTTGAACGGCAGGCTGTTGCCCTTGTCATCAATGATCTGGAAAAAGAAGTCGTGAATCCCACACTGCTGGGCCATGCCAGCATGCCTGCCCCACCCGCACAGTACTTGCCCATTTGTGTGACACCACTGAGAATAAATGGGGGGAGGAGCCCCGCCAGAAAATAGATGACAACTGTCAGGACTCTTTGAAATCAGGAAATGATGAAACCCAAGTTATGGGTCTATTGGTCTCATGGATATGCAGACACGGCAAATGTGTCTTCAGGCTAGAAAACACAGATCAGGAAAAACTAGAAGCACCAGCTGATGGAGAGAGCTGCCAGTGCTCTCTTCAGGTGCTCTGGTGCCATCTGTTATGTGTGAGGCTTCTAGCGGAGAGGACAGCAACTGGGGTGGGGGATGGGGGGTGGGGTGGAGAGGGCACAGCTGGTTCGGTCGTCTGGTGTCACACAATTGTCCAATTCCAGCTGAGCTCTAACTGCTCCCAGCAAATGCCTTTAGGACCAGACCTGGACATCGAAGGGGGGGATGCTTTTCCCCATGGAACCCGGCTTGATCTTCATTCCCCGGAGAGTGCTACAACATATTCCCTATTCACAAAAGAAAGAAAATGGGGTTGGTCAGAGATCCAGGCTCATTATAAAGCATCAAGAACCACACACAGCATCCCCACCCACTCATGTCATTTGATGTGGAGCCTTTACAGGGAAGCTAGAAAGCCCAGATTCTAGGCATAAGGCATTGGCCCAACTCCAGTCAGCAGATATTAACCACATCTGACATGGACTGGGCCTGTGCTAGCTCCTGGGGCTACCAGGTCCAGTGAGAGGAGCCAAAAAAGAAGCAAGTGAAGATCCTGGTGCTGTGGCCATGTAATATGAGGTGTTATATGCCCACTGTATGTCAGACGTGTGTCTGATGGCTAGAGGAAGACCATAAAATCATTTAACAGACTCAGGCTGTTAAACAGTGACAGGAACCCTGTCTCAATGACTCAGAGCTGTGTCAAGAATATTCAGATTGTGGTGTTCCCACAACGATTGCCCCAAACATCTCTACTATCCCAGCATCCAGTGTAAACAAGAGTAATTACAAGGTCAGCATGTACAAGGGGTTGAACATTGTACCCAGAGTTTTCTACACTTCCTTTCATTTCCCTTATCACAACTCAGCAAGATTGGGTTATATTTCGAATTTGGAGGCAGAGAAGCAGAGACTCTGGAAGGTTCAATGCTCAGCCTGTAGTCTTGAAGCCTGTAATTGGCAAGCTGAGATTTGAACCAGCGTCTGAATTCCTGAGAAGGAAAGCTCTTTCCCCCTTTGCTAAGCTGCTGCTCATGGTGCAGGCGTGTGGGAAATGTTCCACAAGTGAGTCAGTAGCTATGAAAACACTTTCAGAAATTAAGCACTGTCCAGGTATTAGGAAGTATTCTGTTGTTGCCAATGGACCCGGGTCGTGGGCATAGTGTAGTTCTCAACCCACCTTCCTCCTTGTCCAAATAGAAACATGAATCATCCAAGGACAAAACTAGAGTCTTAGTATTTCTTAGGCCTCAAAGCAGATCAATTAACTGATGATTTAAAAGCATATATGTTTTTTTTTAAATATTTTATTTATTTATTTGACAGAGATCACAAGGAGGCAGAGAGGCAGGCAGAGAGAGAGAGAGGAGGAAGCAGGCTCCTGGCTGAGCAGAGAGCCCAATGTGGGGCTCGATTCCAGGACCCTGAGACCATGACCTGAGCTGAAGGCAGAGGCTTTAACCCACTGAGCCACCCAGGTGCCCCTGTTTTTTTTTTTTTTTTTTTTTTTTTGCAAAGAAGTCAGAAAAGTAAGTTAATTGAGGCTAAAATAGTCATTTGCCTCCAGATCCTGAAATAGTAGTCATCCCTCTCCCAGCTACAGGGAAAACAAGGAGGTTGGGGAAAGTGCTTCTACCTAATGACAGAAATGGCTTCAGAATTGTGTTGGAGGAAAGATACCTGTCCCTTCCCCTACTATCATTGATAAAGTTTTTGTGGTTCAAGACATGCATGATACTCTGAATGCCCTGCCACCTGGCTGCTCAGTGATGCCTTTGGGAGTCATACACTGTGTGTGTGTGTGTGTGTGTGTGTGTGTGTGTGTTTGGTACGTACAGAAAGTCTCTGCTCCCTCCACAACACCAGTTAGTGTCCCACAGTCAAACCTGTATGTTGTCCATATAAACACCCAGAAAGGAACTTCTGGGGCCAGCTCCTAGCTCCCTGTGATTTTCACCCTAGGAAGTGATGGTGAAGTGGGCAGGACTTACAGATGGGGGCCTCTGTGTTACTGGAGAGAACCTCCCAACCCGCCACCCCTTCTGGGCTCCCGAGAGCACATGATCACAGGGACGGTGGCACCACATCCTTAGACCCCTTTTAAGGTTTCGTCCAATACTTTTCAGTACATTGGCCTCCTGACAGACTGATGAGTTGTGAATTGTCTTTTTGCAAATTGATTTGGGGCAAACTAGCCTAGAAATCTGAAGCCACCCATTGGCCTCAGGCAATGCTATGAGCAGAATGGGGCCTCCGCACATTCATTGTTCAGCTCTTCTGCTGGGCTCAGCAGTTCAGCACATCCTGACTGACCCAGAAAGGACATATACCTACTGTTTCTGACTGTCCATAGGCCTCATGGAGCAGCAGGCCTGTCTTTCTTCTCCACTCCTCTTGCTCCTCCGGCAGCAGAGCCTCCCCGCCGGTAGTGCAGTGTTCCAGGGTGGGGAACCTGAGACTTCAGGGAAGACAGAGTGACAAGAGAACTTGCAGTCAGGCCTTGGAAGCTCTGCCCCAGGCCCAGAGTGTTAAGAGCTCAGAGTCTCTTCATCTGGATCACTCATGCTTTTGCTTCCTCATGTTCTTACTTGTCTTTTGGGCAATTTGGTCAAAGCCAAGTGGAGGTCACTCATTTCCTGGCAAGGGGTAGGTGATGGTGGTGAGGCTAATGGGTTTGGATCAAAGGTTTGGATCAACTTTGGAAGCTGACATAAAAAGGTGGCAAAGATGTATTGATCAGACATTGTCTTCACATTCACTATGGCTAAAAGGGGTATTTCATAAACCATAATGTGGTGGGGGATAAGATACTAAGAGCATGTTAGGAGGCTAGCAAAACTGCATTGCCTTCTCTGAAGAGTAGGGTCATGCGAATTGAAGGGCTTTATTTGTGAGCAGAGGATGCAAGTTAAAGGGTAGAAATGAATTGCCCAGGACATCGAGGAAGACTGGGGCGAGTTCAGGAAAATAAAACAGTGTTGCAGTAGCAGCCCTGAGAGAAAGAATTTCAGAGAGAGCATTAAAGTCAGCTGTGAACATCAGTAGTAGGTACACTGCATGACGTAAATCCTCTTTTTCATTCTTCCCCACAAAATTTTCTGCTAATAAAAAAACCCCACAAAATAATGATGGATTCCCTGAAGGAGGTAGGGAGACATGATTGAGGTCTGAGTACCGGGTGGCCTGGGCTGAGCCAGGTAATCTCTTGGGGATGAGAGAGGTAGCAGACATCTGGTTCACCTTCTTATCTTCATCCCTTGTCCTGGAACACCAGAGTCCAAGTCAAGGGCAGGAGGGTTGAGTTCACTGAGGACGTCTTCTTCATCCTTCTGCAGCTTTATCCAAAGTAGATAAAACAAGCAGATTCTCTGATGCTCTGATTAGCTATGTTTTGGATATATTTTTACTGGGTTTGGACAAAGATCATCATCTGAGGAATGTTTCAAAAAGTAGCTTAATATGAGCTTTTAAATACAGATGGAAACAGAATCATTGGATTCTGTTTGAGGATTCTGTTTCAGCTTGAGGCTTCATGAATAAAATCAAAACTGTGTTTCAGAGTTAGTTTCATAAGGGTAGTCGTAGAACACTTTAATTTTTTAATTCTATATTTAAGACATGTTACTCTGACTTTTGAATAGCCATTTTTATCTCACACTCTTTAAAAGATAAATAAATGCCCATACATTTCAAAGAGCATATTTCAGTTTAGCTAAAATTAACTGGCAAACATGGGGAAATGAAAAAATAAATGTCTATGGTAAGAAAACATGATGCATCTGTCAGACTGACAGAATTTTTTAAAATTCTGACAATAACAAATATTGCCAATGTTATGAAACAATGGGAATTCTCCTATCTTGCTATCAGGAGCATAAATTGGTTCAATCTTTGGAAAATCACATGGTAAAATGTCATATTAAGTGTAAACTAGCAATTCCTCTTCCAGAAAAATACTACGGAAATGCATGCTTATATGTACCAGCATACATGTACAAGAATTCAATGCAGCATTAATCACTAATAGTCCCCAAATGAAAACTATCCAAGTTTTCCATTAATGGTAAAACAGATTAAAAAAATTATGATGTTGGGCGCCTGGGTAGCTCAGTGGGTTAAGCCTCTGCCTTCGGCTCAGGTCATGATCTCAGGTCCTGGGATCGAGTCCCACATCAGGCTCTCTGCTCGGCAGGGAGCCTGCTTCCTCCTCTCTCTCTGCCTGCCTCTCTGCCTACTTGTGATCTCTCTCTGTCACATAAATAAATAAAATCTTTAAAAAAAAATCATGATGTTTTCATACTATGGGATATTATATAGCAATGAAAATTAACTATAGCAACCTGTAGCAACATAGACATATCTTAAAACCTAATGCTGAAAAAATAAGCCAGGTATTACAGAATAATATATGATTACACACATAAAGATCAAAGGCAAGTAAAATATAATAATTTGTTTAGGGATATTTCCTTAGGAGATAAACTATCAGAGAAAACAGGAAATGAACACCATAAAAGTTGAGATAGTAAATTTCTTTAAAGGAGAAAGAGAGCTATGTAGAGATCTCAGGGGTATGGGCAATATTCTATTTTTGTGAGTCAGGTGAGTGGTGACACAGGTGTTTTTCAACAGTTCGTTAATTTATACATTTATGTCTTTTTAAAAAGATTTTATTTACTTGACAGAGAGAGAAATCACAAGTAGGCAGAGAGGCAGGCAGAGAGAGAGGGGGAAGCAGGCTCCCTACTAAGCAGAGAGCCCAATGTGGGGCTTGATCCCAGGACCCTGAGATATGACCTGAGCCGAAGGCAGAGGCTTAACCCACTGAGACACCCAGGTGCCTCTACTCATGTATGTCTTACTCTGTATGTTTGACCTTTTATAAGAGAAAAGTTTAAAAAAGAATAAACTCACAATGATGGAAGGCTTACTGAGTGTTTTTCATTTGGATCTTGGAGTCTTGCTTTAATGAACTAATTATCACCACCAACACACCTAACACACACACACACACACACAGGCACATACATGTCAAAGAACCACAGTTAAAAATAGACCATGGTACACTGGATCCCTTTAATTCCTTCCCAAAGATTGTTATGACCAGCCACCACCACTTCTAATATACCTGGTAGAAGCATGCTGTAGAATCATTCGATATATAGTTGACGCAGCAAGGCACTGGGTGATGGGGTATTTGAACAACATCTAGAAAAGGGGGAGAGAAGAAATTGCATTTTTATAGTAAAGACTTAAAATATCAGTTAATTATTAGCATTTTAATTCTGATCTCCCCTCTAATGAGAGCCCATTATTTATTTAATTCTTTCACTATCCTTATATTGAGAATAAATTTTGTACATGGCATGCATTAGGCACTGCTGAGTGAAAGCAAGAAGAGTAAGGATAATACATTGTTTAAACTATAACTTTAACTAATGAGAAGTTATGCTTGTCCTGCAAGCATGCTTAAAGATGACCTTGAGAAAAACATGTACAAGCAGCAGGCCTCTGGTGGAGGGGATGATACACATCCTTGAAGCCCAATGGCTAGGAACCTTGGCCGGCTCAGCGTGGAACACTGCCCTACTTCCCTTTTTGTCTCCCCTACCTCAGAGAAAGCCACGTATTAAGGTAATCCATTTAAGTGCATTTGCAAAATTACAAATCTCATGCTGCTGGCCCAGACACACCCTACTTCTCTTCTTGTCTACTTCGTTTACCTCTAAAGCTTGTGACCAACATGTGACTCACACTCCTTGTTTACCTATTAGACAGATGGCTAATGTATAATCTTCTTTTCTTCTCCTTTGTTATCAGGTATCTAATAAATTCAGGATTGAGGAGTTGTTTGGGGTGACAGTCTTTCCAGCTGTGGTCCTCTGCTCCCATTCTCTTAACAGCTGACTTGTTTGTGCCTCATTCTTCTCCCAGTGCCATTAGGAAAGCAGCATAGGGGACCCTCAACTAAATCACAATTTTTCAGCAGGGTCTGGTTTTTGAGTTGGAAACGTAAGTTTCTTCTAGGAGTTTCTCAGTACTGGATGGTTAGTGTTCTTACCTGTTCAGCGACCTTGGGGTCAAACTGGGGCATATGATGGATGAAGAGTGTAGCCCCTGCTGTCCATGGTTCCAAAATGCACCCGAAGACAGACAGAATCCAACCCGTGTCCGAATGGCACCAGAAGATATCAGATGTCTTCAGTTGCAGAAATTTCCTGCTAACTCCAAAATACAGTGACCTCAGCTATGTGACTGACCATGAGAGAATGTGATCAAGGGCTGGGGACTCAGATTTTCAGGTGGCGACCCATCACTCATTCTCAGTGCATGTTTTTAAATGGGGCTCAAGACACACATCCACAGCACGTCCGTAGAGTATGCCAAAGCCCATTTTCTGGTCATGTGTGCCTTCAACTGGTTTAGTTATAATGATCCTTAAGACTGGGAATATGGGACAAATCTATAGCTCTTTTCTTGGATTTGACTCTGTTACTGATACAGTCCCAGGTAATGCTGGCAGCCATTTGGGGATAACAAGGAATAATAAGTGTTTCTGAGAATACCATCAAAACTCAGCAGAAACAGTGCTGACAGATGGAGAGATGAAAACCTAATCAGGAAACTATTTTTGTCTGAAGCCAAACTCTGGAGTGCTCTGTCTCAGGATCCATTAAATTCCTGTACTCATTTTTTGGCTTAAAGATATTTAGATTGGTCTTTCTGTCATTTGTGATGAAGAAAGAGAAAGGGAGAGAGAGAGAGGAAAGGGAGAGAGAGAGATTTAATTTTTAATATTCTATCTTGGCAAAGGACTGGAAACAATCAGACAATAGGCAATAACTGAAAGGTGGAGTGGAGGTTGGCTCACCTGCAAGAATTTACTAGCTAGGAGGATCTGTCTTTTCAGCGTCGGACTCCCTACCCACTGAACATCTCTTCTGGGGTGTCTCTCAGGCACCTCAAATCCACCAGATCCTAATTTCTCCTGACTCCCTTCAACTAATTCTTTCTCTTCCAGTGTTCTCTGTATTTCAGTGAATGTCATTACTATCCATGCAACTGTCCAAGCCCCAAATCTGAGTCAACCTTCACTGGCCCCTCTCTTGTCTCCCACGTCACTCCCACAGACAGTAGATCCCATCCATTTTACCTCCTAATATCTCACATATGTTAACTTCCTTCACGTCTCTGACACCTTTGCCAAGCCACTGCCATCTTGGATTATTCTAAGACCCTCCAGCTAGTAGATCTAACTCTATTCTGATTTTTTCCAACATATTCTCCATATTGCAGCTAGTGATCTTTTATCTTTTTTCCTTTTCTTTTTTCTTCTCTCTCTCTCTCTTTCTTTCCCTTTCTCTCTCTATTTCTTTCTTTCTTTCTTCTTGAGAGAGAGAGTGTTGCACATGCAGAAATAAAAAGTAAGAGGGGAGAAGCAGAGGGAGGGGGAGAGAGAGAATCTCAAACAGACTACACATTCAGCACAGCGCCCAATGTGGGGCTCAATCTCGTGACCCTGGGACATGACCTGAGCCAAAATCAAGAGCCAGATGCTTCACAGACTGAGCCACCCAGGTGCTGCCATGTGATCTTTTCAAAACACAAACCTGATCAGGTCTTTCCCTTGCTAAAATATGTCCCATGGCTCCAACACCTCCCCACCCTCTCAAAACAAAACAAAACAAAAACAAATAAACAAGCAAGTAAACAAACAAAAAACTCTTTAAACTCTACACCAAGGCCCATGAGATCCTATGGGATCTGGGCCCTGCTTACTTTCTCACTCCTCCCAACTATACCTTACCCCACACTCTGAGCACCAGCCACCCTCAAATCTCAGTAATTTATAAACATTACTTTTTACATCTTTGTGCCTTTGCTCCTGTTATTCAGAGTGCACAGAAAGCCCTTCCCTTCTTCCCACCCCATTACTCCAGGGTTTTGCTGTTCAGTTATCATTGTATAACTTTTCATCAGCACAGCTAGCCACAGCCTACCAAAAAACTTTTGGTGCCCTCTGATCTGGTTAATAAGTTAGAAAATATACAGCATCTGTTCTGGTCTGAATATTATTAGCTAGAGAAAGGGCGGAAAGGAGAAGAGGCTGTTTAAAAATTGATTAAATGGGGCTGCCTGGGTGGCTCAGTCATTAAGGGTATGCCTTCGACTTGGGTCAGGATCCTAGTGTCTGGCATCCGGCTCCCTGCTCAGCAGGAGGCCTGCTTCTCCCCCTCCCACTTCCCCTGCTTGTGTTCCCTCTCTCTGTTAAATAAATAAATAAATAATCTTAACAAAAAATAAATTGATTAAATGGTTAACCCAAGGCTACAGCTTCAGCCTCTATGACTGTTCTAGATCAGGGACAGGGTCATGATGTGGCTTGGTCCCAGGTATTATTTTTCCTAACAGCTCATAACTGGGTAATTTCAAGTTTCATTTGTCCATAAATAGGGAGAAGGAAGGACCTGTTGTTTAGGTGACATTGTGAGTTCATTCTGTATTTTCCTACCAAACCCTGAGTTAACTGACAGAGACAAACTGGCTCTCCTACACACCTCCTGTCAAGGTGCTTAGGCAGGACATAATGTGACTCCTTTGTCATCAGAGGCCTCTGTCAGCAAATAGTTAGGATTCTCAGTGTTTACCTCTCAGATTTTCATCAGTCTGAACCAAAGAGCACAGAAGGGAGAAGCAGGATAAGGTCAATTCTGCTTAGAGCTCTTTTCCCAACCCACACATGCACGCATACACACGCACACACCACCCCAGATCTGCGGCCCAGCTCATAAGTCAATGACTTCTTTCCTACCTTGAAGGGAAAGAAGATCGCAAGGCAAATCCATGGCTGTGTTTTGCCATCTTGGGGAAGCCTGTGGTCCCACTGGTGAAGAAGATGGCCATTGGGTCCAGGGTCTTTGACTTAATACAGGTATGATCTGGGGATGCTGATCTGCAAAGATATTCAGTACAAAAGGGGAGAAGTCATATTTACTCTTTCCATCCAGAGAAGCAAAAGGAACAATACGAGGCTTGGAGTCAGAAAAATGGAGGTATCTAACACTGGAGGGGAAACCAGTTCTCCTGGTATTAGGAACCAAATGGAGTTTGAGAGTGAGTTGAGTAAGCTGACTGACATTTCTTCATTTTAAAAAGAGGGGAAACAAAATGGATTGTTTAGCATGTAACAAACACTGAAACAGCCCTTCCAGGCAGTGCTCTAAGTGATTTACAAGTAACAACTCATTTAATCTTCAGACCAAACCTAAAAGGCAAGTACTGTTCTTATTGTGCCCATTCTATGGATTAGAAAACTGGGGCTCAGAAAGATTTTCACAACTTGCCTGAAAACCTGTAGCCAGCAAGTGGTCCAGCCAGGATTCAAATACACCCAAAACTGTGTTCTTAGTCACACTGCTAAGCTTGTTTTTTATATGAACCAAGTTAATAGGACTTTTACCCCATAACCATGTACATTCGCCCTAGTGTAAGCTTGAGATGGAAAGTACAATCTCTAGGGTGCCCCAGTGTGCCTTGATTCTTGGGGGTTTCTCCTAGACTGAGAGTCTCTTGGGCTCATAAATGCAAGTTCTCTATGGTGTTTGATCAGAGAAACTGCAAATGATCCCAGGACACTCTGACTCTTGGTGCAATATGATACCATATTGACTTTTGGCCATTTAAGGGCATTTTAGAGAATATTTATTCACACCATTTTCGCTTAATTGTGTGACTTTAAAATCCAGTGTAAGATGTGACTTCAGTGTGATATTTGTCTTTTGAGGCCAAAGGAAAGGACTTTAAAAACTGAGGGGTTACTTCAAGAAAACAAACCCAGCATGGTGTGTGGGTGACACAAAAAAAATGCCTGAAGGTTTACAGAATCAGAGGTTTGGAAGCGGAAGTGGTCTTACTTACCTCAAACACTTCCCTAACTTTTCCTGCAAAGTGTCCCTAAAGGTATGCAACCCCTAAAAAATGGAAAGTGTTTGCTCCTTTAGCTACCTGACAGCCATAGCCTCAATTTTTCTTGCAATCTCAAGCTTTCCCTTAAAAATTCATCCGTTAGGGGCGCCTGGGTGGCTCAGTGGGTTAAGCCACTGCCTTTGGCTCAGGTCATGATCTCAGGGTCCTGGGATCGAGTCCCACATCGAGCTCTCTGCTCGGCAGGGAGCCTGCTTCCTTCTCTCTCTCTCTGCCTGCCTCTCAGTGTACTTGTAATTTCTCTGTCAAATAAATAAATAAAATCTTTAAAAAAAAAATTCATCCCTTAATCTTTCACCCAACCTCTTCATATATGTATTTTTTAATATAAACATAATATTTCAGATTCCTTACCTACAGGGAAGATGTAACACAACAACCCTCTGACTTTATACATCACAGGGATGCTAATACTTTAGTGATAGAGGCATGGAAGTTCAATATCCTTATTTTACAGATAAAGCAATTGCATCCAAGAAAGGGGAAGGATTGGGGAGGGTATGTGCTATGGTGAATACTGTGCATTGTGCTTTACTGATGAAGCACAAATAATACATCATATGTTAATATATATATAATAATATATTATTATATGAGATAAATAATATATTATATGTTAATTTTTTTAAAAAGGGAGGGAAGGAACCAGTCCAGGGTCACACAGCAAATCCATAGCATAACTAGGAAGAGAAGGTTTCGGCCATCAGACCTGGTGAGTCTCCCCCTACTGGTTGGGAGTGAATGGCCTTCTCCTGTCCTTCCTTAGATAGCACATTCATTAGAACAGAAACTCACTTAATTGATGATCGTAAGTCCAACCACCCTTGACAGCTATGGTCAGACACCAGGAGCTTTGTTTTCAGAGTAGGACACTTGGAAGCTAAAGAATCCACCTCTGGGGCAAGGGTATCTGTGGTGATGATGCCCTTGGCTTTAGACACTTGTAATCGGTAGAGAAGGTCCTTGCTCGTCAGTTGCATGGTTCCTGGCATGAAGACTATTCCTGGGAATGATAAAGGAAATTTTGGGTTTCAGTCTTGGGTTACCTGCATAGAAATCCACCAGCATCTTGCTGGGCAAAGTATGGTCCATGGACCAGCACCAACCACACCACCTAAGACACAAAATCTCATGCCCCATCCCAAACCTACTGAATCAGAATCTTCACTTTAATAAGATCTCCAAGGGACTCCTATGCACATTGAAAGTTGAAAAGCCTTCCCTAACCTCTTCTGCTCTAGATGGATCTAGCCAGTAGACAGGTGGATCCTACTTTACATAGGATCTGGGGCTATGAATGTAAGTAGGACAGTATCCCTGACATCAGAATTAGCTGCATCACTATCTAGATTTTTCCTCTCTCATCTCCTCCTCTGTCAGTCCCTTGTGTCATCTTGTATCTCCTCTCACTCACTCTGCATATCTAAATTTAACTACATTATCCTTTGAACTTCCCTGCTTTCCCTTCCATCTTCTATCACCAACAATTAGTTCGTGTCTTCATGAGTTGGGTTCTAATCTCTCCACCAGGTGCCTTGTCTTGAGTCTTCCTACTTCAGGTTCTATAGAAAACTGATTCTTCCCACTCCACTCTTCTTCTCTTCACCAGCACCTGTACCCTCTCTCCAGGAAACCAACATACTCTCCACCCAACACTGAAGACACTACCCACCCACCACTTTTCTTTCTTGCAAATCTATTCTCTATTTCAATATGGCTGTTCTTCACACAGGCTTCTCCTGACTCTTGCCCATCCTTAGTATTCTCTTTCTTTGCTTCTCTCCCTCTTTAATTCTGCTTATACCAGAGGGCTCAGCTCATATCTTGGATTTCTCATGGGCCATCTCTTAGGTCTACAGATGACATGGCTTCTCTATACTCTCTCTGCCATTGCTATTAATTCTTCATTCCACATGACTTGGATGGATTAACCCAGTATTTTACTGGTGAGGGAATATATGAACATGCATTATAAAGCACATCAAAAGAGAATCCATGAGTCCCACATGAATTCTAAATTATATAGGCAAATAGATAGGCAATTAAAAAGGAAAGGGAAATCTCCACAAAAGAATGATAACTAATAAATGTAGGGAGAATAATATAAAGTAAAAAGTTCTTCTATAAAACGACCATAATAATATTCAATTCAATCAAGAATCATTAATGGATTCTCAAATCCTAGGGTGAAAGGCAACTGCAGAACATAAAGACACTTTATTCACATAAAGACAACTGGAGAACAGGTTATTCAGACAACCAGTCTCATAAATATTACAACATAGATTACTAATTACTTACATAGACCACTAATTATAAAGGGAAAAGATGCCTTGCAAAGGTGTTTGTAAATAACACTGATGATAAGACAAACCAACTTGATGTATCCCCTTATTAAAGCACTGAAATAGGCAAATTGTCTTTGTAGTACTCCTGGTAAAAATGTTTAACTGAATGTAGTCCTGAGGAAAGAGTCAGAAACACAAATTTTGTGGGACCTTCCAAAAACAACTGGTTTAGACATTTCCAAAATGTGGTCATATAGAAAAGCCCAGCTTGAGGGATATTGAGATGTGACAACTGAATGCGATGCATGATCCTCTATTGGATTTTGGATTCAAACCAAAAAAAAATTACTACAGAAGACACTATTGGGACTAAAAAAGAATTTCGGCTATGGGTGTATCAGTGTTAGAGTCTTGTGTGATAACTCTGCTGTACTGAGGTGTGGAGAATGTCTCGGATCATAGCAGATGAATACTCCAGTGCTTGCTTATGGGTGTTTATCTGCTGTTTATGGTTGTCACAATGTCTGCAACTGATACTTAAATGACTCAGTGTAGGAGGAGTGCAAAATGTTAAGAACTGATGGATCTTTTCTTTTTCTTTTTTCTTTTTTTTAATTTAAATTCAGTTAATTGACATATAGTGTATTATTAGTTACAGAGGTATAATTCAGTGATTTGTCAGTCTTACATAACACCCAGTGCTCATTACCTGATAGATCTTTAAAACCAAAAAATGAGATTGTGCAGGGGAAAGTGTGTGCATGGATGACTTAAAGAGTTATGACACTGTATTTGAGGGTGTGTAAGTATGAGAGAGACAGTGAGTGAGAAGGAGGAAAAAAAATATTTGAGGGAGTTTGAGAAAGAAAAAGTCTATGCAGAATATGAAAAAAGATAGGGGAATATTAATATTTCAGGACCAGTTGGCTCTGGGCCAGATCTAAAGTCTGTTGGTGTCTCTTTGGGTCACTGACCTGTTCGCATGCAGCCTATGGCCACCAGCCACCACTCAGGCACTCGAGGCAGGACCACGGCCAAACGGTCTCCCTGCTGCAAGCCACAGATCTGGGTGAAGACATTGGCTGTACGGCGGGTTAAGTCTGTCAACTCGCTGAAACTCCACTTCAGTTCATCCCCTTTGTTATTCACCCACCACAGGGCTGGGTTTGGACCTCTCTTGCCCTCCTGGTAAAGATCATACACCATGTGTTACTTCCTACTTTAAAGGAACTTTAAAGGAACTCATTTGGCCAATCTATTACCATAGACACATTAAAGTGAAAATGTTGCTCAAGGACTGAGATCCAATGTTAAAGAATTTATAGAATGATGAAAAGTTGGGTATAGGGTGTGATCCAACCAGCTTCTTCTGGTCTACTGTCTCCACCTCCGAGTCACATAAAACCATGAATAGCCTTCATGTCACCTGTTAAAACCTTAAAATTTCATTCCCCCATGTGTCTGTCTTAGTTACATATGGACAGTAGGTTCTCCTCTGTGCCTCAGTATTATCATATATGAAATGGGTACAATACTTCCCAGAAGGTAGTAAAGTTTAAATTAGTTATTTAAAGAGGTAAAGTGTATATGACAGGGCCTGGCACATAGTAAGTGCTCATAAAATTACTATCATTATTATCACAATAGAACTGGAGATTAATTTAATTAATGAATATTTGGCAGAATTTATTTTTAAAATTAAAAAATTAAAATTAAAAGTTACTTCTAGAGGTGAAATAAGCAAGAAGGCAAACCTGGAAGCACCCAGGTAACCCTTTTCCCCTCACAGAAACATCAAGTAACCAACAGACTAACATAGCTTTGTAGGAACTCTAGAAACAGTCAAAGATATGCAGCAACCAACAAATGTCCAAACAACAGAAATTCACAATGAAAATGGTAAGAAATATTATGTTATTTTTGCTTACCTTTGCCTCATCCCCTCTCTGGTGTGAAATATGGTTAGGAGGAAGCCACCTAATTCCCAACCCCTCCCTTGGGACAGAAAAAAAGACTAGAATTTTTTTCAGTATTCTGGGTTGTCAGGACTAGTTTCTGCCTCACTCAACTTGGAGCTCAGATACGAATGGCGTCATAGTTTGAATATCAGGTTGGAGGTGTCGAAAACAGTGGCAGATGCCACAATGAGTGAAAACTGCAGATTGGCCACTTGGGGTTGGGGAGGGCAGGAGGTGGGGAATAAAGACAGATGAAGGCAATAAAACTTCTAGGGCCCCACGAAGAAGCAGGTATGAGAGTCTGAAGGAAATTAAAACATGAAAAAGCAACAATGTTATTTGGCAAAATTGAGAAGAAAAAAAAAAGCACATGCATGATAGGCCTAGAAAAGACACGTGCCTGAGACCTTACATTTTCATATGATTAGATTACTGAAGGCAATTCTCTACAAGAAACCAGCTACAAAAACAGAGGCTGGTTGCTTTTTCCAAATAATCCAATTTTCAACAACAGATCACAAGGCCATGTTGCCCATTTGAAGGAAAAAAAAAAAAAGCTCCAGAAGCTGACTCTAAAGAGACATAAGTTTCAGTTATTAGACAGAAACTTTAAAATGATTGTGTTAGGGGAGCCTGGGTGGCTCAGTGGGTTAAAGCCTCTGCCTTTGGCTCAGGTCATGATCCCAGGGTCCTGGGATCGAGCCCCACATAGTGCTCTTTGCTCGGCAGGGAGCCTGCTTCCTCCTCTCTCTCTGTCTGCCTCTCTGCTACTTATGATCTCTGTCAAATAAATAAATAAAAATCTTTAAAAAAATAAAATGATTGTCTTAAACATGTTGGAAAAGCTAAAGGAAAAGAAACAAAGAACTAAAGCAAACCAGAAAAAAATATATATGAACAAAATGAGAACCAAACAGAAATTCTAGATTTGAAAATACATTAACTGAACTGAAAACTTTACCAGGGGGGTTCAACAACAGACTCAGTCAGACAGAAGAAAGAATCAGTGAACTTGAACAGAAGTCATTTTAAATTATGGAGTCTGAAGGGCAAAGGGATAAAAATAATGAAGAAAAGTGAATAGAATCCAAAGGACATAGTATACAAACAATCAGAGCAATATATACGTTATGGGAGTCCTAGAAGAAGAAGAGAGAAAAAGGAGTGACAAGCTTATTTGAAGAAATAATGGCTGAGGAAAAGCAAAACCATATTTGCATTAAACACAAATTTACTTCTACAAAACAGGAAAAAATATCCAGTGAGAAAAAGACAGTCTCTTCAATATATGGTGCTGGGAATATTAGACAGCTATGTTTAGAAGAATGGAATTCAATCATTCACTTACACCAAATGGTATGAAAACTCAATATGGATGAAAGAACTCAATGTGAGACAGGAATCCATCAAAATCCTAGAGGAGAGCATAGACAGTAACCTCTTTGACATAGGCCACAGAAATTTCTTTCAAGACATGTCTCCAAAGGCAAGGGAAAAAATGCAAAAATAAACTTTTGTGACTTCATCAAGATAAAAACCTTCTGCAGAGCAGAGGAAACAGCCAAAAAACAAAGAAGCAACCCAAAGAATGGGAGAAGATATTTGCAAATGACAGTACAGGCAAAGGGCTGATACCCAAGATCTATAAAGAACTTCTCCAACTCAACATCTAGAAAACATAATCATGTCAAAAAAATGGGCAGAAGACAGGAATAGACACTTCTCCAAGGAAGACATACAAATAACTAGCAACAATCAGGGAATCGGGAAAATAACTAGCCATCAGGGAAATTCAAATCCAAACCATATTGGGAAACCACCTTACACCAGTTAGAATGCCAAAATTCACAAGGCAGGAAAGAACATATGTTCAAGAGGATATGGAGAAAAGGAAACCTTTCTAAGTATTTGGTGGGAATGCAAGTTGGTGCAGCCACTTTGGAAAACAGTGTAGAGATTCCTTAAAATATTAAAAATAGAGCTACCCTCTGAGCTGGCAATTGCACTACTGGGTATTTACCCCCAAAGATACAGATGTAGTGAAAAGAAAGGCCATATGTACCCCAATGTTCATAGCTGCAATGTCCACAATCACCAAACTATGGGAAGAGCTGAGGTGACCTTCAACAGACAAATGGATAAAGAAGATGTGGTCCATATATACAATGGAATATTACTCAGCCATTAGAAAGGATGAATACTCAGCTTTTCATCAGCATGGTTGGGACTGGAGGAGATTATGCTGAGGGAAATAAGTCAAGCAGAGAGAGTCAATTATCATATGGTTTCACTTACTTGTGGAATATAAGGAATAACATGGAGGACATTAGGAGAAGGAAGGGAAAAGTGAAGAGACAAACAATGAGAGACTATGGACTCTGAGAAACAAAATAAGGGTTTTAGAGGGGAGGGGGCTAGGGTTGGCCCTGTGATGGGTATTAAGAAAGGCATTTATTGCATAGAGCACTGGGTGTTACATGTAAACAATGAATCTTGGAACACTATGTCAAAAAATAATGATGTAGTATAAGGTGACTAACATAACACAATAACTTTTTTTAAAAAAACACTAATTTATACAGTAGTACTCATTCATCCATCCATTCATTAATTCACTCATTCATTCAGTATATGGATATACAAATACAAAAGGCTCAATGAATTCCAAATAAGAAAGTCCAAAGAGACCCACACACAGACACACTGTAATCAAACTACAAAAGCCAAAGACAGACTCTTCAAAGAACAAGAGAAAAGTGACCCATCATGTATAAATCCTTGATAAGATTATTAGTGGGTAACAGACCAGAAGACAGTGCAATTGTATATTTAAAATGATGGGGGGAAACCTGTCAATCAAGAAATTCTATATTCAGCAAAATTGTCCTTCAAAAACGAGGGGAAAATTAGGCCAGTCTCGGATAAACAAAAATTGAGGGAATTCATTAAAAAAAATTGAGGGTCTATAAATTCATTCTCTATAAGAAATGTTAAAAGGAGCACTTGGGTGGCTCAGTTGGTTAAGTGTCTGACTTTGGCTCGGGTCATGATCTCAGTGTTCTGGGATCAGCCTGCATTGGGCTCCTCAGTCAGCAAGGAGTCTATTTGTCCCTCTTTCTCTGCCCCTCCCCCCACTCATGTGCGCTCTCTCTCTTTCTCAAATAAATAAAATCTTAAGAAAAAAAGAAATGCCGAAAGGAGTTCAAGTTGAAATAAAGGGATGTTACAGAGTAGCTTGAATACAAAAATATAAATAATAAATACCTGAACAAATATAAAAATATGGACAAATATAAAAACCAGTATCACTGTAATTTTAGTTTGGGACTTCAGCTCTTATTCTTATGCAGTATTTAAAAGATAAAAGCCTAAAAATGAATTATAATTCTATGTTAACAAGTGTACAATATATAAACACATAAATTTGTGACATCGGTAACATAACATGGGGAGGAAAGAGGGAGCCAGAAAAGATTAGAGGTTTTGTATGCAAATGAAGTTGCTATTAGTTTAAAATGGATTGTTATAACTTTAAGATGTTATATGAAATTTCCTACAGAATAAACACAAAGGGAAATGAGAAGGGAATCAAAACATATCACTATAAAATAACAAAGAAAGACAGTAAGAGAGGAAATAAGAGACCAAAAGCTATGATAGCAAGAAAACAATTAACAATAGTAAGTCCTTCCTCATCAGTAATTATTTTAAATGTAAGTGCATTAAATTCCCAATCAAATGACTTAAATTGGCAGAATGGATTTAAAAAAAGAAAACAGGATCCAACTATTTGGCATCTACAAAACCATTATTTCTATATGATGGAATATGATAAAACCATCCCAAGACTTCCAGAAATTATTTTGGAATAAAAATTTCACAATACAATATTAATCTTAAAAAGCAAAACTGTATTTACATTATAATCCAAATGTATACAGTAGTATCCATTCATTCATTCAATATATATTTACTAAATTCCCATTATCTGTTAAGTACTACTCTTAGACCAAAGAATATAATGGTGAAGAAGACATACATATACAAACTTATGTACATGGTATTAAATATTTTTGAAATATTTTATTTATTTGAGAGAGAGAGAACACAGAGCGAGAATGAGAGGGAGATACAGACTCCCACTGAGCAGAGAGCCTGATGTGGGACTCAATCCCAGGAACCTGAGATCATGACCTGAGTTGAAGGCAGACAATTAACCAACTGAGCCACACAGGCACCCTGGTTTTAAATATTCATAGCCAACTTTCATTTTGTTGTTTATGTAAGCTTTCTTATTTTCCCTAAGCTTTCTCTAACAAGGATTCTTTTTTAAAAGATTTTTAAAAATTAATTTCCAAAGCATGTTCAGAGTAAAAGTTCAGGCAGTACAGAATCTTATGAACAGAAAAATCTGTTATAAATAGAAAAATGTCCTCAAATATCTCATCACATTTTCGCTACCTGAAGGTCAACACTGATAATTATCTGGTGTATATTCTTCCAGCAATTTTTTCCCACATACGTGCAAACCTGATCCCACCACATTTGCCCCGTATGATTGGAACCAAAAAGTAAAGGAATAAGATAAAATTATATATATTATATAAGATAAGACACATATATCATTATATTACATTATAGTAATTTAATATAATTATATACTAAATATAACTTAATAATTTAATATATTATATAAGATACAATTATATATATTATTCCCTCACTGGGATAAGATAAGATTAATATAGATGTATAGTCATGTATAAGTATTCATATTTATGAAAAAATAGTGTTATGACACAATCCTCCCGCAACTGATTACAGAACATTAAGGAAGTGTAGTGACTAGTTATGTTATGCACTGCTTATATAAGGGAAGCAGAATATGTTACTGTAGGAGTTTTAAAAATGATGATAAAGCTTCTTATCAAGATAGAAAACATTTGTTGCTCAGAACTCAGGCAGTATTTTAGACCCTAACTCTCACAACTTGAAGGAGGTATTGCTTAAGCATTGATGGATTTTTGTGTTGAGGATTAATCTGATAATGTGAAATTCAGATAAAGTTCTTTTCCCAGAAGATAGAAACACCTTCTAAACTTGGAGTTGAAATTTAAATTTTTATGTGGTAATGTTTGAAGCCAAAGGAAATTGTGATGTAGTTCCAAAAGATAAAATGCTTAGTATTTAACTTAGCAATAAAAAGGATGAACAACTAATGCACAAGGCAGTAGGGACAATAAAAACAATAATGCTGAATCAAAGAAATCAGACACAAAAGGGTGCATTGTGTATTATTCTATTTCTTTAAGACCTTAGGAAAGAGAAATATAATCTCCAGTATCAGCAGAACAGTATGGGCTCAGAGTTGGGTGGGTAGGGACTGACCAGGAAAGAACAAAAGGAAACTTCTGGGGTGACAGAAATGTTCTAAAACTCCAGGTTTACATTGAAAATGTATGCATTTCATTCTATGCAAATTATACAACAACATAGTTGATTTAAATAAATAAAAGCCTACAGAGCTACTCAAACTAAAATATTCTTTGAAGAAGGAAAGTTAGAAAGGTAGATCAATTACTTTAAGTATTCAAAATGAAATGATTCTTTCTGAATATCAAAACACATGAGAGAGGCGCCTGGGTTGCTAAGTGTCTGCCTTCAGTTCCGGTGGTGATCTCAGGGTCTTGGGATGGAGTCCCACGTCAGGCTTCCTGTACAGCAGGGAGTCCGCTTCTCCCTCTCTCTCTGCCTCTCCCCCATGCTCATGTTCTTGTCTTTCTCAAATAAATAAATAAAATCTTAAAAAAAAAAAAAAAGGTAAGAGCTTATGGCCTACACACACACACACACACACACACACACACACACACACAAACAAGAAAAGAAAAATAGCCTCAGTCTTATTTACAATGAAATATAAGTTGAAATTCAATGTTTTCATAAATTAATGATGGGATATGATAGACTAATAAAATTTATATCCTAATTGACATAGATAGAACATTTTGCCTAATAATGATATAATGTACAATCTTTTTCATTTCATATGGAACATTTACCAACCTCAAAAAAATCTCAAAATTTTAAAATAGGGTATGTTTTCTGACCCCAGTGGAATTAAGCTAGAAATCATTAACAACAAGGCAACGAGAGACCCATCACCCAAGTATGTGGAAACTAACTAATATGCTTCTATATAATCTATCAATCAGAGAAGGGTCATAAGGCAAATAGAAAATTTTTTCAACAGAATGTTAATAAAATACGACATATCAAAATTTTTACAATGTACCTAAAAGGAATACTTAGTGGGAAATTTATATTTTTTTAAAGATTTTATTTATTTATTTATTAGACAGAGAGAGAAATCACAAGCAGGCAGAGAGAGAGAGAAGGGGGAAGCAGGCTCCCCGCTGAGCAGAGAGCCTGATGCGGGACTCAATCCCAGGACTCTGAGATCATGACCTGAGCCGAAGGCAGCGGCTTAACCCACTGAGCCACCCAGGCGCCCTATATTTTTAAATGCATACATTATAAAAGAAGGCAGGCCCAAAAGCTTCCATATCAAGTAGCTAAAAAAAGAAATCAAAGGAAACCAAATCAAAGGAAAGTTGGAGGAAGGGAGAGTGTGCGCCAGTGGAATGGAAACCAACACAACTGAGAATATCAGTGAAGCCAAAGCTGGTTTTCAAAAGGTAAATAAAATTGATAAGCTCTTTGGAAGACTTTTCAAGGGAAAAAAAGAGAATAAAGATATTAAACAATATTAGGAATGAAAAAGTGTATGCAATTACAATTCTTTTTTTTTTTTAAAGATTTTATTTATTTATTTGACAGACAGAGATCACAAGTAGGCTGAGAGGCAGGCAGAGAGAGAGAGGAGGAAGCAGGCTCCCTTCCGAGCAGAGAGCCCAATGCAGTGCTCACTCCCAGGACCCTGGCATCATAACCTGAGCCGAAGGCAGAGGCTTTAACCCACTGAGCCACCCAAGCACCCCACAATTCATTTTTTTTTTAAAGATTTTATTTATTTGTCAGAGAGAAAGGGGGAGAGAGAGAGAGGTAGAGGACACAAGCAGAGGGAGCAGCCCACAGAGGGAGAAGCAGTCTCCCCATTGAGCAAGGAGCCCCATGTGGGACTCGATCCTAGGACCCTGGGATCATGACTTGAGCCAAAGACAGACTTTTAACTGAGCCACCCAGGCACCCCTGAAATTACAGTTCTTACAGACATTAAAATAGCAACAAGAGAATCTATTAATAATTTTATGCCAATAAATCTGACAACTTGGATGAAATGAACAAATTGCTGCTAAAAAAAAAAAATTCAACTCGCCAAAACTGATAGAATCAAAATCTTAATAACCTTATATCTATTAAGTTAAATCCATTATTAAAAGCCTTCCTACAATGAAAACTCCAGACTTCATGTCTAAAACTTTTGGTGTGAGGGAGACAAGATGGCAGAGAAGTAGGAGGAGGCGCCGTTTCGACCGGTCCCCTAAAGTGAGCTAATTAACTACCAAAGAACTCTGATCACCCATGAAATCAGCCTGAGATTAGAATTATATACTTCTGGATCTCTATGAGGACGGAAGACACCAGTGGGCAGGTAAAGCGGAGTGGGAACGTCGATCAGACTGATATCAGAAGATAAAAGGGGGAGGGAGGTACCAGAAGCGACCCATTGGAAAGTAATAGCCCAATACGAGAGTGCCTTGTAATTGGGGACCAGCATTAATTTGGAGTCTGGTTGAAAGCACTCAAAAAGAGCAAAGGATCGTAGGGGGAAATTGGGGGAATCAGGCCGTTAGGGACAAGGGCTACCAACCCAGGACAGACACCACTGGTGCTGAGCCAGAGAAAGTGCAGCAAAAAAGCCAGGTCTTGGTCTCTGGGCCGCCGGCATGCCTGGAGAGCATCTGGGTGGTGGTGCCAGTAAAGGTGAGGGAGCCTCACCAGCTGGCAGAACCACAGCCTTTTGCACTCTCCGCACATGCGCCACACCACCAGAGTCCGAGTCAGGCCCTACACCCTCTCTTGAGAGAGGTGTGTGCAGGTGAGTCTGAGCACTCCCAGCCCGAGCCAGCATGAAATTCTCAGTGCGCTCTCTCTGCTTGGGACCTCACTGGCGGTCTGGGCCTGCCCGGACAGCCGCAGCTAGTATTTCTTGTGGTTTTGGGCACAAGCGGGAGTTCTGTGACCCCAGAGACCATGACTGGGGATGTGCTCTGCCAGCAGCAGAGGGGAATTTATGTACTCTGGAGCACCCAGAGGGGAAGAAACTGAGGCTTCTCTCAGAGAGGGAGGTCTGGGTGCAGTTTGCTTTCCTCTAAACCTCCAAAAACCGCCAAAAGCAGCCAAGAGGAGAGAAAACAAATGAACAAACAAAAAACTTCCACAGAACAAAAGCCTGAAAAACCGGTTTCCTCAGAGCCCAGCCCCTTGATAGAGGCAGGAGGACTTAACTCTAGCAACACTACCTCAAAAACCACGTGGCAGGCCCCTACCCCAGAAAGCCAGTACCCCCCCCAAAAAAAAACAAAAACAAAAAAAAAAACCAAGACGACAACCATCACTACTTCATAGATACAACTTTTATTTCTAATTCGTTCTCATTATTCTGTTTCTTTTCATTTTTAATATAACTTTTTAACCTATTTACCATCACAATGAGATGTTCAGCACACCAAATTCCATAATAACTTTTTTTTAAAAGATTTTATTTATTTATTTGACAGAGAGAAATCACAAGTAGATGGAGAGGCAGGCAGAGAGAGAGAGAGGGAAGCGGACTCCCTGCTGAGCAGAGAGCCCCATGCGGGACTCAATCCCAGGACCCTGAGATCATGACCCGAGCTGAAGGCAGCGGCCTAACCCATTGAGCCACCCAGGCGCCCCCCATAATAACCTTTTAACCTGAACTTTTGTGATACATATACCCATGTTTTTCTTTTGCTTTTCTATTTTTATTTTATTTAATATTCATATAGAGATAAGCTTCAAGGTACTCCCCTTTCCCCAATTAATGCTACCCCTATAGGTAAACCAGTTTTAAACCCCCTTTATCTCAGGAAAGTTGAGTCCTTTCACAAAGATATCAAGATACATTCAGGAAGAATCAAAATAACCTTCCTTGCCCACACTGAGAATTTATAACCACTTTCCCATCTTTTTCTTCTGTCAGTGTTTCTGTGTATTTGTTTTTGTTCTGGTAGTATATAAATCTTCTATTTGGGGTTCATTTTGATGGGGTTATTTATTTATTTATTTATTTTTTCTCTTGTCATCTACTTTTCAGTCTTTTTGTCTGTTTTTATTTGTATACTTCATAAAGTATACCTTTGGGGCCCATTTGAGCTGGGCCTTCTCTTTTATCCTTTTTTTCCCCCCTGTCTCTCTCTCTCTTTTTTTCTTTTTCTTTCTTTTTAGTAGGGACTCTCGATTGCTCAGAAGTGTTCCAGGGTGCACTTTGCCTGGATCACGGTTGATACATTCAGCTACACATCGGTTCAGCCATCTCTCACCAAAATGACTAGGAGGAGGAATGCCCAACAAAGGAAAAATTCAGAAACTGTGCCCTCTCCATCAGAGCTATTGGATATAGACATAAACAGTATGTGGAGAAGGGAATTCAGGCTACCTCAGTTATCCAGGCAATGGCTAGGTTGGAGAAAGCCTTTGATGACAAAATGGAATTGATTAGGGCAGAAGTGAAAGCCACCAGGGAAGATGTTAGCAATGCTCTCAATGAGTTTCAATCTAATTTAAATTCTCTAGCAGCTAGGGTAACTGAGGCAGAAGATAGAATTAGTGATCTAGAGTACAAACTGATAGAGAAAAAGGATCAGGAGGAGGCCTGGGACAAACAACTTAGGAGCCATGAAAACAGAATTAGGGAAATAAATGATGCCATGAAACGTTCCAACGTCAGAATTATTGGAATCCCTGAGGGGGAGGAAAAAGAAAGAAGACTAGAAGATATAGTTGAACAAATTCTCTATAAAATTTTTCCCAGTTTGGGGAATGGAACCAGCCTTCGTGTCCTAGAGGCAGAAAAGTCTCCCCTCAAGATCATAGAATCTAGAAAGACCTTGAGACACCTGATTATGAAAATGATGAATCATAATTGTAGACAGAGCTCTTGAAAGCAGCTAGGGTGAAGAAATTCCTTAACATATATAGGAAAGCCCGTCAGAATAACGTCAGACCTGTCCACAGAAACCTGGCAAGCCAGAAAGGGCTGGCAAGACGTATTCAGGGCACTAAATGAGAAGAATATGCAGCCAAGAATACTTTATCCAGCAAGACTGACATTCAAAATGGATGGCGAGATAAAGAGCTTCCAAGACTGGCAAGGCTTAAAAGAGTATGTGAGCACCAAGCCGGCACTGCAAGAAATATTAAGTGGGGTTCTATAAAAGAAGAAAGAACCCAAGAGTGTCACTGAACAGAAATATATGGAGACAATCTATAGAAACAATGACTTCACAGGAAACATGATGTCAATAAAAACATATCTCTCAATAATCACTCTCAATGTGAATGGCCTAAACACTCCCATAAAACGGTGCAGGGTTGCAGATTGGATAAAACGACAGGACCCATCCATTTGTTGTCTATAAGAGACCCATTTTGAACTGAAGGATACATCCAGACTGAAAGTGAAGGGATGGAGAAGCATCTTTCATGCCAATGGGCCTCAAAAGAAGGCTGGGGTAGTGATTCTCATATCAGATAAATTATATTTTAAACTAAAGGCTTTAGTCAGAGATACAGAAGGATACTACATCATTTTTAAAAGATCTATCCACCAAGATGATCTAACAATGGTAAATATTTATGCCTTCAATATGGGAGTAGCCAACTACATAAGACAACTGTTAATCTAGAGTCATATTGATATGAATACACTAATAGTGGGGGATCTTAACACACTACTCTCAACAATAGACAGATCATCCAAGCAGAAAATCAATAAAGAAACAAGAGCATTGAATGATACTTTGGACTTTATATCTCATAGATATAAACAGAACATTCCACCCTAAACCAACAGAATACTCATTCTTTTCGAGTGCACATGGAACTTTCTCCAGAATAGACCACATACTGGGTCACAAATCAGGACTCAACTGATATCAAAAGATTGAGATTATTCCCTACATATTCTCAGATCACAATGCTTTGAAACTGGAACCCAATCACAAGAAAAAGTTTGGAAGGAATTAAAACACCTGGAAGATAAAGACCACCTTGCTTAAGAATGCTTGGATCAACCAGGAAATCAAAGAAGAACTTCAGCAATTCATGGAAACCAATGAGAATGAAGACACTTCAGTCCAAAACCTATGGGATACAGCAAAGGCAGTCCTAAGGGGGAAATACAGAGCCATCCAAGCCTCCCTCAAAAAACTGAAAAATCCATAATATACCATCTGTCTTTAAACCTTAAAGAACTGGAGAATCAACAAAAGTTAAGCCAACCCCACACACAAGAAGGGAAATAATCAAGATTAGAGCAGAGATCAATGGGATAGAAACTAGAGATACAGTAGAACACATCAATGAAACTAGAAGCTGGTTTTTTGAAAGAATCAATAAGATCGATAAACCACTGGCTAAACTAATACAAAAGAGATAAGACCCAAATTAATAAAATTATGAATGAAAAGGGAGAGATCACAACTAACACCAAGGAAGTAGAAACAATCATCAGAAATTATTACCAACAGTTATATGTCAGTAAGTTAAGCAACCTAGATGAAATGGATGCATTCCTGGAACCTAAAAAACTGAATCAGGAAGAAAGTGACAACCTGAATAGACCAATATCTAGGAATGGATTGAAGCAGTGACCAAAAACCTCCCAAAAAACAAGAGCCCAGGATCTGACAGATTCCCTGGGGAATTCTACCAAACTTTCAAAGAAAAAAAAAAAAATACCTATTCTCCCGAAGCTGTTTCAAAAAATTGAAGCAGAAGGAAAACTTTCAGACTCTTTTTATGAAGCCAGCATTGCCCTGATCCCCAAACCAGGCAAACACCCCACCAAAAAGGAGAATTTTAGACCAATATCCCTGATGAATATGGATTCTAAGATTCTCAAGAAGATACTAGCTAATAAGATCCAATAGTGCATTAAAAAGATTATCCACCATGACCAGGTGGGATTTATTCATGGGTGGCAAGGTTGGTTCAACATTCACAAATCAATCAATGTGATAGAACAAATCAATAAGAAAAGAGAGAAGAACTACATGGTCCTCTCAATTGATGCAGAAAAAGCATTTGACAAGATACAGCATCAATTCCTGATTAAAACACTTCAAAGTATAGGGATAGAGGGAACATTCCTGAACTTCATAAAATCTACCTATGAAAAACCCACGGCAAATATCATCCTCAATGGGAAAAAGCTGACAGCCTTCCCTTTGAGATCAGGAACCTGACAAGGATGGCCACTCTCACCACTCCTGCCCCACAATAGTGTTAGAAGTCCTAGCAACAGCAATCAGACATCAAAGAGAAATAGAAGGTATTCAAATTGACAAGAAGTCAAACTCTCTCTCTTCACAGATGACACGATAATTTATATGGAAAATCCAAAAGGCTCCACTCCCAAACTAATAGAACTCATAAAGCAATTCAGTAATGTGGCAGAATACAAAATAAATGTACAGAAATCAGTTGCTTTCTCATAAACTAACAAGGAAAATACAAAAATGGAGGTTAGAGAATTGATTCCACTTACTATAGCACCAAGAGCCATAAGATGCCTGGGAATAAACCTAACCGAAGAGGTAAAGGATCTCTACTCAAGGAACTAAAGAACACTCGTGAAAGAAATTGAAGAAGACCCAAAAAGATGGAAGACTATTCCATTCTCATGGATTGGAAGAATAAACATTCTTTTTTTTTTAAAGATTTTATTTATTTATTTGACAGACAGAAATCACAAGTAGGCAGAGAGGCAGGCAGAGAGAGAAGCAGGCTCCCCTCTGAGCAGAGAGCCCAATCCCAGGACCCCAAGATCACGACCCGAGCCAAAGGCAGAGGCTTTAGCCCACTGAGCCACCCAGGTGCCCAAGAATAAACATTCTTAAAATGTCTCTATTCCCTAGAGCAATCTATACTTTCAATGCCATTCCGATCAAAATCTCACTGGCATTTTTGAAAGATCTGGAAAAAACAATCCTAAAATTTGTATGGCATCAGAAGAGACCCCGGATTGCTAAGGAAATGTTGAAAAAGAAAAAACTGGGGGAATCACATAGCCTGATTTCAAGCTTTACTACAAAGCTGTGATCACCAAGACAGCATGGTACTGGCACATAAACAGATACATAGACCAGTAGAACCAACTAGAGAGCCCAGATATGGACCCTCAACTTTATGGTCAACTAATCTTCAACAAAGCAGGAAATATATACAGTGGGGAAAAAAAAGTTTTTTCAATAAATGGTGCTGGAAAAATTGGACATCTTTGTGTAGAAGAATGAAACTCGACTATTCTCTCACACCATACACAAAGATAAACTTGAAATGGATAAAAGACCTCAACGTGAAGCAGGAAACCATCAGAATCCTAGAGGAGAACATAGGCCGTACCTCTTTGACATAGGCTACAGCAACTTTTTTCAATATGTCTCCAAAGGCAAAGGAAACAAAAGCAAAAATGAACTTTTGTGACTTCCTCAAGCTCAAAACCTTCTGCAGAGCAAAGGAAACAGTCAACAAAACAAAGAGGCAACCTAAAGAATGGGAGAAGATATTCGCAAATGACAGTACAGACAAAGGGCTGATATCCAAGATCTATAAAGAACTCCTCAAACTCAACACACACAAAACAGATAATCATGTCAAAAAATGGGCAGAACAGATATGGACCCTCAACTCTATGGTCAATTAATCTTCGACAAAACAGGAAAAAATATACAGTGGAAAAAAGACAGTCTCTTCAATAAATGGTGCTGGGAAAACTGGACAGCTATATAGAAGAATGAAACTCGACCATTCTCTTACACCGTACACAAAGATAAACTCAAAATGGATAAAAGACCTCAACGTGAGACAGGAATCCATCAGAATCCTAGAGGAGAACATAGGCAATAATCTCTTCGATATCAGCCACAGCAACTTCTTTCAAGATATGTCTCCAAAGGCAAAGGAAACAAAAGTGAAAATAAACTTTTGGGACTTCATCAAAATCAAAAGCTTCTGCACAGCAAAGGAAACAGTCAAAAAAACAAAGAGGCAACCCACGGAGTGGGAGAAGATATTTGCAAATGACAGTACAGACAAAGGCTGATATCCAGGATCTATAATGAACTCCTCAAACTCAACACACACAAAATAGGCAATCATATCAAAAAATGGGCAGAAGATATGAACAGACACTTCTCCAATGAAGACATACAAATAGCTATCAGACACATGAAAAATGTTCGTCATCACTAGCCCTCAGGGAGATTCAAATTAAAACCACATTGAGATATCACCTTACACCAGTTAGAATGGCCAAAATTAACAAGACAGGAAACAACATGTGTTGGAGGGGATGTGGAGAAAGGGGAACCCTCTTACACTGTTGGTGGAATGCAAGTTGGTACAGCTTCTTTGGAGAACAGTGTGGAGATTCCTCAAGAAATTAAAAATAAAACTTCCCTATGACCCTGCAATTGCACTCCTGGGTATTTACCCCAGAGATACAGATAAAGTGAAAGGAAGGGCCACCTGTACCCCAATGTTTATAGCAGCAATGGCCACGGTCGCCAAACTGTGGAAAGAACCAAGATGCCCGTCAACGAACGAATGAATAAGGAAAATGTGGTGCATATACACTATGGAGTATTATGCCTCCATCAGAAAGGATGAATACCCAACTTGTGTAGCAACATGGACAGGACTCAAAGAGATTATGCTGAGTGAAATAAGTCAAGCTGAGAGAGTCAATTATCATATGGTTTCACTTATTTGTGGCGCATAACAAATAACATGGAGGACATGGGGAGTTAGAGAGGAGAAGGGAGTTGGGGGAAATTGGAAGGGGGAAGTGAATCATGAGAGACTATGGACTCTGAAAAACAATCTGAGGGGGTTGAAGTGGCGGGGAGGTATGGGAGGTTGGGGTACCAGGTGGTGGGTATTATAGAGGGCATAGATTGCATGGAGCACTGGGTGTGGTGCAAAAATAATGAATACTGTTATGCTGAAAATAAATTAATTAATTTTAAAAAATGGGCAGAAGACATGAACAGAGACTTCTCCAACGAAGACATGCAAATGTATAACAGACATATGAAAAAATGTTCACCATCACTAGCCATTAGGGAGATTCAAATCAAAACCACATTGAGATACCACCTTACACCAGTTAGAATGGCCAAAATTCACAAGACAATAAACAACGTGTGCTGCAGAGGATGTGGAGAAAAGGGAACCCTCTTACACATTTGGTGGGAATATAAGTTGGTGAAGCCACTTTGGAAAATAGAGTGGAGATTCCTTAAGAAATTAAAAATAGAGCTTCCCTCTGACCTGGCAATAGCACTACAGGGTATTTACCCCAAGGATACAGATGTATTGAAAAAAAGGTCCACCTGTACCCCAATATTTATAGCAGCAATAGCCACAGTCGCCAAACTCTGGAAAGAACCAAGATGCCCTTCAACAGACAAATGGATAAAGAAGATGTGGTCCATACATACTATGGAGTATTAAGCCTCCATCAGAAAGGATGAATACCCAACTTTTGTATCAACATGGAAGGGACTGAAAGAGATTATGCTGAGTGAAATAACACAAGCAGAGAGAGTCAATTATCACATGGTTTCACTTATTTGTGGAACATAAGGAATAACACAGAGGACATGGGGAGATGTAGAGGAGAAGGGAGTTGGGGGAAATTGGAGGGAGAGACATACCATGAGAGACTGTGGACTCTGAGGAACTAACTGAAGGGTTTTGGATGGGAGGGGGGGTGGGAGGTTGGGTGATCCTGGTGGTAGGTATTGAGGACAGCATGTATTGCATGGAGCACTGGGTGTCGTGCATAAACAATGAACTCTGGAACACTGAAAAGAAATTTAAAAAATAAATTTTAAAAAAGTTGACTTGGAAAATGGATGATTTTAGATAAATTGAGATAATCTTGTTTTTACACCAGCGGTGGCAAACTCAGATGTTGTATGGGTCAGGCAAATACATAAATGAGAGAAGCCCGCCATGTTCCTCTGGCATAAACTGGAGAGCCAAGTATCTCTCAACTGGGAGCAACCATTCAGCTCTACAGATTGACTGTTGCAATATAGGAATGAACATTTAGTGACTTTACAAAATAAACCCCATATCCTGATTCTGGTTCCTATAATCTGTTGCTTTCTCTGAGCCAAAGCCTTCCCTCTTCCCACATATATATTTACAACATATCCATGAGAATGTTAACAGCCCATTGCTAAAATACAACCAAGTATGGCCAAACACCAACATTGCTTATCTTGTGCTGGTTGTGCCACTGTTCAGGGAGCTGACACATTCAAATTCATTCAATAGGTAATGAAATGTTCCAGTTGTGTTCTATATGCTGTGGATACAATAGTTAACAAAATAGTAAAAATTCCACTCTCTCATTGAACTTACATTCTAGTGATGCTGATCCTACATGTGTATCAGAATTACAAAAGGTACAGACCTTTTGGGCATACTATGCTGGGATGCTAGGATAGAAGTCTAATACTTTCAAAAGAACATGAGGACCCTCTTGAACTGTACAGGTCCTAGGACTGCTGCTAATTTTTTATGTAAAATTACAGAATTATAGGCACCTGGGTGGCTCAGTTGGTTAAGTGTTTACTTTCTACTCAGGTCATGATCTCCTAAAGGTCCTGGGATGGAGTCCTGAATCCTGCTCTGCCCCTCCCCCAAACCCACTTGTGCTCTTGAGAGCTCTCTCTCTTTCTAATGAAAAAAAAATCCTTAAAAATTACAGAATTAAATTTAGGAGCAACAAAACACAGAGTCACTAACTCAGAGAAATCTAGGCAGACCTGACTGTTGAATAGTAAGGAGCTTGAAATTTTTGGTAGTTCATAAATTAATTTCTTTTGGCAAATGTTATGGGTAAAGGAGACAGGTGGTATGGATCAATGTCATTGATCTGTGGATTTTTTTTCAGTTTTGTGGCTAATACCTAACTGACTCCTCTTACTGAGCAATGTTTATTATTAAGGTACATCGGGGTGATAGGAAGAATTTGTTTCTGTTATGATTTTTGCCAAAACAAAAAATGCAACTCCACTAATACTGACTCACCTCTCCTAAGACATGAAGGGGGAAATCACTGTCTAAAGAGAAAAAATGAATAGTTGTACATTTTGTTTACTTTCCTACCCCCATCATCTAGAAGAATAATGGCACAGGGTAGGGGCTCACTAAGTCTTAGCTGAATGAATGAATGAATGAATGGATGAATTTGGACAGAATGTGACCTCTCAGATTTGGGAGGCTGCTCCAGAAATCTACTAAAGTAGATTATCTATCTAAGGAGCCTAGAGTAACAAAGGATTTAATTTCCAAGAATAGTCATGGGTTATAAATTGGTGGTCTGTATTCCATGCCTTGACATATGTTGTCTGGCTCACCAGGTACTCTCTTTTGTCTTATAACAAATTCTTTGCCAACACACACACACAGATTTTGAAAATAAAAGTTGGATTTCTAACATATTTTATAAGTAAAATATGTTGAAATGTGAATTAAAACAAATTTTATCACTCATTATGGCTTTGATTGTGTTGTCTGGGTCATGGATCAGTTCTCAGGTGGTACCTGTTAAGCTGTAAGGAAGCCAGAGTGAACTGCAGTGGACCTTCTGAAGCGTCTTTCATAGGAACAACATCAAGACTTAGAAAGCTTGTAAGGCAGGTTTCAAAACTTTTATTCCACCAATGTTTATGGAGGGACAGCTAGAACTAGGTGACAGGTGCCATGCCTCATTAAAGAGACACTGATTATGATCAAGGCGATTGGGAAAGTGGAAACAGACAAATAAGAAATGCTGTGAGAATAAATATTAAGGAGATGAGGATCCTGGAAGGTGGGGAGAATTTGGAGACATGGACAAATTGGCAAGGATTGATAATAAGACAGAAAACCCAACAAAGATGAGGCATCCCTGGGGTCATATTTACTTGGCATTTATCTCCATGGGTTGGTGCATTAACTAACTATAAGGACTAAATAAAGATAAATCAGGAAGGAAGTGATGGCAACTCTTCTTCCTTTCCACCTCCTCCCTCTCCAGCCTGTCTCATGGTTCAAAAAAGTTCTTAACTAGATTACTGGTCAGGGCACTGACCAAAGTCATTTTAGAGTCTGAAGGCAGAGATGTTTGACATCATTAGACTGTGAGACCAGGTTAAATAAAGTATTGTAGACTCAGACAGCCTGAGTCCAAATCCTGCTCCTTCATTTATTGAGTATGTGGTGGTTTCTGAGGGCTATTTAAAATCCTTGGAACCTCAGTTTTCCTGTCTGGAAAATGGGGCTAAGTATCCATCTAGTCATAGTATTAAATGCAAAGTGCTTGATTTGGCCCATATATATTTATATATTATAAATATATAACATATATATTTATATATATATTATTTATTTATTATTATAGTATTGTATTATTTATATATTATATAAACATATATAATATATAAATATAAGTATAAAAAGTATATATATATATATATATATATATATATATATATATATATATTGCTCTCCCTAATTGAGCCCTCTATTTTCCTTGGTGTTACCATGGAAATTCAGAGAAAGGAGAAAGAAGGAGGTGGGAAGGAAGCTCCCATGTTAGCTGAATACTAACATATAAACGCAGGTTCATGGGAAATTTTAAATTATAAGAACTTCCTTTTTTTTTTTAGTAAAAATATGCCATTTTGCTATTTATGACCTCTGACCAAATGTTACAAGTGTAGGTTAAACATTTCTCTACCCTTCTTTTTTTAAAAAAAAATTTATTTTATTTTATTTAAATTCAATTAATTAACACATTACTCTCTAACTCCATTTTATGTTAACTCTCTGGTCTTTCTCTTGGGAAAGACAAACCAAGCACTTGGGTTCTTCTGCAGAGACGTGTAACCTCTAGACTTTCTTCTCTGGATAGACCCTAAAGCCATGCTCAAGTAGGCAGCTGATAGAGAGGAATCCAGTGCACCTGCCCTCTTCAAATGAGAGATGACAAGACTTCGCTAAAGATGCCAGACACTCATGTGTACAGTCAGGTGATCTGTCCTTTCCCTATGAGTGAAGCCTGAAGTGAGGCCCAAGTCTGATGAGACAAATGCTAGTTAGGCTCATAGTCTCCTTAGATGAAGGTAAGAATTCAGACTAACATCTCCTTGCTAACCTTGTTATTAGCAAGGTTATTAGTTATTAACCTTGCACTTGGTTACAGTTATGTGATATATTCACCCACTTTCTTGTTTCCTAAATGAGATTATCCCCATTTTACAGATAAAACCACCGAGGCTCAGAGAAGTGAGAAAGTGGCCAGGCTGAGAATTGAACCCCCAAACATGAGCTTTTCCCACATAAGTGGTGAGCTGAGGTGGTAGCCATTCCTGGTTCAGTGCCTCTCAGTCTAATAGGAGCATGACGAAGTCAGTGAGGCCATTCCTGTCCTCACTTCTCATCACAGGTGGCTTCTTACCTTCTCCATTTGAGTCCAGTAGTCTAGGACATCACTTGCAAAGTTAAATTCCTTGGGAACATCATAGTCATTCCACCTCGGGGCTCCAACTTCTGATAAAGCCTGGCAGTGAAGGTACCCAGAGGCAGAGTGAAAGCCATGGGAGGGTTTGTGGATGTTCCAGAGGCCCAGGAACCTCATTAGCCGCTGCATGGTGGACAGTGCTCAGGAAGACAGCACAGAATTCTCAGGTCATCACCTGCCTTGGATGGTTAATAGACTGGTTATGGAATGGTAATTTCTTCCACAAAAGGAAAGCAATAGCTTTGTTAGAGTAATAGTTTTGTTTCAGCTCACCAGAATTTGGAAGGCCCAAGGCCCATCCACATCTCTACTCCCTCTCTTGTTAATATCCTGTCCTGAATTCTGTGGGCCAACAATTTTTCCTGCGTGAAGTTGGGTTTCTGTCACTTGAGACAATCAGTGACAAATACACATTGTATGTGACAAATACACATCACCATACTCAGGACAACACCATACTCAGTACTAATATCACAACAACTTCCCTAGTGGACTGAGATCTGGCTGAAGGGGGCTTTCCCAGGACAATATTGGAGGCAGCTACGTCCAACCCATGAGAGCTGACCCATGAAATAAGATTTGTTTGCCACTCCAGATTCCAACAAAGGCCCCTTTTACATGGGACCGGAAACTTCATTTATTATTGTTCAAGTCTTATTGTGAAAACTGGCTTAAGCTAGAACAATCTTTCCATGAGAATGTTAACTGAAGAAAACCACTTCAGGAACAGCTTGAGAGTCAAGCCCCTTACCGCCCAAACCAATAAAGCCTCCTCTCCTCATTAGTTTCAGCAATCACATAATTTTTGTGATCTATGTCTGTTTGTAATATTAGTATACTATTATACTATTATTATACTATTCTATTGATCTATTCTATAGATCAATATTCTATGGTCTGTTGTCTACTATATACTATTATACTATACTAATAGTATACTATTATACTATTATTATACTATTATATACTAATATAATAGTATATTATATTATATTAGTTATTATACTATATAGTATATATATATACTATATTATACTAATACTATATTATATATATATACTATATTATACTAATATAATAGTATAATAATAATAATAGTATAATAATAGAATAGATCAATAGATCAATAAAACCTTAGTTTATTTTCTGCCAGTTTAGACCTATAATAACCTAACCCCAATTTTGATGCTGCCCCCAGAAGCCTACCTCACATTCCTAGCAGGGAGAGGGACTGCTAAATATGCCCTTGTGTTAATGCCTCCAGAAAAGAGGATATACGAAAGGTTCATCTATTACAGTTTGCTTGTCAGCACGGATCCCTGGGCCTTGTGACTTAACTAAAGTAATGTCCTCTTTTTAATCCCTGTCAACCAACAGTACTACCTTAGGTTTCATCAGAGCAAGAAAGAGACACTAAGATCGCCACTGGCCCAGATCTGGCCCTCAGACATATTCCTGCTGGCTCTCGGTCTTTGGAGGAAAAATTTAAATTGTCAACATTTAAACCTTAGGAGATTTCATTTAAAAGTCTTGAAGTCTGGCAATCAAACCGGCACAAATGGCTGGAGCTGAGAATCTTACGCAAATAGAATGTTCTCCAATTTCACATGGTTTCCACCACTCCTTATTTTGTCATGCCTACTTGCTTCTCCATTACTGTCCCTGTCAAGTCCCTGGATATTTGAGCTTAAAATATTTGATTAAGACCAACACACCAAAAGGGGATTTCTCCAAGTTTGCAAGGCAAGTGTTGCGCAAACCTGGTTTTAGAAGTCTGCCTTCCCTGTTGTCTAACCCTCTATAAGCCTGAACTGATTCAGAGCAGGAATACCCAACTCATTTGTTATTTTAAGGCACAGATACATAAATAACCTCAGACTCTAAAGTCTAAAAAGTCTGGAATTGGGCCTTTGGATTTTAAATCTAAAATAACCTCAGGTCTAAAAGACCCACGGTCAGCCCAAACAACCCCTCAATAAGTGGCTGAAGACAAAAGCACATGGACAGAAATAATGAGGAAATTAATTAATCCTTTATTATGAGCTCATTTGTGTCCCTTAGAATTCATTTGTTAAAGTCTTAATCCCCGGTACTTCAGAATGTGACTGTATTTGGAGACAGAGTCTTTGCAGGAGTGATTAAGTTAAAACAAGTTCATTAGATGACCTTGATGACTCTGGTCACTGAAACTGAAGACACACTAGTAATATCTACCACCTGACTTCCCAGAGAATTAGTGAGATAATCTGTACAAACTACACTGACAGCTACTACCTAACATATACTAAGGGCTCAATAAATACTGGAACACTCTCTGACTTCCAGAAAATTCTGAAATAAACCATTCTTCCGGTTAGATATTTAAAAAAAAATTTTTTAGATGAAAGGTATTCACTTTATATAATATGAACCAACTTCTGCATAGTGGAATTTTCTTTCAAGTGTTCACTTTCTGAGTCTTCATACTCTCTTCTGTACCCTCCTGCATGGTTCACCATACTCAGAGCTGCCTAACTTTAAACAGATCACCCTCTACATGCCAGCCACTGTGCTAGGCATATCACACATATATCCTCATTTATCCTTTTTATTCAATATCACCGTCTTCATTTTGCATCAAGGAGGCAAAGTATCAAAGAAGTTAAGAGCCTTGCCCAAAGTCAACCAACTGATAAATGACATTACGAACCTTTGGAATTGGGCCTTTGGATTTTAAACCCAGGGCTCTGTAAATATTTTACTGCCTTGTGAAACACACACACACACCTCTCACAAAGAAATTGTCATTTACATGCCTTACCTGGCAGTGTCTAGAAAACAGCTGGGCTTTATCTTGGGCTTGTAGAGAAATGGGGACTTAATATACTCAACTTCTCTCTAATGAGGAAAGTTCCCAGGGGTGTGCACACAGAAAGGACTGCCCATATCTAGGGGTGGAGAGCAGGAATTGGACAACTCCGAAGTGGGAGGAGATGCTCAGTTAGAACAGGACAGGAAACTATCCCAACCCTACACTGGAGAGACTGTGGGTTGGAAAAATAAACCATATGAAGCCATTCCAATTCTTACGGGATGACTTGTGGTGTAAAGAAACAAAATAAAATGGAGAATTCTCACTAACTCTGGGACTAACCTGCCCTCTTTCCCAGCCCCATGTCTCGAGTGCTCACATTTAAATGACAGCCAAGTGGCAATATGGCTTAGTAGTTAATGCCTACGCTCTGGAAGCAGAAAGATCTGAGTTTAAGTCTCCAGTCTTTCATGTACCATCTTTTTGACTTTCACTGATGTCCTTTCTCTACTCTTGTCTCCTTGTACATAAAATGGGAATGATAACAGTGACACCTTATGGTTGTCTCAGGGTTGTCTTGTTATTACCTTGTTAGGATTAGACGGAGTAATTCCTGATGAGCACATAGCACAGTGCTTGGCCTAATCAATATTGGCTGTTTTTGTTAATTTGGGATTTGGAGAGAAACAGTTCAGTGTACTAATAAATGCAGGGTCTTTGGAATCCCAAGGTCTTGGGCTTAAATCCTGGCTCAACAACTTACAAAATGGCTGATGGACAAGCCGTTGGGCCTCTTCTAACAAAACAGAGGAGTGTGGCTGTTAATAAGATATGTTCCTCGGGTTCCTTGAACAGCACCAGGTAAAGTCTGCATAGTGCTTGGCTCAGACATGTAAACACTGGGTTGATATTAACGTTGCATTAAATAAGCCTGGATTGCTGCATGAAGTGGCTTGTATTGTTAGTCTTCTACTAGAGCCATTTTGGGGGTGTTGCTGGGGACCCCGGCCCAACTTTCACAGCAACTTTTCCCTCCCACCCTCCAATGAAGCAGGGACAAAAGTACCACAAAGATTGCTGGAGACACCTAGGACATTCCTGGATTTGAGAGCAAGCCTGGCTTCCAAGAGGTGGGTTGTCCTGACCAATTCATTTATGATCAATTTTCAGCTCAAGACAGACTTTTTATGGAGAGGAGAAAGTGAGAAGGCAGTGATAAGTTGACTTGCCATAGTAAGGAAAGATTAAACAGCCAAAATATCAAAGTATAAAAGGCCCTGATACTCAAGCAGAAGAGGCAGATACTTTGGGGAAGAAAATGGGGACAGGAAGGAAAGTCTACAAGACACACTCTGGGTCTCAGTGGCTCTCCCATGTGGAACTGTAACGCTGGTGTTGTGGGTGAAGAAGTCCAGCTCTGGGCCAGGCAGCCTGGTTCAGTCTAGCTTTCACCAGTTACCAGCTCTGTGACATTGAGCTGGTTTCTTAGTCCCTTGTGCCTTGGTTTGCTGATCTGTAAAAATGGGTCCATGATAGAGATAGTGGAATCCTCTGAAGATTCCGTTCACACTTCTCTTTTCATTTCAAAGCCTCTCTTGTAGTCTGAATGAGCCCATTGAATTCCAGGTCTGGATATTGAACATAGGAAGACACAAGTCACATCTAGTTTGGGCACTGAAGAGCAGTTATGAGTTCTCTATACTCTCTTCCCCTGACTCAGTGGTCCTGGAAACCCCGTGTGGACAGAGTAACATCAAAATATGGCAGAGATACTATCAGCCTCATTCTCTGTTGTATTGTGTGGATAGAGGTTTCTGTGACTTGTCCTGACTAGCCACCAGGACCTGCATGTGCGCAGGTAGGCTAAAGAATGTTGTTTTGTGAGACTTGTGCTGCAAGTTGGGAGCCTTGGGAGCCTGGTTAGTTATTAGCTGGCTTCCAGGTCAGAACTGGCCCTTCTGGTCTGGAATCTAAGAGCTATGCATTTTGCCTTGCAGCTCTTCTGGCTCCAGGCTGGGCTAGCCCCACCAGAATGGAATCTAAAGGGGAGGGAAAGCAAACACAGCTAGTCCAGCCTCCTTGAATATGTAAAGAAATCACAAAATAGGAATTTAGCTCACTCCAAACTGTGCCTAGGCAGGCATGTTTCGCTTCAGAGCCCATCATTTGCCCTATGGCCCTATGGTCAGATGGAAGTCTCAGCTTGGGGGAGGACACTCCACCCAGGCCTCTCCATCGAGCTGCTGGCCTGGCTGTCTCCATGAGACTTCCCCAGCTAAGCTGGATGTTTTAAGTTCTCAATTTGATGTCACTCTGTCTTTTTTTTTTCTTTTTAAGATTTTATTTATTTTTTTGAGAGAGAGAGCGTGCACATGCATGGGGGGGTTGTTGGTGAGAGGGAAAGGGCAGAGGGAGACAGAGAAGCAGGCTCCTCACTGAGCAAGGAACCTGATGCAGGACTCGATTCTAGGACCCGGAGGTTACGACCTGAGACAAAGGCAGACACTTAACCAACTGAGCCACCCAGGTGTGCCAGGATCCACTTCTTTTCAGAGTACTCAGACTGGAAGAATATGGGAGAGGGAATGATAACCACACGCAGAGAGAAAAGAGTGACCAAAAAAAAAAAAAAAAAAAGACTAAATCAAAAAGCTGCATCTTAGTTCCTGTAAATACCCCCACTCTTCTGAGCACATGCCCCCTTCCTGCTCACTCCTCCCTGGTACACCTCCTTTGGCGGCAAACTGGCTCTATTAGCCTACTGAAAGTTTAGTTAAAGGGAGCTAAAATTAAGAGGTTAACTTCAGAATTAGAGTTCTCACAGCCTATATGCTGTGCCCAGGCTGACTGAACCTTTGATTAAAGCTGATTCTCTTGGTCCCCACTCTGCCCCTCCCACTGCGCCTCTCAAACAGGAATCTTTTCCTAGTGCTTTGTGTGAACCCAGGGCAGGGCCTCCATGGGCGTCACTCCGGCAGATCTCTACTGCACCCGTGTGGTCATGTTGGAGAAAGACCAGTTCCCAGTGGGTGGGTCCCTGCGGCAATGGAACTAGAAGTCACACTGGCAACTCTCAAAGTTGGCCCATTTCTGGTAACCATCAGTTTGTGCACTATAGTTCAGTGTCTGTTTCTTGGTGGGGGGAGTGGGGCGATGCGTAAAATAGGTGATGGGGATTAAGGAGTGCACTTGTGATGAGTACCAGGTGTCGTATGTAAGTGTTGAATCACTGAACTGTACACCTACCACTACTAATCATAGTTTATGTTAACTACCTGGAATTCATTTTATTTTATATTATTTTTAATTTTTGAGGGGTGAGGTTCAGCACGAGAAAGAGAGATTCCCAAGCAGACTCCCGGCTGAGCCCGATGCAGGGGTCGATTTCCACAACCCTGAGATCAGGACCTGACCTGAAATCAAGAGTGGGACACTTAACTGAACCACCCAGGTGCCCCATTAACTAACTGGAATTTAAAAACTTTACAATATATATTCCTTAAGTAGAAATAAAAAATAAAATCTGGCTACTTTCACCATGGATCCTTAGCTAGCTACTTCCTTTTAGGTGAAGATGACACTACTTGCCTTTTCTTTCAGGTTTTCTTTATTTTTTTTCAGTGTTCCAAAATTCATTGTTCGTGCACCACACCCAGTGCTCCATGCAATACGTTCCCTCCATAATACCTACCACCAGGCTCACTTCACCTCCCCCCAAAGCCCCCCTCCAAAACTCTGTCTCTCAGAGTTCACAGTCTCTCATGTTTTGTCTCCCCCTCTGACTCTCTCCAACTCACTTCTCTCCATCTCCCAATGTCCTCCGTGTTATTGCTTAAGCTCCACAAGTAAGTGAAACCATATGATAAGTGAATCTCTCTGCTTGACTTATTTCACTCAGCATAATCTCCTCCAGTCCCGTCCATGTTGATACAAATGTTGGGTATTCATCCTTTCTGACAGAGGCATAATACTCCATTGTATATATGATATGGACCGTATCTTCTTTATCCGTCCATCTGTTGAAGGGCACCTTGGTTCTTTCCACATTTTAGCGACTGTGGCCATTGTTGCTATGAACACTGGGGTACAGGTGCCCCTTCTTTTCACTACATCTGTATCTTTGAGATAAATACCCAGTAGAGCAACTTCAGGGTCACAGGGAAGCTCTATTTTTAATTCCTTAAGGAATACAGGTTCCACTCCTTCCTTCTTCTTTTGCAATCCTGCTCCATTCTTACTATTTCTCAGACTTAGTCAGCCATACCTCCCCTTCATTTCTTCTCTTTCCTTCTTCTTTCTCCCTTCCCCCTTCATTCCTTGTTCTCTCTCTCCCTCCCTCCCCCTCTCCCTAATGTCCTTCCTTATTCTTTCATATGACCATGCACAATTACCTCTATTCTTATTTATTCAATATTCTCCTTTACATCAATTTCCTTATTAAAATATTAAATATCACCACAAACAAATCCATAGCAGTCTAAATGAAGCTCTGTACCACCACTATAATTACTCAATTATTACTTTTAAAAGATTTTTATTTATTTATCAGAGAGAGTGAGAGACTGGCTGAGCAAGCAGGAGGAGTGGCAGGCAGAGGAAGAAGCAGGCTCCCTGTTGAGCAAGAAGCCTGATGTGGGACGTGACCCCAGGACTCTGGGATCATGACCTGAGCAGAAGGAAGACGCTTAACTGATGGAGCCTCCTAGGCATCCCTAATTAAGCAATTATTTTACTTGCCACAGGGAAGAAACTAAAAATGAATACAGTGAAAGTAAAAATTATTGCTGTTATTAAATCCCATTTCCGGGGCGCCTGGGTGGCTCAGTGGTTTGGGCTGCTGCCTTCGGCTCGGGTCATGATCTCAAGGTCCTGGGATCGAGCCCTGCATCGGGCTCCCTGCTCCGCAGGAAGCCTGCTTCCCTCTCTCTCTCTGCCTGCCTCTCTGCCTACTTGTGATCTCTGTCTTTCAAATAAATAAATAAAATCTTTAAAAAAAAAAAATCCCATTTCCAATAGAGTTCACTGTCAAATACATGAGACCAGTCTTGTTCTCTTTTTGTTTAAAAAAAAAAAAGGAAATTAAGATTTGATCAGTTGTTTGTTGTTGTGAGAATACTGCACAACAAAGAGTGGCACACATTTATTTAACACACATTTCTCTCTCATAAATCTCAGACTAGTGGCTCTTGGCATAGTGGACAGCAGAGGCACCCAAATCAAACCAAAACCTGTAAGTACATTTATTTTTTACTTTTTTTTTTAACATTTTTTACATTTACATTTTTTTTACAATTTTTTACATTTTTACATTTTTTTACATTTAAAATTTCTGCTTGCATCATCTCTGTTAACATTCTATTGGCCAAAACAAGCCAAAGACCATGCTCAACAGCATGGAGCAGAGAATCCTATTCCTCTCCGCAGGAGAGTGTGTATGGGGGAGGGGGTGAATAGAAAGCAAGTAAAAGCAAGAAAAAAATATACTCTACCTCACAGGAACAGAGGACATAGAAGTCACAAACTGAGACTTTGTAATTGACTTAATGGAAGAGAAATGGGAAGGGTGAGCTCTGGCTCTGGACAAAATCAGGGTTCCTTTAGAAAGGAACAAGGCAGGGTAGAGGTGATTGTGGGGAAAGCCACTGAGTAGGTGTATTAGACATCTAGGGCTGCTGTAACAAAACATTGCACACTGGGTGCTCTAAACAGACATTTATTTCCTCACAATTCTGGAGGCTGGAAGTTCAAGATCATGGTGCTGGCAGGGTTGATTTCCTCTTGCCACCTCTTCACATGGTCATCCATCTGTGCAATGCACCCCTGGTGTCTTTTTGTGGGTCCTAATCTACTCTTCTTTTAATCATGGCAGTCAGGTTGGATGAAGGCCCATTCTAATCACCTCATTTTAACTTAATTGCCTCTTTAAACACCTTATTTCCAAGTATAGTCACATTCTGAGGTACTGGGGGTTAGGGTTTCAACATACAAAATTTGGGGGACACAATTCAGGCCATAAGAACAGGAGAAAAGCAATGTTCACCATATTTGTTCAAATCCTTTCCTCCTCCAAAAGTTGCTTCCTTGCTTATGTATCTTTTCTTCTGTTCCTTTCCCTTCCGATTAGTGTTTATTGGACATAGTTGAATACATTAGTTGTTACCAGCTTTTCTGTCATAACCCATAGCTAATTTTTTCCCCTTAATTACTCATTGAAATGGTTGATTTGTTGGTTGTTGTTGTTGCTGTTTTCTGGAAATAATTTTTCTAATATTCTTGCTTCCAGATGAATGAATCCTTTCCAGTTCTGACTCTTGGCCATTCTGGGTGATATCAAAGAACTCTTTAATTGCTCTCTTCTTTCTGTTATCACACTTTGCCTTTTTTGAGTCTTCTCTCTCAATATTGTCCACAGGATCCTCTTCCTCTTTCTTCTCTTTAGATTTCCTTGTCTGTCCCCCAAGGACCTATCCTCAGGAATAGTTCCTCTCGTTCCCTATGAACTTTCTATCTCATTCTCTCTCTTGCTCTGGATAATTTCCTAAACCACATTTAAAATCATGACCTCTCCCAAATACAAACTTAAATATCCAACTGATCACTAAATATATAACAGCCTTGTTATGGCCTGCGTTAACATGATCACAACTGAATTCAGTATTCCCACCTTAAACCTGTTTCTCTCAGAAAGTGTTATAATTACCTACCTGGTGTAACTAATCAAAACCCTAGACATCGCCCTTAAGTGCCTCTTTTCCCTTATCCCACATGACTTATTTAGTCACTAAATCACCAAGTTCCAAGAAATAGAATTTCTTCTGCTATGAATTCTCAAATTTGGGACACCTGGCTGGCTCAGTCAGAAGTTATCATATAGTTTCACTTATTTGTGGAGCATAACAAATAGCATGGAGGACAAGGGGAGTTAGAGAGGAGAAGGGAGTTGAGGGAAATTGGAAGGGGAGGTGAACCATGAGAGACTATGGACTCTGAAAAACAATCTGAGGGTTTTGAAGGGGCAGGGGGGCGGTGGGAGGTTGGGGGAACCAGGTTGTGGGTATTAGAGAGGGCACGGATTGCACGGATTGCATGGGTGTGGTGCAAAAACAATGAATACTGTTATGCTGAAAAGAAATAAAAAATTTAAAAAAAAAGAACATGTGACACTCGATCTTGGGGGGAAAAGTTCAAGCCCCACATTGGGTATAAAGATTACATAAACAAGTAAACATTCCTCTAATGTATTCACCCTTCACCTACCAACACAATCATTTAGAAATGCATTGTTGCCTAAGTTCATTACCCTCCAGATGAAGTCCAAACCATTTATGCATGTGTTAAAATAATCCTCCCTTTGTCACTTCAGAACTTGAACCTGATGTTGAAATAATACTGAGTGTACCTTCCCAGGCTAAGCTCCTCCTTCTATCTGCAAATAGTGGCAACAAGCCTAGGACAACTTATGCCATCAACACACACACACACAAAAATTGTTTAGTTTGGGGATTCCCCCCATAGCTAATGATTGCCCAGGGAAGTTATACACATTTCATACTTGACCAATGGGACTTGGTAACTCTTACTTCTTGGTTTTCAGGGTTACTGGGGTAGACTACAGGCTTTTGTTAGATAAGCACAAGAAGGATGAGGTGGTCTATCTTTAGCTCATCCTGAAAAAGACCATATTCAGTGATTTTATTGTAGTCACAGGAAGCCAATCTTCGTGAAAAGGACTGACTAAATATTATGATTCCTTTATACAAGCTGACTGGAGAAGGGGGTAGAGTGGAGAGTCAAACAGTATATTTTGCATGGGTCATACATTTCCCCTAAAGGGCCAAGTTCCCATCATCAATCATTCCTGAGCCTACGAGTTAGGCATGGAGGAAGGGGACATGATAAAAAATGATGAAGACTGGGGTGCCTGGGTGGCTCAGTGGGTTAAGCCGCTGCCTTCGGCTCAGGTCATGATCTCAGGGTCCTGGGATCGAGTCCCGCATCAGGCTCTCTGCTCAGCAGGGGGCCTGCTTCCCTCTCTCTCTCTGCCTGCCTCTCTCCATCTACTTGTGATTTCTCTCTGTCAAATAAATAAATAAAATCTTAAAAAAAAATGATGAAGATAGCAGTGAAAGTGTCAAAATGAACAATCTGCTAGATTTTAAATTTTTGGAAGCTGTCAGTTAAATGATGCTCCCTTAAATGTAGATAAATCCAGACTGAGAAAGACAAAGTTTTGCTATTTGAGTAGCAGACTGTCTCTCTCTACTAGGCCGAACATAAAATTCTGGTGTCACCCAGTGGATTCCAGGAGGAGTATATGACAGGATGTACACATTCTAGTAGGTTTTTTCATTTTTTTAAATTACATTCAATTAGCCAACATTGGTATAAATGTAGTACATCACCAGTTTTTGATGTAGTGTTCGGTGATTCACTAGTTGAGTATAACATCCAGTGCTCATCAGATCATGTGCCTAGTGGGTATTTTAAGATGACCGCAAGAGAAGTGTTTTGTCAGGGGCTGGAAGAGAAGGCAAGCAAGAGGAAAGGATGCATAGGTGTTGTATGCAAATGGGTCTAGGTTTGAACCTATAGCTGTCATTTATCAGCTACAAGTCTTTGGGGTATGTCACTTAATCTTTCCAAGTCTTTGCTTTCTTCTCTGGAAAATGGGGAAAATAAGGGGTGACTGTGAACATTAATCAGTATATGTATTTGTCTGGAATAGTATCTGACACTTGGCAAGAGCCTGATAAGTGATTGATATTCTTATTACTGTTATTGCTATTATTACTAAGTATTCTGACAGAGAAGAGCCTTAGACCCTCAGATTCTTTGCTTTCTTCTCCAGCTTACTTTAACCTGCTAGGAAGATTCATCTTCCATCCCTGGGTTAAAAATGATGCCCCCAGAGGCCCCAAGAATGGAGTCTGTGGTTCATCGTTCGATGCCTTCCCTCCCCGCCACCCCCCCCCCACTTTACTTTCTTCAAAGACAACCCCTATGGTCTTGATTGTAAAATAATTTTATTACTTGATTATAGGAAGAGGAGATACTACCACAAACATGAGCCATGGGGAAGGGACACTTTCTTTGAGGTGCCTATATTGTTCTTACACCTATGTTCCAAGGTTTGTAAATGCTACACAGAGGTGAAACATGATAGTATTTATAAAATTCCTAGGACAGTGTCTGGTATATGGCACGTGCTCAATCAATGGAGATTTCCCTCCTCTGGTCATGACTGTCCTGAGGTTTGGGGTGACTTGGAGAGGGCTCCAATGTCCTATCCATGTGCGTGAGCCTGTGTGTATGGACCCTTGTCTAGGGTTGAGATGAAGTGATTTGACCCTTCATTTCCTTCCTAAGATGCAGGGTTCTGCTGGACTCTGCCACTGTCTGTTTTTCTATCTGCGGGACTAATCGTTAGTTGCTCTCCCTTCTCCCAGCTTCCATCATTTTTCTTTATCAGTCACTCTTACGATTTTTATTGAGCTTTTATTTCCTCCCTCCCTCCTTTCCTTCTTCTCTTTCTCTCCCTTCCTCCAGTTCTATTTCCCCTATTCCTCCATCCCACCTTCCTGCCTCCCTCCTTTTCTTTCCGAATGGCTTTCACTGTTTCTTTCTTTTTTTTTTTTTTAAACAGAGCAGCTCAGGCTCAGGAATACTGGGGGGAGTATTTGTGATTTTAAGATTTTATTTATTTTATTCGACAGAGAGCGAGATCACAAGTAGGCAGAGAGGCAGGCAGAGACAGAGGGGGAAGCAGGCTCCCCGCTGAGCAGAGAGCCCGATGCGGGGCTCTATCCCAGGACCCTGAGATCATGACCTGAGCTGAAGGCAGCGGCTTAATCCACTGAGCCACCCAGGCGCCCCCACTGTTTCATTTTTACTCTGATTTTCCTCTTTTCTCCTCCCCTCTCCTTTCCACTCTTTGATTCCCTCACTTTCTTCTTTCAAAATCTAATATGGCAAGATTTTATGCTAATAACCAGGGAAAGAGAGAAATCTGTTGTATTGTCATGAGGAATCTCATATCCGCAGAGGAAGGCAGAAGGCCTAAAGGGAAATGAAAGTAAGTAGAAGTATAGCACCCAAAGTGATGCCCATACAGGTCTCACTGGGGCCCAGCTTGCCTAGATGTCTTCCACTCCTTGTCTCGAAGAATCTTCCGCTGGATTTTCCCTGTGACAGTCTTGGGCAGGTCTGAGACAAACTCTACCTGTTGGGAAAAGTCAGTCCAGAGTGGGCCATCTGTGACCTCAGTGGGGATGGGTTTTTCAGAGGAACTGCTATAGGGTGACAAAAAGCTGTTAAGGCTGGAGGCTCCAGGTGAGTGAGGACTGAGCCTGGAACACTCCAAGGGCAGCCCTTAGCAATAAGAAGCTCTGGAAAGTGCTCTGAGACAAAGGCAAGAAGAGATGGCTGGAATGGGACATAAAGTTCTAGTCAGTGGTGCCTGATGTACTCTAGGACAGGGGAGAAGCAGCACAGCAAACACAACGTGACACGGTCCTCAGTCACCTGAGCTTTCACATCAGACTCCCTGGACTGCCATCTCTCCTCTACTGCCTGCCTGGCTTTGGACGAGTCACTTGGCTTTTCTAAGAATTTCTGCACTGGGTAAACTGGAGGCAGCAACAACTGTGCTCGGTTATTTGAAGATAAAATGAAATTACGCAGACTGAGTTCTTGATGGGTAAACACTAAATAGGTAAACACTCAAAAACAGTGGCTGTGATTAACCTGGACTACAGACAGTAAATATTTAAGAGTTAGGAAACCTGACTTTGAATTCCAGCTCAGTCATTTCCAGTTGGCAAAATCATAAAATCTCTCCAATTTCATTTTTTATTATCTGCGGGGAAAAAAAATATTTGATGTCGAGGACTCCATCTCTAATATTCCTGAATCCTAACATATGGACAATGAAGACAATTTACTTCCTGTTACAAGGCCCAGCTTGCCAGGGCATTGATCTAGGAGTCAGATGGCCATGGGTTTGATAGAAATAAGAAAAACTGGGATACTGACACCAATATGGAAAAAGGTATCTTCTTAAAAGGTGATGCTGGGGGTCTTCCACAGGCAAGACTGAACTTGTTGAGGAAGGGGTTTGTTAAAAATCACAATGGGATGGAGCAGGGGTTGGCAAACTGTAATCTGAGAGCAAAATCCAGCCCTTCTCCTGTCTTTGTAAAGTAAATTTTATTTCAACACAGCTACACCCATTCATTCCCAGTGGTCTCTGGATCCTTCACACTGCAAGGCAGAACTGAGTAGACAGAGAGTAAGGGTAGGGATAGAGGGTAAAGAGAAGCTAGCAGGGGAGATCTGAGAAGGGTTTGGTCTCAGTAAGGAGGGAAGAGATAGAAAGAATGCTGCCCAAAGCATTCTAGAGGAGAGACTTAAAAAAAAAAAAAAGATTCTTATTTATTTATTCGACAGACAGAGATCACAAGTAGGCAGAGAGGCAGGCGGGGGGTGGGGGGAGGCAGGCTCCACACTGAGCAGAGAGCCCAGTGTGAGGGCTCGATCACCAGGACCCTGAGATCATGACCTGAGCCGAAGGCAGGGGCTCTAACCCACTGAGCCACCCAGGCGCCCCTAGAGGAGAGACATTTAAAAAGAGACACATCTATTGATATTGAATAATATAATGTTATATTGTGGATAAATTGGATACTCCAAAATATTAAGTTACAATTCAAAATTCATTGTATTTGGGGATTGATTTGATTTCTAGTTTCCTTTTTTTTTTAAGATTATATTTATTTATTTGACAGACAGAGATCACAAGCGGGTAGAGAGGCAGGCAGAGAGAGAGAGAGAGGAGGAAGCAGGCTCCCTGCTGAGCAGAGAGCCCGATGTGGGACTTGATCCCAGGACCCTGGGATCATGACCTGAGCCAAAGGCAGAGGCTTAACCCTCTGAGCCACCCAGGCGCCCTCTAGTTTCCTTTTAAAATGCTTATTATGCACTAGTCTTCTGAGTACTTTAAGTCTTACAAATATTAACTCTTCTTCTTAACAACCTGGAAAGGGGTAACACCATTATTCCCATTTCACAGATAAGGAAACTGAGGCACAGAGAGATTATTAAGTGATGGAGATGAATTTTTAATGAAGCTGTATAGACTTTGCTATACTGACTGCCTCACTGTGAGTTTGTGGCTGGAAGTCTGGCTGCTCAGAGATCCCTGCAAGAATGATTTAACCCTCCCAGCCCCTACTGCTGCAGCCAAGGACAGATTCCCTTCCCCGGGCCACAGCCCCATCTCAGCACAGCCTGCATCCAGGTCTGATCTACATGGGGCTATAAAGTACCCTCCCAACCTTGCCCACAGCTCAGGCAACTCTGAAAGGTTGTCCTAGCTGCAGATCACAACCCCATGGGGTTGGCTGAGGCCCCCCGTAAGGCTACATCAGAGTGTACCTCCACCTTCTGCCGAGTCCTGCTCCCTTCTCTCTCCTTCCCTTCTCTTTCTTTCCCCAGATGTTGATTCCAAAGCACTCACTAATAAACCACTTGTATGTTTATCTCCTGCCCAGAGTCTGTTTCTCAGAAAATCCATCTATGACAATCAGCCTGTGCTGACAAAGCATTAGTGAACTTCTGGTTTCTATAAACATCTCAGTAGCTTTAGGCTTAACATAGTTGCTCTCTTCTCTACCCAAGACTCAAAAATATATACCCTTTTCCTTTTCTCTGGGGCAAGTTCCTATCTTGGACCCACTTCCAAAAACTGGCTCCCCGCTTCAGTGTCAGCCTCCATGCCTTAGTTCCCTGCCCCAGAGCGAAAACAGGTAGAGTGGACTCTATGCTTTTTGCCTTTTCTGCTAAGAGCACTTCCACTTTCCTGTGGGAAGCCACCCCTCTCTCCCTCAGTCCAGATCATAGGGGCAGGGCAGTCTTCGCTCCATCTTTCCTACACTTGCTTCAGAGGTGATCACAAGACCCAGAAGTGGCCAGAGTGTTCCATCACCCTGGTTCTAGGGATTATTTAATGATGGGCTCCTGACCTAAAGTAGTTCACTGAGAATCAACCTGAACACTTTCACTGCTGCTTTTGGGGGATAAATGCTCTTTTATTACTATGATTAGCTAAATTGTTAAAGACCTGTGTTTGGACCTGCTGTTGGCCATTACAAAAGGGAAACATTTTAAGAAATGAAGTCAATACTTTCTGTAAAGAAAGAGGGTCAAAAGGTGAAAGAATTATCACTGACCACATTATTTGAATGCCTGGTACCAGTCACAACTAAAGCTGTCCCTTCCCCTGGACAGTTGTGTGAGCAATAAAGTTTGTGTTCAATTTCTTTTTTTCCCCCAGATTTTATTTATTTGACAGACAGAGATCACAAGTAGGCAGAGAGGCAGGCAGAGAGGGGAGGAAGCAGGCTCCCACCGAGCAGAGAGCCCGATGTGGGGCTCGATCCCAGGACCCTGAGATCATGACCTGAGCTGAAGGCAGAGGCTTTAACCCACTGAGCCACTCAGGCGCCCCTAATTTCTTTTTTTTTTTAATTTAATTTAATTTTTTCAGTTTCCAAGATTCATTATTTATACACCACACCCAGTGCTCCATGCAATACGTGCCTTCCTTTCTGTTGCTGACAACCGAAAGAATCCTGGATAAATAGCGAGATCCCAGTGCAGAGAGTAGGAATTTGGTGAGGAAGTTGGGAGCATCCAACTTTCAATTCAAAGCCACCTAAAGTCTGAGGCAAATATTCAAGCCTCCAGACAGCTTCTAGATGTTCATAATCCCATATAACTTTGGAATTACAGGCCTCATCCAGAGTCTGAAGAAGAGAAATACAAGAAGAGATATCTCTCTCCTTCCTCAAGTTGGGGGAGCAAGGGAGCTCAGAGACCTCACCTTCCTTGGGTACTTGTATGGGGCTGTCACTGACTTCACGTGCTGCTGCAGCTCCTTGGTGAGCTGGTTAGAGTCATGGGACAGAAACTCTGGGGCCAGGACCACAAATGCCTTTACCACCTGCAACAAAGATGAAGGCCAAGAGAGAAGGCATTGGAGTATTGTCCCCTGGAATAATACAGAAGCAGGGCTAAGGTTTCCAACACAGCACCCCCTTTATATACCCTCAAATGTGCCTCTAGATACCTGGGTGAGAGAAAGGGAGAAAGTAGGGATAACAATGGCTAAGTTTCCAGCTCTCCCTCAAGTGGCTTACTGGATGGGCAGGTAGGACTGTAAATTGAAACCACCCTCATCTCCTATCAGTGGTAGAGAGAAACTCCTTATAAGACAAGAGCAAAAAATGAAGACTGGGGGCCATAAACCTAAATGATTTTTTTAACCACTCCAAACTGCAATTTGTACATCTATAAAATGATGATCAATTATCATACTTAATTCATGGGAAATTAAATGAAATCATATATAGCAAGCCTTAGCCCAGTGCTTGGCACAGAGGGATTTTTGGTAGGGGATCCCCTTTGGGTCTCCCTTCCCTAGTGGCTTTTGTGATTTCAATGGCTGATATGGCCAACACCTGCCAGAGATAGGAATTTATTCAACGTGTACCCTCTTGAAATGTACTTGGACACTGACCCACACCTCTGTACCTTACCTTTCTTTATACATATACCAAGTTCTACTAGACTCCATCTGGGCCTGTTTCTATGATCATAGCATTAAAGGGGTCTTTCTTCTTCCTTATGTTCTCATTGTAAAGCCATGGCTCAGGGGCTCTACCTTTTGGCTCTAATTCTTCCTCTGTTCTGGTCAGGAATCAAATTCTGATTCAAATGCCAACCAGCAGAATAGAATGGAATCCCTGTAGCCTCATAATAATAGACCACATATGGTGTTTGCTATGTGCCAGGCCTTCTTGCAAGAACTTTACAAACATTAATTTGTTCAATTCTTGCCCAAGATCACACTGCTGGTAAGCAGCAGGGCTCTCCAGCCTCCAGATTCCATGATCTTAACTACAATGAACTGTGCCCTTGTTTCCAAAATCTGCACACCGCCACCTCCCACCCTTGCAACTCCAGTCTGCTGCTCCCACATCACCTCTCCTCGGACAGGGTCAGGGCTGCTGACTACAGCCGTCTCAACCACAGCCGGATGCTCCATCAGTGCGTTCTCAACCTCTGAGGGCCCAATCCGGTACCTGTAGAAGAGCCCGTCTTTCAGAGAACGCTGGGCACGCAGCCTCTAGGCCAGCCCAGAAGCTCAGAGCCAGCCAGAATAAAGATCCAGGTTTCCCTTCCCAGCCCAGAAACCAAGCTCACCCGCTAGAGTTAATGATTTCATCTCCCCGCCCCAGGTACTGGAAATAGCCATCTTGATCCTTGATTGCCCGATCTCCAAGGATCCAAAAATCCCCTCGAATGTTGGCTGCTGTCTTCTCAGGATTGTCCTAGCGACCACAGGAAGTCATAATCACTGTGACTGCAAAGCTGAAATCCTCTTCCCCAGGGCTGGCACGAGTAACTACACGTGATGATCTTAACCGGGCCTGCCAACCTCAGCCTCAGATGGACCTGGAACTTACCCCTTTATTCCAATTAATGTCCCCAGTGTCTCTGACCTGCTCCCCAGGGTCCAGTCTGAGGGATAATACTGATGCATTCATCCACCTCTGCTCTAGGGCATTACTTTGTAGTAAGCACACAATAAATGGCAGCAACTATTAGTATGGCATTTATTATTTGATTGTTTTATCATTTTGGTATAAGAAGGTGTGTGTTTGAGGTCTTCCCTGTCCATTTTTAAAATAGTGGTGTTCTTGGCTGACTCTTAGAATCTCTGACTTCACCATCCATCCTCACCTATACAGGAAAGTGGTCGGACTTAAGGATCATCTAAACTCTAACGTTCCAAGGTCTGAAGACAGGGATGCTCTCAACTATTGGTGAAATCTCAATGTCATATCTAGCGTGGCTCTAAAGGACATTGTTAGGGGAGAAATATTTGGAGAGAGGCAGGGCTGCCCTTGGGAGAGTACTGCTGTATGTAGTTTGGGGGCAATAAACTTTTTTGGCCTGAAACAGTTTTGGAGTCGGGTGGAAAGGGTAACGGGAGGAAGATAATTCTTCAAAAGGAAACTTAGGGGTAGGTTAAGGATGACAGGGGTGAATACCCAGTTTTTTCTCTCTGCAAAGTACCCATTATTGGACACTGGAAACTCTTTGTTCCAAGACCTGTCATGGTTTACCTCTTGGGAGGTATATAACTTTGTCCCCCACCAACCCTCTCAGAGTCTCCACTATCCCCACAGAGAACAGAGGGGAGGAGTGGGTTCCTCACCACATAGCCAGAGAAGATGCCTATAGGTCTGATGGGCTTTACCCTGATGCCCAAGTCTCCCTGTGTACCAGGAGGCAAGATCTTGCCCTTGTCGTCCAAGACCTGAAAGAGGAAGCGGATAGGAAGAAGATTCTGCAGAACAGGAGGTGGCTAGAGTGGCAATGTGGAAGAGTTGAGCTGGTCTGATGGAAGACCCCCTTACTCCAGTGGTGACCAAAAAAAAGAACAAGAAGCCAAGGGCAGCAAAGAATTTTACACCTCAACTTCTAAGCCTGGGATGGTTGAGGCAAAGCCCCTTATGGAGACGGGACCAGATGAGCTTGGGAAGAATCTTCTGGCTGTAGGAGCTCAGTAAATATAATAGCCTCCCATTTTCTTTGAGGGCCATGAACTTGGGACATCAGACAGATCAAAACTCAAAGTATGCCTCTGCTACCTTACTAGTTGATTTGAGCTGACTGAGCTCTATGTTTCAGTGCCTTCATCTGTCTAACAGGGATGATAATAGCTTATGTCACAGAACTATATGAGAATGAAGGAAGGTATTTTTAAGAAGGTATTTAAAAATGATTATCATAGTCAGGGGGAGGGAGAAGCAGGCAATTACAAATAACATTGAATAGAGTAAAAGTTAACACTTCAGATACATATACCTATGCACATAACCATAGACACAAATTCTATACATTGGAATTTAGCCCAAATAAATAATAAGGGAAAAGAGCAAAATTCTAGCTAAGACATCTTGCTTGTTGTTTTTACTAGAGAAAATTTTGGAAATCATCCATTGACCAACAAAAGGCATAAACAGTAGTGGAACCATCCAATCTACTACTATATAGTCATTAAAATTCATATTGTAGATAGGTATTATTTGACTTGGAAAGATAGTCACCCCAAATTATTCAAGATAAAAGTAAATTACAAAATGATATGTCAAGATTCACCCTTATTTTTAAAAAATGTATATATTTATAGAAATGGCTAGCTACTTCATTTGCCGGCAATTCAAAGTGGTTTTCTCTGGATGATAAAAATATGATTAATTTTCTTTGGTCTTTCCTCTCTCCCTCCCTTCCTTCTTTTCATCCTTATCCTTCCCTTTTAAATATTATTTAAATATCTTTAATTTTTCCTCAGTGAACAATGCAATAAATAAATTACTGAAAAATTAGTGTATTCCCTACTTTTCCCTCCCTCCTTAGAGCCCCTAACAAACCTGCACATCATAATGGGGAATAGCAGTTCCCAGGTAACCAGGTTTGAGTTTCATGGTCTTGGAAACTCTGCAAGTGAGTCCCTGCAGAAGATGGTAGACAGATTGGCAAATCTTAGGAGGAGTTATATGGTCACAGAAAAATTAAAAAAAAAAAAAAAGATTAAGCAGAGCAAATTCTAAAACAGTCCTGAAGTTGCCTTTTCTTGAGTCGCTCCCTTCCACGCCTGTTCCAGGCTGCCTTCCCTTTACTGGATTCCCATCCCGGGGCTGCGCTAAATTGTTTGGAAAGCAATCTGACTGACCCCTCCCCAGGGAAAAGGAACTGACAACCACATTTTAATCTCTTTAGTGGGAGCTATACTTTAATAAGTGACCAAGGACCACAAAAGTCCTTTAAAACAATATGGGATTAAATTACCTCCCATAAGAGAGCTAGCTCTGCTTGAATGCTAAAATGAATCCCACAGAGATGCTGGTGTTTAAAGGAACATTCCTGAAACATGGCTTTTTCAGAAAGGCTAGAAGCCCTTGCAACACATCCACTGTCCTCATCCCCACTTGCAAAGCTCTTCCACATCACAGCGCTCTCATCCATAAGCCCTCCAGGAATCCTGCCAGGGGGCCCGCTAGACATAGAGGGCTGTAGGATAAAATAGTGGAGAGGGGACCAGAGGTACTAAGAGTCATAGGTAAGAGGCACTGGAAAGGTTGCTGGGGAAACTATTCCTCAGGTTTTTTTTGATAAAGCAGCAGTGTACAGAGCAATGCAAATGTTCCTGGTGCTCAAGGGGCCCCAAGAGTTCTAAGAAGACATCTCAGCAGGGAAGGTGGGGTCCTACTGGGTTCTTCTCCCCATAGCTCACTTTTGTCTGAGCAGCTTAGGGCTAAGTCTGATGCACTTGATAAATTTGGGTCTCTGCTGAAATGTTACCGCATTACAGAAGACTTTCCTGACAACCATATTGGAAATGCCAGTCCCTCATCCCACATCACCCCATCTCACCTGTTTTACTTTCCTCCCTAGAACATCTCACTGACTACCATGTCCTACATCTATTAATTTGTCTCAGCTCCCCACTCCCACTGGAATGTAATGTCCGAGACAGGAGAGCTTTGGCTAACTTGTTTCTGTTCAATTGTCAATACCTATTCCATAGCAGGTGCTCAATAAATATTTATTGAATAAGTGCCTGATAAGTGGTGGCTCATATTTTTACTCTCAGAAAGCCTTTCAAAGCCCATCAGGTGCACCAGCCCATTGGTTCCCCCTAGGAGCAGATACCGTTTCTGTCTGGCCATAGAATTCTCGGATGTCCAGTCCCGTCTGGGCCCTCCAGTTCTCCAAAGTGTCTGTAAGGAGGGATTCTCCACCACTGAAGCAGTTCTGTAGATGTGGGAACTTGTAACTGAAGGAGAGAAGGTAGGTAAATGTTCCCCCTCAGCCCCCCTGGAACGAAACTCTGTCTAGGCAAGAGGACTCCAGGTACTTTAATGATGAGGTAGGCTTCACAGGGCAACCCATGCTTAACGGTCCGAGAGATGAGCATATATATATGTGGTGGAGACACAAGGATGGACCGATAAACCCAGAGCTCATACCAACCCCCAAAGCCCCATCACCTAGAAAGATCCTGTTGTATCAACATCCGGTAAACGATGGGTGCTCCTACCATGTTGTTGATGGGGTAGCTGGACAGCACCTGGAGGGAGAGAGCCGGCTGACATCAACCACTAGGCTAAATGCCGAATTTACCAGCATGCACAGTGGTTGCAAGCATGGGGCCTGGAGTTGGGCTCTGGATTTAAATCCTACCTTCTTTATTCTGTCTATTTCAGACCAAATCCTCAAACCAAAAATAACAGAGAAATAACCACCTATCATTACGGAGATACAGGTCCAGGACTACAGGCTGAAAGGACTAGATTACAGGTCCTGTAATATTTGTCAAATTCTGGCTCACTGTTCCTGCCACTTTAATGACTCACCTCCAATAACACCCTTCTAGAATTATGTAAACCATCAGTCCCCAAGGGAAGTCACTGTTGCAAATCGGTTGTATGGTCTTGGTTAAGTCACTTAACCTTCCAGGTCTCGCTTTGGTAATAGATAAATTCCAGCCCTATTTTCCTGAAGCATTCTTGGGACATAACTCAGGTAGAAAAGTGCTGTGAAAAGTTAAAAATACGGGGGCAACTGGGTGGCTCAGTCAGTTAAGTGGTTGAGTCTTGCTTTTGTCTTGGGTCATGGTCTTGAGGTCCTCAGATTCAGCCCCTTGTTGGGCTCCATGCTCAGTGGAGTCTGACTGAGGATTCTCTCTCTCCCTCTTCCTTTGCCTCTCCTCCAATCACACACATACATGCGCTCTCTTTCTCAAATAAATAAATAAATAAATCTTTAAAAAAGAGGAAAGTCAGAAGTGCCTATAAACAATTCATAGAAGTGTTATTAAAAATAGCTAGTACTGATTAGTTGCCTGCCCCTGTGCCATCTCATTGAATTCTCATAATAACCTCATGGAGTGTGTATTATCACCCACATTTTAAGAAGGAAAACTGTGAGTCAGAGAGTTAAGTAATTTGTCCAAGGTCATACAACTAACAGGGACTAGAACCAACATTTCTGGCCCTTACTTTCAACGTGTTGCAACACTACCTCCATCCCACGTTTTGCTTTGTGTATAATGTATCATGAAGAGAGATTCAGGCAAAAGTGTCTAGAAAAAAATATTAACATTAGCACAACATGCAATTATTTCTTCAAACTGTGCTTTAAAAAAAGATTGTATTTATTTGTCAGAGAGAGAGAGAGCACATGTGCAAGCACAAGCAGGGTGAGCATTAGGCAGAAGGAGAAGCAGGGTCCCCAGTGATCAAGGAGCCTGATGCTCCGGATGTGGGACTCGATCCCAGGACCCCGGGATCAAGACCTGAGCTGAACATAGACGCTTAACTGACTGAGCCACCCAGGTGTCCCTCCTCTGAGTGTTCCTGATGAACTGATATAAATGATGAAAAATTTCTCATTTCCCTTATTGCTTTGCCTTACAGGAAGCTCAACAGGAAATGAGCTACTTATTTGCTATACTTCTTACTCTCCTTAACCCAACCTACTCAACTCACTGATATCTCCACTCTATATTTTCCTAATATGCTTTACAATTTCACATCTGTTTTCATGCTGCTGTTTTCCATTTGTGACAGTTAACAAAAGCCATTTCAAATCCTTTTTGGAAAGAGGCAGTTACTCTGTATACATTTGTTTAAAACAGAGAATGACAGAACAATTTGAAGAGAATCTCTTGAGAGAATCCAGACCATGCCTGACCTTTTGACATTTAAGTATGCCATCCATCTCTCAGATTGCCCCCAGGGTCTCTGTTGCGAGCCAAACAGAAGCCTGAGTGGGCTGTCAATTGTTTCAGAGACCTGGAGGCCCCAGGACACCAGTGGCCCAACTTCCCAACTATGTTGGAGATCCAAATTAGGGCATGCCTTTGCAAGCAAAATAATCCCATTTCCATTGCTTTGTTGCTCCAGGGTCATGAAATATGTAGATTTTATTTAATGGCTGTCCCATTAAGTTCCACAGGAAAAAAATCTGATACTCTAACACTGAAGCAAAAGCCCATTAAATATGTTTTGACTGAACGAATGGCCTATGATAACTGCCTCCTGAATATATCCCTTTTATCTGTATAAAAGTGTCTCCTTTCTTGGACCAGGAGCTCCATGGGGGCAGGGACCATTTCCATCTTGCTTACCGATTACTGTCCATCCATGTGGCAGGAGTTAGTAAGTATTTGCTGAATTGAAAGAAACTGTAATAAACTGGAGTGTGCAAACCTTGGGCCATCTCTGACCTTCTGGTGCAAACTGGATCCTGTCTTACCTTTAGAATGACTTCTGGGTCAAACTTTGGCAAAAGATGGATAAATGTGCACGCTCCTGCTATCCAAGGTTGCAGAAATGAAGTCAAGATGTTCAGTATCCAAGCTGTGTCTGATATGGTCCATATTATATCAGAGGCTTGCAGCCCCATCCATTTGCTGAGAATAAAGAAGAAATACATGTACATCCAAGTACATGAGAGCATGCTGGGGTGGGTGGAACATGATTTGGAGGCATAGAGGCATAGAGGGGTGTGAGTGTGCATGCGTGTGCATGTGTGTGTGTGTGTGTGTGTGTGTGTGTGTGTGTGTGTGTGTGTTGTAGCACTGTATGTAAGTATAAGCAGGCAGGAAGAAAGAAAGTTGTTCTAAACACATGTCCTATTTAAAGAAGGAGTGAGTATTCAGAAGGTATAACCCCAGCTGACAATGGCCTTACAGATAATTGAGTCTCATTCTCATTCTATCCCCAGAACTTAGTACAGATTTTGGCATGAGGTAACCACCCAAAAAATGTTTACTAACAAAAGACATCTAAATGAATATCCTAAAAAGTCGCCTTGCTAAGTTCAAGTTTGGTCAGATAGACCTTTGGTTCTCTTTTCTTGAAGAATCATGAATTGCCTAAGCATAGTTGAAGGTCTTGTACAGGGTGAAATGTGTCTCTTTTCTCTTTTCAGGCCAGAATAAAAGTTATTAGCCCTGTCTTGAACAAAAAATGATTTAGGCTAGACATGAAGAACTTCCCTGTGACTGGGAATCATCACAGCTTGTGACTCTTACTGAAAAAGATTAATATTTTCAGCTCTGTAGGGAAATTGGGTCATAGCCTATAAGGGGTGAAAGGTGGAAATTTAGTATCTTACTTACATTTAAGTGATTTATCACCCCATCTTTTAGAAACCGCATTTTACTTTAACTCTTCTATTAAATAATTTAATTTTCCTGTACTGCAGACACATAGATGGGGCATTTACGTGTTTCAGATTTTTTGGCATTAAAATATTTTTCCAGTTCTAATACTAGACTTTTAACATGATAAGCAGGATATCCTGGAGGAAAAAAGACCCTGAATAGCTCTTATTATTGCATGACAACTTTGGCACTGTATTTTTTAATTCCATTGGCGAGGGTGATATAGTTAAAGAAAATTCTGAATTATGGGATCTGAGATCCAGAAATTCTGAATTTCAGTTCATTTCATTATAGTTCATCCTTGAACAACATGGTTTGAACTGCATGGGCCCATTTACATGCAGATTTTTTCAATATAGTACAGTACTATATCTGTATTTTCTCTACCTTATGACTTTCTTAATAAAATGCTCTTTTCTGGGGCACCTGGGTGGCTCAGTGGGTTAAGCCGCTGCCTTCGGCTCAGGTCATGATCTCAGAGTCCTGGGATCGAGTCCCGCATCGGGCTCTCTGCTCGGTGGAGAGCCTGCTTCCCTCTCTCTCTCTCTTTGGCTGCCTCTCTGTCTACTTGTGATTTCTCTCTGTCAAATTAATAAATAAAATCTTTAAAAAAAAATGCTCTTTTCTCATGCTTACTTTATCGAAAGTATGCCATATATAAGGCATATAACATATAAAATAGGTGTTAATTGATTGTTTATCTTATCAGTAAGGCTTCTGGTCAATTACAGGTTATTAGTAGTTAAGTTTTGGGGTAATCAAAAGTTACACCTGGGTTTCAGCCACCCAGGGGCCAGTGTCCCTAACCCTTATATTGTTCAGGAGTAAACTATAATCCAATCACAGCTTTCATCTCAACAGATTTTAAAAGTAATTTGATGCTGGTATTCAAAATGCCCTCTTGGAAAGTAGACAGCATCAGTGCAAATAACCAGCATTTCAAAGGACAAAATATAGATTGGACTGGAAGGGGAAAATGCATATCTACCTTTGCTAATCCTATTAGACACATGGCTTAAAACTCTGAAGAGGTTTAGAGATCCCAAGTTACCTGAAACAAAAATGTCCCACCAAAGGTCACTAGATATCCAACTTGCTAAGCCATGCTCCCTCTTGCCCCCTTCCCAGCTGTCTTTCTCAGAAGCACCAGATGGTAGCCCATCCAAAGAGAACCGGATTTAAGCTCAGAAATGTCTCATGCCCTGCTCATGTAGTTCTCTGGAGAGAAAGGGTTTCGCTTACCTAGCATCCATCTTGGCTTTGATGCCCAGGCTGGCGTGGGAGTGTTCCGCCATCTTCGGAAGACCACTAGTCCCACTGGTGAAGTAGATGGCAGCTGCTTCTTGGCTTCCAGTCTCCACACAGCAATGATTGGTAGATGCTTCTCTGACAAAGACAAAGACTGTCACATTCTCAGATCTCACTGGAACACTAGATGTCCCAGAAACTCACCTCTTCCTACCTTCCCTGATGCTGGCAAGGGCAAATCAGCCAACTCACTTCAGAAGGGGTGCTTATGAATGGTTAAGATCAATGGATTCTGAGTTAGTCATACTTGGGTTCAAGAACAACTCAGATTTAGCACTTTATGTGACTTCAGACTATTGAACTTCTCTGAGTTTCACTTTTTGTATCTGTGAAATGTCATCAATAATATGAGATGGCTCATAGAGTTACTGAGAAAATTAACTGTAACACAAAGATAATGAGCAACTTGCCCTGCAAAAACTCAATACATGTTAACCTGATGGTTGTTGGAAGCCCTTGCATGATACCAGGTTAATAGTAGGTGCCCATTTAGTATCAGTTTTCACAGTACAACCTCCTCTATTTCCTTGACTTTCCTCTCTTGAACACCTATCTCCTCTCATGTCCTGATTTCAAGTCTCTCAAAGATGGTTGCATGTTGTCAACTTCTCTGACAGTTATCTTAAAGATCATGACATTAGGAAAAGCTTTTGTTCTCCCTGGGGTTTCTAAGGTCTGTGTCTCTAATGGAGGCAGGGAAATGCATTCTTCCAGTCAAGCTTGCCATACACTCTTGGAAGGACTCATACAGTCCTCTGCTTCAGAAGCCTAGCCCAGAGATACCAAGGGTGAGAAGAGGATACTCAGTATATCAGCCTCCTCTGCATTTTACTGCGTATGCTTTTGGGCTCCCCTCTGACTCCTGCCGGAGTTTCAGTAAACAGCTCTGAGCATTTCAATCTACTTCGTGGTGCTTCTGGTGTGGACTATGGCTGATTCACTTTGTGCCCCAGGATTTCTCTATTGCCACGAGAACATGGGACTCTGAGCCTACTCTGCATGCATGCATGCTTGTGCAGCCTGGAAGTGTGGGGTCGATGATACCCACCCCCCATACAACCCTCCACCAATGGGGCTCAGGTGCTGATGGCTCAAACCTTGGCAGTCCTCCAGTGAATAATCCTGAGAGGCATTCTGTGTGGTCCCTGCAGATCAAGCCCACTTATGCCATGTAGTGACTCGATAACAAACTCTTAAATAGCTTTTCTTTCTTCCTTGCTTCACATTCCCCAGGCCCACACTCTGTTCCCTGGAGCTCCCAAACAAAGCATCTGCACGTAAGTGCTTTGCTCAGTTTCCACTTTTGGTCAAAACACAGGCTGAGACATGTACCTACTCACCGTAGTAGAGTCTTAAAGTCAAGCCACCCATCCCGGCTTTTCTCAGATACCAGTAGCTTCATTTTCAGAGAAGGGCACTCAGAGGCCACGGTGTCCACTATCTGGGACACTTCATCCCCAGCCACGATGGCCCTGGCTTTAGACTCCTGCAGCCTGTAGAGGATGTCCTTTGCTTTCATTTGGATAGTCCCGGGCATGAAGACTAGGCCTAGAGAAGCCAAATGTCTTAGAGAGAACTGGGTGGGAGGGTTATCTTCTTTCCTAAAGAAGACTAATATAAACAACCAGTGGGGAGCATATGGGGGTAGAGGGGTTGAGGAAGGGATGACCAATGGGGAATATCAATATTAAGGCACCAAAGATCAGAGAGTGATTTCAACACTGATTTCCTTGGTGTGTTAGAACAGTAAGGAGTCTACCAGGACTAAGGAGAGAAAATGAGTTGCCTGATGTCATGCCATGGACAGTCTAACTCCCTTGCTCCTGCTCCCCATCCACATACAATGCCCTACAGGAGCTTCCTGTAGCCAAAGACTTTCATACAGTAATTAAATTAAGTATTGTGCTGGCAAAGTGAGCACAGTAACTGAACTAAGTAAAGGCTCTTGGAATTTCTCCATCCTATAACACGGGTCTAGCTCTCAGCCCTGGTTACTTCTCCCAAGCCTGGAACACAGAATTATCTTGGCCAAGAGTGCTCTTAGCTTTCTTTGTTTTTGTCTTCTCTCTTGATAACATCCATGTGATTTTGTTTATTCTTCTGGAGAAAAACTAGACTTATATTTCACCATTTACAAAGCTTATTTCACATGTTCCTCCTCATGAATAGCTTGTACCCCTGGCTTACTTTATTCCCACTCTTAACACTTCAGGATCCACACTGCAGACCTGTTAACCATCCCAAGTATGTCTCCAACACGATGGCCATGTCGAGTCAGGTCCACAGAAGAGACACATGTCCCTCGCTAAGTTCTCCTTCCTTTCAGACTGTAATATCTCAAAGTGTCATCTTCCTTGTGTGGCCTATTCACTCTCTTCATGGGGCCTCAAGTTCCTACAATTGTCCCTACACTTCCTTTGATTATTTGACCATACTTCCATCTTCCACCTCACTGATGGGAATACCTGTTGCATGTGAGGGAGCCCAGGAAGCGTAGGGTGGGAATGAAGATAGGTTGTGCAGGTGTTTCTCTGGCTTTCTCATACCTTTCCATTTCTCATCTCTTGAATCTAAAGGCTGATGATTCTTGAATTTCTATCCCCATCTCAGACATTGTGCCCTTCAATGCAACAGCTCACTTTCCATCCCTTCATTTCTCCATACATATTTTTGATTGAGATATAATAGACACATAACACTGTACTAGGTTTAGTCATACACATAATTTGATATATGAATATATTATGAAATGATCACCATGCTTAGTTAACATCAATCACCACACATAATTACAAATATTTTTCTGATAATAACAGCTTTCAAGACTTACTCTTAGCTGCTTTCAAATACACAATAGGGTATTGTTAACTATAGTTCCCATGCTGTACATTACATACCCAAGACCTATCTATATTGTAACTGAAACTTCTCATCCCTTCTTGAAAATCACATGGGAACCCCTAACTCAACAGTTACCGAATGGAACCTGCCACCTTACCCTGACAGCCCCATACCTGCTTTCTCCCTGTGGTCTTTACTTTGGTGAAAGCTCGAAGCATCCACCCAGATGCCAGAATTTCTAGGACTTCCCCATCTCTCCATGGCTCTCTTTCTCTATCATATGTCACTCATCAAAAAATGGTGTTCTGAGAGTCCTCCTAATTGTCTCTTAAATCTACCCACTCTCTACCACATCTCTACCACCCCATCCAAGGTTGAAGCCAGCATCATTCCTTGTTTCCTCTCTGGGTTTCCCACTCCTACTCTAGCCCTCCCCCATCCCATCTTTATGCACCATCCAGGGTGATCTTTTACAAACAGAGTATGATCATGTCACTCAATCCATCCATACTTTTCCATTCCTCACTGGAAAAGGATTCAGAACCCTCAGCATGGACCTCAGGGGCCTGCCCATTGTTCCAGGCTCACTTGCCACTTTCTCCCTGCTGCCTCTAAACACACAGATATCTTTTCAGGTTTTCTCATAATTTGCAAGCTTCCATTTTCTCTGTGCTGTTCTCTCTGCTTAGGGCATTCCTCTCTGCATATTCTCCTGGCTGAATCCCCTTACCCTTCAGATCTCAGCCCAAATACCATTCCACTGGGACCCCCTCAGATTAGTCAGTTGAGGTCTCCTTTTATCACAGGGATTGGCAAAATTTTTCTGCAAAGGGCCAAATAGTAGATATTTTAGGCCTTGTGGGCCAGATGCTCTCTAGCCCAGCTACTCAAGTCTGCCATTGTAGTGCAAAAGCAGCTATAGCCAGTGTGTAAACAGGGTATATGGCTGTGTTCTAATGAAACTTTATTTACAAAAACAAGCTGCAGACCAAATTTGGTCTATAGGTCATTGTTTGCCAACTTTTTTTCTTTCAATACGTTCTTATTAAATTCTCATGCCATTTATCAAAATTGTGATTCAATAATTATGCCTGCAACTAATAGTTTAAAGGCAATCTCCCTCCAAAGATCTTTAAGCCCCATGAATGTATAAACCATGAGTTTATACATTTGAGTATGCGTTTTGTCTACTCTATATTAGCAACCTTTAGCACACTGCTTGGTACACAATTCACTTAGAAAATCTAACAAAGGGTGGCATTAACATATGAGGAAAGAGAGCATGCTATGGAGAGGGGACATCTTTTGGGAGGGGTGGTAGAATTTCACTACCAACGGCTTCATAAGGGAGATAGTGACCAGGCCAGGAGGTTCATTACCAACCTGCTCGCATGCAGCCCAGGGTCACTAGCCACCACTCAGGCACGCGGGGCAGCACCACCGCCACACGGTCCCCAGGCTGCAGGCTGCATGCCCCCGAAAGGACATTGGCTGCCTGCTGGCTGAGTTCCCTCAGTTGGCTGAAGTTCCACACTATTTCATCCCCATCACCGTTCACCCACCAGAGGGCTGGGCCTGGAGGTCGCTTGCCAGCCTGAAGAAAGAGAAGGCCTGCTGATTAGGGTGGGTTGGTACACACATGCGTGTAGAATAAATCCTGCCTTGCAATTGTCACATCAGTGCTTAGTTGACTTGCTGATCTCAGGATCCCCTCCACACTCCAAAGACCTTTTATTTACATGGGCTCTATCTATCCCTACTTACTACATTAGAAATTAAAACTGAGAAATTTTACAAATGTGTGTTTTTACAAATAACAGAAACAAACCATTATACATTACCACAAATATGATGTTTCAATAAAGAGGTAAGTATACTTTCTAAAACAAACAAAAGAGTGGCTTCGTTTTACATTTTTGCAAATTTCTTTAACACCTTCCTTAATAGCATATAGTTGGATTCCATTACCTTCCTGCAGTACCACCTGCCATGTAGCCTCTGCAAAAGACCACTACATACTTGTCAGAACGTGACAGTGAAAAAGGCAAATGTTATCTTAGATTTATTTATTTGTTTTCCCATCTCTATGTATTTATTTTTTATTATGTTGAAATATACATACCACAAAATTTACCATGTTAAGCATTTTTAAGCATACAGTTCAGTGGTATTAAGTGCATTCACATTTCTGTGCAATCAACACCATCATCCATTGCCACAATTTTCCCATCTTTCTAGACAGAAACTCTGTCCCCAGTATATAAGATCTCCCTAGTTTATTACCCTCCCAGCCCTTGGAAACCAGCATTCTACTTTCTGTCTGTATGAATTTGACTGCTCTAGGAACCTCATATAAATGGAAACACACAACATGTGTCCTTCTGTGACTGGCCCATTTCACTTAACATAGTATCTTCAAGGTTCATCCTTATTATAGCATATGACAAAAATTTCATTTTTTAAAAGGCTGAACAATATATTCCATTATATGGCTGTGCCACATTTTATTTATCTATTCATCCACTGATCCTACCTTTTTGGCTATTGTGAATAATCCTGCTATGAACATGGGTGTACAAATATCTCTTCAAGATCCTGCTTTTCATTTTCATTTATTTCCATTTATTTTTTAATTTCCTTTTTTAATGTTTCTTAAAAGATTTTATTTATTTATTTGAGAGAGAGAGAGAGCATAAGGAGGAGGAGGGAGAAACTGAGCAGGGAGCCAGATGTGGGGCTTGATCCCAGGACCCTGAGATCTTGACTTGAGCTGAAGGCAGATGGTTAACTAACTGAGTCACCCAGGTGCCCAGTATTTTTTAACTTCTTCTTTGATTTCCTGGTTGACCCTTTCATTGTTTAGTAGGATGTTCTTTAACCTTCATGTACTTGTGGTCTTTCAAAATTTTTTCTTGTGGTTGACTTCAAGTTTCATCGTGTTGCTGTCAGAAAATATGCATGGCATGATCTCAATCTTTTTGTACTTGTTGAGGGCTGATTTGTGACTAGTATGTGATCTCTTCTGGAGAATGTCCCATGTGCACTAGAGAAGAATGTGTTTTCTGCTGCTTTAGGATGAAATGCTCTCAATATATCTGTTAAGTCCATCTGGTCCAGTGTGACATTCAAAGCCATTGTTTGCTTATTGAATTTCTGCATAGATAACCTGTCCATTGCTGTAAGTGCAGTCTTAAGTTCCCTACCAGTATTGTATTATTATCACTGAGTTTCTTTATGTTTGTTATTAATTGTTTTATATATGTGGGTCCTTCCATGTTGGGAGCATAAACACAATTGTTAGAACTTGTTGGATAGATCCCTTTATTATGATATAGTGTCCTTTTTTATCTTTTATTACAGTCTGGTTTAAAATCTTGTTTGTCTGATATAAGGCTACTTCAGTTTTCTTTTGACATCCATTAGCATGACAAATTGTTCTCCACCCCCTCACTTTTGGTCTGCTGGTGTCTTTAGGGTTAAAATGAATCTCTTGTAGGCAACATACAGATGGGTATTTTTTTTTTAATCCATTTTGACACCCTATGTCTTTTGTTTGGAGCATTTAGTCCATTTACATTCAGAGCAATTATTGATAGATATGAATTTGATGCCATTTTCTTGTTTTGTTGTTGCTTCTGGCAATTTTATCTGTTCCTTTCTTGTCTTTATCACTTTTGGTTTTTCTTTTGCACTCAGAGTACTCTTTAATATTTCTTGCATAGCCGGTATAGTGGTCATGAGCTCCTTTAGTTTTCATTTGGCTGGGAGATTTTTTAACTCTCCTTCTATTCTGAATAACAGCCTTGCTGGACAGAGTATTCTTGACTGCTGATTTGTCCATTGCACATTGAATTTATCAAGCCACTCTCTCCTGGTTTGCCAAGTTTCTGTTGAGAAATCTGCAGCTAGCCCTATGGGTTTTCCCCTTTAAGTTAGGGCTTCTTTTGTCTCGCTGCTTTTAGGATTTTTTTCTTTATCATTTTTATTTTGCAGATTTAATTATAATATGCCTTAGTGTTGGCTCACTATTGTTGATTTTGATGGGAATTCTCTATGCTCTTGGATTTGCTTCCCTCTCCAGATTAGGGAATTTTTTAGCTTTTATTTTGTTAAATAAATTTTCTGCCCCCTTTTCTCTTCTTTTTCTGGTACTCCTATAATACAAAAGTTATTATGTTTCATGGAGTCACTGAGTTGCCTAAGCAAGACCCTGCTTTTGATTCTTGGGGATATATACCTAAGAGTGAATTATATAGATTATATAGTAATTCTATTTGAAATTTTGAAATTCTATTTGAAATTTTTTTTGAGGAGCTGCCATACTATTTTTCACAGAAGCTGTACAATTTTACATACCTACTGGTGATACACAAGGATTCCAATTTGTCTTAGTTTTGTTCTGAGATAGTTTTGATTTCACAGATTACCCTGAAAGAGCCCCAGGTATCCTCAGGGGTTCCATATCATAGTCTGAAAGCAGTACTAAAAAGTCAGAGAAAATTTAATAGTAATTGTGTTAGGTATTTAAAAATTCCCAAGAGTTGTATCATTCTGTACTTTGACCAGTAATGTGTAAAAGTGCCATTTTCCTCATAGTTCTATCAACAGAGTATGTTGTCAAATTCCTATATTTAACTAAACTGGTAGATAAAAATATTATTTCAATGAAGTTTTAGCTTACATTACTCTTATTATGAGTGGGGTTGAACATTTTTTCTTATATTAAAGGGCCGTTTGTGCTCACTTTGCTTTTTTTTAAGCATTTTATTTTTAAAGTAATCTCTATGCCCAATATGGGGCTTAAGCTCACAACCCCAAGATCAAGAGTCACATGCTCTACTGACTGAACCAGCCAGGAGCTCCTGAGCTCCCTTTTCTATAAACTGTCCATTCATATACCTGGCCCACTTGTATTTGGTTGTATATCTTTTTTTAAATATTTTTTTTATTTATTTAACAGACAGAGATCACAAGTAGGCAGAGAGGCAGAGAGAGGGGGAAGCAGGCTCTCTGTGGAGCAGAGAGCCCGATGAGGGGCTCGATCCCAGGACTCTGGGATCATCACCTGAGCCGAAGGCAGAGGCTTTAACCCACTGAGCCACCCAGGCACCCCTAGTTGTGTCTCTTTATTCTTGATTTCAAGGAGCTCTTTTATGTTGGGAATATTAACTCTTATGCTATCACAGGAGTTGAATATCTTTGATCACTTGTCACTAGTTTCTTTATTTTGTTTATGGCATTATTTGTCAATGTAGTGGGTTTTTGATGTTTATGTAGCTAATTTATTAAATTATTTCTTTTATGGAGTCAGGATTCTGAGTCATGGTAGTAAAGACCTTCCTCATTATTCTAAGGAGGTATATAACTTTTAAAGAAAAGCCAAAATTAATTTAGATTAAATTTTTATCTGAAAAACTTGTTTTATAAAATGTTGACATTATTATTATTATTATTAAGATTTTACTTATTTCTTTGAGAGAGAGAGTTCCTACCACATGAGTGGTAGGAGGGGCAGAGGGAAAAGCAGGCTCCCCACTGAGCAGGGAGCCTGATACAGGACCCTGGGATCATGACTTGAGCCAAAGGCAAACACTTAACTGACTGAGCCACCCCAATACCCCTATTATTATTATTTTTTAAGAGTGTCTGCACCATGGACCATCTTCACTTAGAGGCCCAGCATTTGTGATCTGCACATCAAGGTTGTATTATGGTGCTGCCAACATCATGGTACGACTCCCTTTGAGCATCATGTTCTACCTCTTCCTCTATATTAGCCAGGATTACATCGTCCATGTTCTAGAATGGTGCACTGAATGGGGTGGAATTCTAGAAGGTCAGGGAGGGAAATTTTCACATTGCCTTCTTTCTCTGTTATCTCATGGTAGAGCCCTTTTGAACAATTCCTGCCTAGTGGCCACCCTTCTTACACACCCGTGATGACAAGGACACATAATTTTCTGAGAAGACTAACTCATCCTTGGTCACTGCTGATTTTCTCTTACTCAACTCCAATCTACTTACTCTATGACCACAGCTACCTTCTTATTTTACCCTAAGAGGTCACAAGAGAGCATGTACATATAGGCAAACTGTGTGTCAGTGCTAGGGCTGGGGTGGGGAAGTGTTCGAAGTTGATCCACCTGGCACCAGCCCCAGAGTGCCCCTTTCTGCCAAGCCCATGCTCTCTTGCTCCTACCCATGCTGTCTTCATGGAAGACGGACATCTTTATAGCTCATCATAGTACTTGACCCATAAGTGCTCAATGAATATTTACAGAATGGGTTGATGAATTAATGAACTTTGTTTGACTTTGTGCCCCCTTTCCACCCCATTACCTTTTCCATGCCAGCCCAGTGATCTATCACATCACTAGCAAAGTTAAACTTCTCAGGGGCCTCCTGGTGACCCCACTGCAGGGATGTCAGTTGCTTGGTATGAAGGTGGACAGTGCGACTAGACATCTGGGTGCCCCATCGGATGCAAACCTGCTGGAGCTTCCACAGCCAGTGCATGGTCAGATCTGTAAAATAAAGAATTTACAGTAGTGAGTCTTTCTGTTATAGACAGCTCTAGGTCAGCTGCTTAAGGAGATTCATCACAACCTTATAGGGTTCTTCCAGAAAGGAATTTGTGGTGGTTATGTGTGAATTGGCACTCAGCATTCAGTACTGTTTCCTTCTGGTGTGCCATTCTCCAAAAGCACAACACCCAGTCTAAATCTTAGCTCTCCAGCCCTTCATGACAGTCCTATAAACATCTAATTTCATGCAATAAATACTTTTGTGTTTAAAATACCATGGTGTGGTAGATTAAATTATTTTTTCCAACAACTGCCTCCTCCCTATCATAGGATTGTGTGTCCCCATTCATTTTCATGTGACTTGCCCAGTGCATTCTGGGGAAAAGGGTGTATTCACCTCTTATTGACTTTGGCTTGTTCATGGGATATGCTTTTGTCAATGAGGTATGAGCAGATGAGATTGTGTAGTTGGTCAGGAACTCTTGCATTTCTGTTATTATGAGAGTAATGTATCACAGATAGGTGCTATGCCTTCAGCCTGGGTCCCCGGATGGTAGCACATGTTGTGGTGAGCTAAGCCCTAACAGCCACAACCAACACACAGACTCATGAGAAAAAAAATGTGTGGATATAATAAGCTCCTGAGACATATGGTATAATTGTTACTATAGTATATGTTGACTAATACAAATGACATCTACTTCCTTCAGCTGAATCTTGACTGAGATAACATTTTTCAAGCAAAGAAAAATTTAATTTGAGGGGTGAAACATTCATTATAGGTATACCTCAAAACAATAAAGCACTTTACTAATAGTATAAGGGATCTGTTATTTACCCTACTTATTAACAATCATAAATAAACAAGTCTGTATTATATATTAGTCTTTCAGGTGACTATCTAAACTAATAACATCCAAACTTTTAATTAACTGAGGTATCTTGAATACTATGCATATAGCACATGGGGCCTACACCTAGAATCGCATTAGAAATTATAACTGTTAAAAAAACAAGACAACAAAAAGAAAATTTAATTATTGTAATTATTGCTTTCATCTGTGTGTTGGCTCCAGGGAACATAGTTCCAAGGCTGTGTAGGCTGGTCTCTGAGTTCCAACATGTTCACCTTGATGGGGGTTGCAGAATTTAACTCTAGGACCTTTGAGTCAATGAATCTAGCTAGAAGTCCTGCCAGTGGCTGGATTCACATCCCCCATTTTCTAGACACCAGCAGCCAGAATACTCAAAGTCAATGAACACTTGTGTCTTCTCTCCTATTTTCCACACGAACAAGTGAAAATATCCTTACCAGCTCCTAAGCAGCAATATTACTGCCTTTGTACCTTCTGGTCGCTCTCTCTTTCCATGGCTGGCTCTTGCTCATCCTTCTGGCCTTATCTTCTCAGATAGGCCTCCTTCCTGATGGCCATCCAACTCCCACCCCCTTTGACTGCCCTCCTCCCAGCCACCTCAGTCCCTCCCTTTGCTGTGCTATAGACACTTTTCCTTTGCTCCATGCTGCCTCGTCACTAAGACCAGGCCCTGTAAAGGTTCCTAGGATTGCAGCAGACTGCTTTTTCCTGGAGATTTTCACTCTCCTCCACAGCCCTGACTTCTAGAGATCAGCTAGTGACTCATCAGCCAGCATTCCTGACAATAGTGCTCACCTGCCAAGTCCTTTGGGAAGTTTCTCTGGGGGTCTCTTGGTCCGCCCTCCACCTGAGCAGACAGCTCCTGAATCCCTACCACCCTTGATAAGAATGCAGCTGATCAGGAAGATAGCTCCAGGAATCCCTGGGCCTTCATGGAGACCAGAGCTAATCATTAACTATGGACAGTTCCAGGGTCTTACATGGGGTGATAGCAGTCCTCCCTGTTGTGTTTATGGAATGCACAGTCCCAGAGCCTTGTAGGGGTGGGGGGGAGGGGAAGCAGCAGAGACAGTTCTTTTAATTCAGGGAGCAAAGAGGAGATTTATGCTCAGGACTGACAGCAAGTTCTAGCTCTAACCAGGGAAAGAGAAACAGAACTTCCATGGGCTTGATGTCCGTCCTTTCACCTCCTTCAACCCCTTCTTCACTTTCTCTTTTGATGATTCTGCCTCATCTCCTTTATCTACACTCAGCCCATACAAGGTCTCACCCAGTACAGTAGCTAGGACCCCAGCTTCCTTGCAAATGACCCTCACATGTGTCTCCAGCCTGGATCTCTCTGTTGCATCCCAATCTGCTTGACCTCTCCCCTTGGATATCTGTCATTCACATCAAACATACTTTGTCCAAATCTGGGCACCTAATATTCTCTGTCTCTGCAAATTATCCCACTCCACCTATATTGTGTTGTCCACTCAATGAATATTAGCTCTTCTGTAGTTTGTTTGGCCCATAGGATCAGAAAAACAAAGACCTTCCCAGGTCATCAAGGAGTTAAGATGAAAGCCTAGAGTGAGTGGGACAATAATTCCTTAAGGTCACACAGCTAACCAATCCCAGACCCACGCCTAGAATGCTAATCTCCCAGTAGAATGGCTCTCACCTGCCCAAGTTGGTGACTGGCATCTGGATCATCAGACCCTGAGACAAGAGCTGGAAAGCAGAGGGCTCTCAGCCTCTGAGACAATCTGTCTTCCAGAAACACTAACCTAAGAGAAAAAATACTGCAGCTGAATAAGGGACTTCTGACATTACAGGTCACCTCAGATCCTATATTCTCTCAGATGGAAAGAGTACCCCAATGCCACAGAGCTTGCCTTTCTGCTCTCACTCTGGCCATTATGCACCCCAAGGATCTACTCAGAGAGCTAGTCCTCTGAGGTGCTGACCATCAGTGGTTCATATGCTAAAAAGGCCCCCATGACCAGCAGGGATTGGGGCTCCCTAAATGCACAAGTCTCTGTTGGAGACATGAGTCTTGGAAATAGACAAGATTAGGGTGCCAGTTACTGAGCAATGACTCATCATTGAGGGTACAAATGCCAGAGACCCACATCAGGAGACATTTGAAGAAGTTAGAGGGCTTAAAGACCCAAGAAGCCAGGATTGAAGGTGGGAGTCTGGAGAGATAGACCTAGAGAAGGTACTAAAAGCAATCTAGTCCCTTTTTATGCTTTTCTCTGGGCAACCTAGAAATGATGTGGCTTGAAAAACCTGTTTATGTTGAGCAGCAGTCATATCCTGGGAAGAACTCCTCTTCTACCCCAGGAAAATTCATGGAACTCTACCACCTAGCACCTCTGGCCCTGAAGATTTTTGTCCCTTCTTAAATACCCCTGCAATAGCTATTCCTAAAAATCTCAGAATCACAGTCAGGAGTCTCTTCTCTTCCAGAAAGTCCTCCCCAGTGTCTGCCCTAAATACCTCTTGTTGTTGCTGTTCTCTGCCCTCTCACCAATTACCTACAATGGGGCTTCAGGCACCAGAAACAGGAAATGAGCTGAACAGCCCTTTCCCTTCTGTTCAGTCACTTCTTTTACTTTGATCACTTTGCCATGGAGGGGAGGAAAACAGGACCCCAGCAGAAACCTAAATCCTGCAGAATTAGGTACCTGAGTTGCTGTCCTTCTCTAAGGCTCTGTTAGAGGACTTTAAGAAATAGTTCTATCTGCTTGGGAAAGGGAGATGACATTTTCCATAGATATCTGGTGGAAATAAGGGATCTACCTTACCAGTCTTTCTCCTGGTCTACGAGGAGTCCCAAATGATCAACTACGCTTCCCATTGCATTCTTTCTTGGGCACCTATTAGAAACATCGAAGTTGTTCACCTCTGCCTCATTTACTTCCCTGGTCTGGGGAAGGGGTACCGACTTTACCCCATCCTATGCATTCCTGCTCACTGCTACTCTCCCTGCCTTACAGAGCTCTCTTCTGAAGTCTGGATTTTCCTTTCTCCTGTGCCAGTGACACCCTCTTCCTTGTGCAAATACCCTCTGGTTCTTCAGCTCCTGTGGTTATCAGCATCTTTATCCATGACTACACAGTACAGCTATATAGAAACTATAGAAGTTCATGGTTAAGGACCAAGAACATGAAGTCTGTCTGGATTTGAATTTGGCTTCCCCTGTTACTGAGCTGTGTGTTCTTCCAGTCTCTCTTTTTTTTTTTTTTTTAAGATTTTATTTATTTATTTGACAGAAAGAGAGATTACAAGTAGGCAGAGAGGCAGGTAGAGAAAGGGGGGAAGCAGGCTCCCTGATGAGCAGAGAGCCTGATGCGGGGCTCGATCCCAGGCTGAAGGCAGAGGTTTAACCCACTCAGCCACCCAGACGCCCCTGAGCTGTGTGCTCTTAAAGAAATTGTTACTCCTGCCCGGAATTTCAGTCTTCTTACTTGAAAATGGGGGCTAGTCCTAGGAGACCATTCAGACGTGTGAGGATTGGACTTGATTGCTGTTTGGGGTACCTCTGGTAGGGAGTGCTAGAAACCAGTCACCTCAGTTGCTTCTGGAGAAAGGAGCAAGTTTGACTTAAACAGACATAACTCAAATTAAATTTTTACTTATCAAAGAGGACTTCAACCACCTGCACTTTGACCTCAGTCTGTACTTTCTAACAAATTAAACTCTTCTTTCCAGATTACCTTTTGACTCAGGCAAAAGACCCTGTGGGCAAAGCACCTCCTGACTGAACAGAAACTACCCCTCAAGCAATAGTAACGACTGCCCTGATGTAGCAAGACCCTGTGTGACTGACTTCAAGGCAATGTTCCACCTGACCTTTACTCCACCCCCCACTCCCCCCCCATACTCACTGACCTTTGTCCCACATTTTCTTTATATAAGCCTGGAAATATTTTCAACACTTTGGAGACTTTGAGATGCTAGTCTGCTGTCTTGCTGGTGTTGGCCTCACTGAAATAAATTCCTTTCTCATTTACCACCACTTGTCTCTCTACCTTTGGATTTTATCAGCAGTGGGTGTCTGAACCTGATCTGTTTGAGACCCCAAGAGCCGGGTGCCCTTGCACACCTTTGCCCCAGCTACATTTACTTTTTCAAAAAAGTAGTAAGTAAAAGTTTTTCTTAAAAAATGCATTCTCATATAGTAAAACACTCAGCAAATTATAGCAAGACTAGAATAGGAGACTTGGAGAACAGTGTTTGGACTCCACACACCCATATGTACAGAGGGTCTGGGAGTCACTAACCATTCCTACTGATCACCTAGAGATCCGAGAGATCACCCCCAATCTCTGATGCAGCAGATTTGGGGAATGAGGGTTGTGGTCCTGGAATCATAATTAGGGTCCCACAAGTGGAAGGAAGCTCAAGAAAAAGTAATTTATCCTCCCAGAAATAGGGGCAAAATGACCAACAGACCTATCTGGTTTGGAAGTTCTGGAGCCAATTTTCCCCCGATAAGCAGAATACCATATTCCCTGCAAACATCTGGTTTTGCCAATTAGTCAACAGATACTTATTGACTGCTGTTCTCAGATGGTCACAAATGTGACTGATACAGATCTCTCCCAGTTTGGAGGCAAGGTAGCTAATGACATGGAAAGTGATGAGTTTTCAAGAAAAAGTAATACTGCCCAGGGGTCGGGGAGGGAAGAGAGATCTCTCTTCCCTCTTGAAGAGAGAGTTACTTTTTCTTGAAAACTCATCACATTCTAACACACTATAGAATTTACTTATTCATTATTATTATTATTATTATTTTTTGCCTGTATCTCCTTCCATTAGAATCTAAAACACATGAGGAAGAAGATCTTTGCCTGTTTTGGCGGTTATTTAGCTCAAGAACTTGGAACTGTATCTAGCACGCAGTAGGTACTCAATAAACATTACAGTAAATGAATAAGGGCTACTAAGACCAACAGACTGCAGAAGTAAGAAAAAATACCACACACACCCTGGGTAAGCCTGGGCTAGGGAAAAAGAGATAGCTCTAAGTTGGATTTCAGTTTAGATTTAAATTGGACTAAATATTTTAATGCTTGAAAATGAGGTATAAGAAGGAACAAAAAGATAAGGAGTATATCCAAGGGCATACAATCCTCTGGGTGAGGAAGAGAAAGTGGACATAGTGGGTCTGAATATCAGCGGCAGGAGGAAAAAAAAATACAAAGCTACTGTCTGACTGTAGGCCATCAACCCCAGCCTACTTAGCATCTCCATTATTGCTGCCACCATATGGTTAGGTAGGGTATACTGGGATCCCTCAAAAAGATCCCTGAGATGGGCAGAAGGGAAAGCTTTGCAAAAGAAGACTTAAAAGCTGAGCCTTAGTACCACTGAGCCCTCAGGCCAGGAAGAGGCAAAGTGGGTGAACAAAGGGACCACCTCCTTACACCACACACAAAAATAAATTCAAAAGTGGATCAGAAACCCAAATGTGAAACCTGAAACCATAAAAATCCTAGAAGAGAACACAGGTAATAACCTCTCTGACATCAGCTGTTGCAGCTTTTTTTAGATATGTCTCCTGAGGCAAGGGAAACAAAAGCAAAAGTAACCTATTGAGATTACATCAAAATAAAAAGCTTCTGCACAGCAAAGGAAACAAAAAAACTAAAAGAGAACCAACTGAATGGGAGAAGATATTGGCAAATGACATACCAAAAAAAGGGTTATTACCAAAAATACATAAAGAACTCAAACAAATCAACACCCAAAAAATAATCCAATTAAAAATTAAAAATTAAAAAAATAATAATCCAATTAAAAAAAAAGACGTGAACAGACATTTCTCCAAAGAAGACATACAGATGGCCAAAAAATACACGCTCATCATCACTTATCAGGGAAATGCAGATCAAAACTGTAATGAGATATCCCTCACACCCATCAGAATGGCTAAAATCAACAACACAAGAAACAATAGGTGTTGGTGAGGATGGGGAGAAAAAGGTAAAGGAACCTTCCCGTGCTGTTAATAGGAATGCAAACTGGTGCAGCCACTGTGGAAAACAGTATGGAGTTTCTTCAAAAATTTAAAAATAAATCTACCTTAGGAACCAGCAACCACACTACTGAGTATTTACCCAAGGAATACAACAGCACTCATTCAAAGGGATACATGCCTCCCTATATGGATAGCAGCATTTTTACAACAGCCAAGACATGGAAGCAGCCCAAGTATCCACAGCTAGATGGATAAAGATGTGTTCATAGAGTGGAATATTATTCAGCCATAAAAACGAATGAAATCTTGCCATTCGCAATGACATGGATACAGCTAGGAAGTATCATGCTAAAGTGAAATAAGTCGTTCAGAGAAAGACAAATACCACAGATTGCACTCATATGTGGAATTTAAGAAATGAAACAAAGAAGCAAAGGAAAAGAGAGAAAAATAAACCAAGAAACACATCCTTAACTACAGAGAGCACACTGATGGGTTACCAGAGGGGAGGTGGGGGGTGGGGAAGGGGTGAGACAGGTAATGGGGATTGAGGACACATGTGGTAAAAGAACACGGGGTGCGGCAGGCAAGTGCTGAATCACTATATTGCAAACCTGAAAAGAATACGACACTGCACGTCAACTACCTGGAATTAAATAAAAACTTACCAAAAGAGGGAAAGGAATGGGGTGAAAAGTGTGAGAAGGAGAAAGAGATAGGAACCTGAGAGTAGTGGGCAGGGGTCCTGGCAGAGACTGGAGAGGGGTGGAGACCCAGGGAGGGGCTGCTATGCAAGGTATCCCCAGCTTCAGTCTTTCCATCTGTCAAGTGGAGAGAGCCTAATGCCTTCTTCTCAGGATTTGAGTGAGAAATGGGTTGGTTCTGTTTTCCCCAATGTGGGTTTTGCAAGGTGATTTTGGTTGAGCAGCGTTCACGTTCATGGTTCTTTTGGTGCATATTGGCAAAAAAAAGAAAAGAAAGAAAATGAACAGAACGTCAGACTCATCTTCTAATGCATGTATATATTGCTTAGGGCAAAGATGCTTTCTTTTAAAGAGGATTTGATTTACAGCGCAGATGGCGTGTGGAGAGAGTCACAATCCCAAAGGCAGCATGGGAGGAGTGAAGGTGGGGAATAAGAGAGTGAAAGGACCTCAGCAGAGCATGTAGCACAGTGCCAGGTTGTCAATAGAGGGATGGTAGCCGCTCTTGACTTCTAGGGCTGGGGCTGCTGGTGGGGAGGTGTGGATTGCTGGTGCCTGGCTCCCAACCTTTCAGCAGCCTCTGGGAGTTTGGCCTTTTTCCTTTCAAAGCTGAGCTCGGCTGAGGCAACTGTGGAGAGTTAGCTTGGCAGGGGTGGGGGTTGGTCAAGGGCATCAGGGGGTGCAGAGGGGGTTTGAGGCAGAATTGGGGAGGGTGGACAGGAAGGGGTGAGGGTGGGCGGGCCTCCCCACACCCTGCTACCACCCTTCATCATCACCCACCCTTCAGGCTTATGCTGACTGAAGTCTGGACAAAGGACCTCTCTGATTACAGCTGGAGAAGAACAGAATGGTGCAGCCCAGGGCCTTAAAGGAGGAGAGGCCAGGGATCATCTGTCCTGCATCTAAGACTGAGTCTAAGAGAATGGAACAATGTAACCACAATGACACAGTGATGTCAGGAGCCACTTCCCCCAGGTAGCATTTCCATTCAAGCCCCTGGCTTGGAAGGAACTGACATGTGGGGGGCTCATTAGGAATTCTAGCAGTGTCTAAGGCATGACTCCAAACCTCACCCCAAGAGCACTAATGAGGTTGCAGAGTCAGACCTATCAAGTCTGGGGTAAATCAGCAAAGCCCAGGAAGGCCACAAAGACAAAAAACTTAAGACTTAAAGACAAAAGACTTAAGAACAAGTAAACCATTTTGACAAGTTTTTTTTTTTTTTTTAAGGGCTATTAAAACTTTAAGGATCACTCCTCTGCCATAAACCTTTAGTGGCTCCCTAGTACTCCCTGAAAACAAAACTCCAGTCATCCTGAACTGCAAATTGCTTAACCTCTTTGATCTACCTGTAAAATGAGAATGTCATCAGTACTGTTCAACATGAAGGTTGACAGTTAAAATATACACAACTGTACCTGACTGTAGCTGGTTGCTCAGTGTGCTGTTCTTAGAAACACTAACTTATCTCTCCCCTCTCAGGGCCTTTGCACATGCTGTATCCTGTGTTCAGAATGCTGGGCCCCAATCTTTTTACTTAGTTTACTTCCACTTTCCTTTCAATCCCAGTTCACCAAGGACCTCCTTACGGAAGGTCTCCTGCTACCCTGAGTCCTCCCAGTCTTAGTCAGTCCCCACAATCTATGTTTAACTAAACTCTTTCCTTCATGGAATTTATCACAGTTGTGCATTATTTGCCTTACTCTCTGATGAATAACATCAACCTCCCCACTCAACTGTAAACTCTGCAAGGGTAGTGTCATGGGTTGAATCATGTCCCCTCAGATTCCTATGCTAATGTCCTAATCCCCAGTACCTCAATATGTGGTTGGAATTTGGAGATGGGGCCTTTGAAGAAGTGCTTAAGTTACAGTGAGGTCCTCAGGCCCTCATCCAACCTGACTGGTGTTCTTATAAGAGGAGATCAGGAGACAGACAGGAGACGGAGGAAAGATCATGTGAGGACACAGAAGACGGCTGTCTACAAACCAAGGAGAGAAGCCTCAGAATTAAACTAACCTCACTGACACCATGATCTTGGACTTCCAGCCTCAAGAACCAAGGAAATAAATTTCTCTTGTTAAAGCCTCCCAGTCTATGGTACTTTGTCATGGCAGCCCAAACAGATTAATACAGGTACTGACTGGGTTGACTTTTGCTTATTGTTATATTTCCGGAGCCCAGCACTGAGTAGGTGCTCAATAAATATTGATTGGTGGCTGAATGGAGGTCCTGTAGGTTGGCTAAGTGGCACTGAAGATCACGTTGAGTTTCCATCTGCTTCATCTCTGCATGGCTGGTGTCAGAGGCCCAGAGCTACTTCTTTCCGTTTCAGGGCCTGAGATGTGGTTTTGGGTCCTTGCATCTTTTGTGGTGGGCACAACATAATACATTAGTCTTCAGCAGATGATTGTTGGAGGCAGAGTGTGGTTTGGGGGAATCGTTTCTTTAAGAAACTTTTTTCATTATAATAGTTATACATACTTACTGAGAAATCTTGGAAAATAGAGAAACACAGAGGAAAGAAAAAAAACTATCAACCACTATTTTCAATCCCCAGGAATACTTGTTTTAACATAAGTATTTCTTTTCAGGCTTTTTTTCCATAGTTTTTCCTTTACCATTCAAAGTTATGGTTCTCCACTACACATATATTATTTTTATTCTTTTTTTTTTTTTTTTTTGTCAGAGAGAGAGGGAGAGAGAACGAACACAGGCAGACAGAGGCAGAGGGAGAAGCAGACTCCCCGCCGAACAAGGAGCCCGATGTGGGACTTGATCCCAGGACGCTGGGATCATGACCCGAGCCGAAGGCTCAACCAACTGAGCCACCCAGGCGTCCCTATTATTTTTATTCTGCTTTAAACTTAATTTAGTTCAAGTATGCCCCAAGACCTATTTTTATTTATTTATTTATTTATTTATTTATATTTTTTTAAAGATTTTTTTTTTTAATTTATTTATCAGAGAGAGAGGGGGAGAGAGCGAGCACAGGCAGACAGAATGGCAGGCAGAGGCAGAGGGAGAAGCAGGCTCCCTGCCGAGCAAGGAGCCCGATGCGGGACTCGATCCCAGGACGCTGGGATCATGACCTGAGCCGAAGGCAGCTGCCCAACCAACTGAGCCACCCAGGCGTCCCCCAAGACCTATTTTTAAAGGTCACATAATACGTTACTGAGTTAAGCTACTACAACTTAGTCATTGTCCTACTGGCTGGACATTGGTTTTTTTTTTTTCTTTGTTGTTGTTATAAACAATGCTCCAGTACGTATCCTTGAATCCTTTATTTTCAGTAATTACTGAAGAAGGACTTTCCAGATGAATGGGTAGGACCAATTTTTCATGTCCCTGGATATGATTACCAAACGGCTTTATCAAAAGGGTCAAGTGGTGACTCCCCACGAGCAGTGAATTCGAGATCACAGGAGCCCTGACTTTATGGCGACCTGTCCTCAGAGGATCAGCTGGAAATAAGACAGTGGGCAGCTGCTGAGGATGCCTTCAGACAGAGGAGGGGGAAGTCAAGCCATCAAACATACACTAGGCTGGCAGGGGCTGCGCATCTGGGTTAGTGACATTCTTCTGCTCTCTTCCAGGGTCCTGCTCATTTGTAACTGAAAGTCTTCGATGTTCACAGGGTTGAAGGGATGATGCCCCAGACAAGGGCTAACCAGTGATCCCATCAGTTCCTCTTAAAGTTTCAGAGGCCTATGGGGCCTTTCGGGGGTTGCCTCTCATCTCCCCCCACTCTTGGATTCTCAATTTATTCCTTTGGATCTTTCCAGAAACCGTCTTGGGCAGTTCTGAAACAAAGGCCACCTAGTGACCATAAAACAAAAACAGTTTGAAATCATTTCCTAGAAGGACTTCTGACCTGAAAGAATCATTACCCTCTGCCACTCTGTTGAAAGTGTCCATGACTCATAGTTTTCTCTAAATGGCAATGACCAAAATGGCCAGGGTCTGGGGCACATGATCTTGCCCACAGAGATTCAGCCCCGCCCCTCCACACCCCCATTCTCCCACCCGCCTGAATCTGATGTCTGTCACTTCTTAGAGTAGGAACAAACTGGTTTGGGGCGGGCCCAGTGAGGAAACAGGGAGAAAAGGCTGAAGGAGAAGCTCTGTTATTTGTACCTTCATCACCCACACCCCTCAGCCCCGGGGCTTGGCCCTGACTGAGAGCAGATGCAGTGTGTGCTCAGGTGATTTCTCAGCTCCTCAAGCCCTAGAACCCCTGATGTTTACCTTCCTGGGATACTTGTATGGAGCAGTCACCCTTTTCACATGCTTCTGGAGCTCCTGAGTTAGTTTCTCAGGATCTTGAGAGGAGTAAGATGGAGAAAGGACAATAAAGGCCTTCACCACCTGCCAGAAGAAAACAAAACAAACCCTCCCAAACCAGAAAGAATCAATCCCTTTATAACAACTTATTTCTCCTTTTGCCAGCCAAGCATGAAAGTTCTGCCAGTGCCTCTGGCTCAGCCAGAAAAATGGACAACATCATTTTTTTCCCCTATTGTCTCCATTCCAGGACCAACTATTGGAAGCACTGACTTTTGTAGACTGATTCCTGGATCCTACCTGTTGCCCAAACTGCTTCTCTTTCCTAAAATAATACTGTAAGCAGCCAAGGGGCTTCTTTTCTGATGCAAATACTCTGTGGAAAGAGAAGCTTCACAATTTCCCCAGGGTCCCTTACTTCCAAGTCTCTGTGACTGGAAAAGTACCTGGCAGAGATTTGGACATGCAGGACTGGGAATAATGCACTGAGGGGAAGTGGGTATTTCTGAGCCTGCATGTATACGTGTTTCCAGCCAGCAAACATTTTGCTGCACAGCTTCCATGCCACATGTCCTGAGGGACATTCTGTTACCTTGGCTGTTACTGCCTGAGCCTTTCTTAGCAGGCTGCCTCCCATTAAGAAGGAAGAGTCCTGACACACTGCAACCTGACACATGGTTTCTGATAGGAGTGGAAGAGGTCAAAGGCCAGTAGGTTGCTAACCCACCCCAACATATAGCTCTGTCAAGGTGGGGGTTCACCATCCTTGCATGCTTCCCAAAAGCGGGCATCTCACTACATTTCATGTTCAGATAGATCTGGTGATTGGGAAAGGCTCTCTCTGACTGTTAAAACTATTAAACATGTTCTGACTACTATCAATGCACCAGGCTCCATTCTGAGTATATGCAGATTAACCACACACACCCATCTGTCACAACCCAAGCTAACTTGCGATATACAATGCGAGGTATACTTTTCCAGGTGTGATTTCTCCAGAACATATATGGGGCTCCCACCTCCCTTGTTCTAAATCATTGGCCTCAAATTTTAACAGGCATCAGAATCACTTGGATAGGGGCTTCTAGTCAAAATGAAGAAGGCCTGGGCTGCATCCTCAATCACTCTCATTCAGCAAGACTGACTTGAGGTCTAGAAATCTGTATTTTAAACAAGAATCCCAGATGATGCAGCTGTGAGTAGTCTAGGGCCCTGACTTAGAGACCCACTCCTTTGCCCTGGTGCTTCTGAGAACACACATAGCCTGATGTTGTACTAACTTTCGTAAGGTAACTACACTATACTGTAGGGATATGTTGGATTTGCCAGTGAAAAGCTTCATTTCTCCCACTCTGTCTACTTCTCTGAGACCGATGGGAAGGAATTTGCATTTCTCCTGGGAGAGGTCAGCTTATTAAATTTGGCTCACGCTTCTGATACAGCAGGGTCATGCTGGATACTTATTCTGTCATCCCTTAAGATGGATATTCCTCTCAGGTTAGCACTGTCAGCAGCCATGTGTGCTTGTTATATCCTCATCTGCAAATGGGAAAGGGCTCTCCATCGGCCAGGACAAAAGTCAGAGACTGAACCCACTGCCAAGCTCTCCTGTCTAATGTCCACCTCTTTTGGACCCAGTTCCAGGTCCATTTGACACGAAAGTGATGGTATCCTCTCCTCGTGTCCCTCTCAAGAGTCGGCCTCTAAAGACATGACATTAATGCTTAACCGAAAGGAATGTGTGGCATTTCAGACTTTGTAGTACCCATGTGGAGTGAGATAGGGGGGAATGTGGGTCTTCCAGCTCACTCTGCTGGGTTTGAACAGGTAAAGAACCAGGAGGCAATGTTCTTGGCTGGACTGTTACCTCCCCTCTGATGGGGTCCGGACTGCTGACCACTGCAGCCTCCAGAACAGCAGGGTGCTCAGCAAGGGCATTTTCCACTTCAACGGGCCCAATCCGGTAGCTGGAAGAGAAAAACAAACTCTTCCAAGTGACCCCCCCCCCCACACACACACACAAAGCTTCAAAGGGAGAAGGAAAGAGCAGACAGCTTGACCTTGAGGAATTAATCACATCGTCATTTCTTCCCGAGAACCAAAAGTAGCCCTCCTTGTCCTTGTGGGCTCGGTCCCCCGTGATGTAGAAGTCCCCTCGTTCTGATGCCTCTGTCTTCTCAGGATTGTTCTGGAAGACAAAGTAAACACATGAAGGGCCATCTTCGAACAGCCACTCAAGCCAGCTCTGGCCTTCACAGGCCCATGCAGGAGGCTGGGGACCTATAAAAGCAGTTCCCAAAGACCATGCAGGCCAGAATTTCCCACTGGACTAGGAGTTGTGAATTTATACACTTTCTCTCTCTTAAATAGAAGGAGATGCCCGGAAATGGTTAAGGACAGCCACTTGCTACCATTCCTTGGAAGGGTCCAAGAAAGCATAGTTAAATGTAGGACAGTGGACACAGGGTCACTGGCTCTATTTTTTAAGATAAAAGAACATACTGATATTCTTTGTGCTTAGGAATCCTTGAAGGTAGGAAGAGAGCAGTTGGCCAAAAGGCAAGAATCGAGGAAAGACGAAAAGCTAATCAAACTCTGATTCTCAAAACTTTAAAGAAGCTACTTGAAACAAACAAACAAAAACAAAATTACAGCTGCGTGCAACTATCCCGGTGTGTCTCAAAACCATTATGCTGAGTAAATGAAAGCAGACAAGGAGTTAAGATGGTGGGGGATCAGGGGAACCTCAAGTTTGTCTCGCCCCTCAGATATAGCTAGATAGTAATCCAAACACTCTGAACACCTGAGAAATCAATCGGAGTTCTGAGAGAAGAAAAACTCCAGTCTACAAGTAGAAAAGTGACTACCTTTTGGTAGGTAGGTGATGCAGAGACTTGAACTTGGGGAGACATAGCTGTGGATCCAGTGGCAGGGAGGGAACCCACAGGTGGAGGCTACCACAAAGCATTATAAGCAGCAAGGCACAAAACTGGAACTTTTAGAAGTCTGCTACCATGGATATGTGCCTGGCTTAAAGGTGCTCAGGTGGCAAAGCAGGGCAGAACTCACATGGTCTCTCAGGATCCCCTGGTCACAAGAAGGACAGATGGCACCTAAGTACTGCATTGTTTCCAGGCACAGGAGCGTAGAAGGTGGCTGAAAACAGCCAGTGCAGGTGCTGGCTTTCTGCTCTGTTTTGCCATAAACTGTGAATCGCTCTGATAACTATGAAACTGTGACCGCTTTCCTGGTACAGGCCTGGCAAACAGCAGAAGCATAGGGAGACACTCCCCCACCCTCCTCCCCAGTGCTCCAGGGAGAACAGCACAGTCTGACCTGCAGGAGTCCCTAAAATGTAGGAGTTTTGAAATTCAGTTGTGTGCCAGAGATTTAAAAAAAAAAAAACAAAAACCCCAAATTCTCAGAGACAGGCAGGGTAAATGTAGGGTTCTGATGGAAACCAGGGATACAAGAGTAACTGCTCTTCCGTGAGGGCTCACTGAAGAGTGGGGGGGCATGAACTTTCAACTGCAGGACTAGAAGGTGGGGGGCTGTCCTAGTCACTCTATATGCATCATCACTGAAAGGCTTCAGGGAGAAAAAGAGCACCACCTGGTGGAGTCCAGAGCCTCTAACACCAACCCCCGCCTCCCATTTGCAATCTGGAGGCCCATATGCACTAAGGCAAGTCCATCTGAGAATCAGTGCAACAGGCCTCTCCCCCAGAAGACCTGCACAAACAACTCACTCACACAAAGTCTACTGATCATAGAGGGCTGCAAAGCTTCAGCTCTAAGGGAAAATAGTGTCTAGACTCCTTTGTACTTTTATTCTTTATTTTTAAAATTTTTTTCATTTATTTTCTTATTTTTTCAATTATTTTAAAAAATTTATTAATTTCTAAAATTTTTGTTTTCATATATACTACATATATACTATTTTTTTGTTTACTTTCATTGTATTTTTTTTCTTTCTTATTTTGGGATCTAGATTCTTTTAATAAGCAGACCAAGAAACACCCAGGATCTAGTTTTTTTGTTTTGTTTTGTTTTGTTGTTGTTGTTTTCTTTTTTCTTTTTCTCTCTTCTTTTCATTTCTGGACAGAATGACGAGCTGGAGAAATTCACCCCAAAAGAAAGAACAGGAGATAGAACTCATGGACAGGGATTTAATCAATATAGATATAAGTAAGATGTCTGAACTAGAATTTAAAACAACAATTAAAAGGATACTAGCTGGGCTTGAAAAAGGCATACAAGATCCTAGAGAATCCCTTACTCCAGAGATAACAGAACTAAAATCTGTTAGACCAAAATTTAAAATGTTGTAACTGAGATGCAATTCCAGATAGAGGCCATAAAAAGGAGGATGGATGAATCAGAGGGCTGAATCAGTGATACAGTAGACAAAATTAAGGAAAATAATGAGTTGAAAAAAAGAGGGTAAGAAAGGTGATGGACCATGGAGGCAGATTTAGGGAACTCAGTGACTTATTAAAACATTGTAACATTCATATCATAGGAATCCCAGAAGATGAAGACAGACGGAAAAAAGGGCAGAAGGTTTATTCAGACAAATTATAGCTGAAAACCTCCCTAATCTGAGGAAGGACCAGATATCAAAATCCAAGAAGCACAGAGAACTCCCATTCAATTCAACAAAAACCGACAACCACCAAGGCATATCATAGCCAAATTCACAAAATGCACAGACAAGGAAAGAATCCTGAAAGCTGCAAGGGACAAGGGGTCCTTAAGCTAGAAGGGAAGACAGAACCTAAGCTAGGTTCTTGGCAGATCTGACCACCAAAATATGGCAGGACAGAAAGGACTGCAAGAATATATTCACCATGCTGAACAGAAAAAAATATGCAGCCAAGAATTCTTTATCCAATAAGACTGTCATTCAGAGCAGGAGAGATAAAGAATATCCTAGACAAACAGAAACTAAAGTAGCTTGTGACCACTAAACCCCTGCAAGAAATTTTAAGGGGGACTCTTTGCTTGGAGAAAAAAAGACCAAAAGCAACAAAGACTAGAAAGGACCAGAGAACATCACCAGAAACACCAATCTACAGATAACAAAATCGCACTAAATTGGTATCTTTTACTAATGACTCTGAATGTAAATGGACTAAATGCTCTATAACGAAAAGGCATAGGGTATCAGGATGGATAAAAAAATAAGACCCATCTATATGCTGCCTACGAGAGACTAGACCCAAAGACATCTGCAGATTGAAAGTGGAGGATGGAGAACCATTTATCAAGCTAATGGATGTCAAAAAAAAAAAAAAAAAAAAAGCCAGAGCAACCATACTTCTATCAAACTAGATTTTTTAAAAAAGATTTTATTTATTTAATTGAGAGAGAGTGAGAGAGAATGAGCAAGGAAGAGAGGCAGAAGGAGAAGCCAACTCCCCGCTGAGCTGGGAGCTCAAAACAAGGCTCAGTTCCAGGGCTCTGGGGTCATGACCTGAGTGGAAGGCAGCTGCTTAACTGACTGAGCCATCCAGGCACCCTGGCAAACAAGATTTTAAACAAAGACTATAATAAGAGATGAAGAAGGGCATTTTATTATAATTAAGCGATCTAGCCAACAAGAAGATCTAACAATTGTGAATATTTATGCCCCCAACATAGGAGCATCCAAATATATAAAACAATTAATAACAAACATAAAGAAACTCAGCGATAATAATACAATACTAGTAGGGAACTTTAAGACCCCACTTACAGCAATGGACAGGTCATCTATGCAGAAATTCAACAAGCAAACAATGGCTTTGAATGTCACACTGGACCAGATGGACTTAACAGATATATTGAGAGCATTTCATCGTAAAGCAGCAGAATACACATTCTTTGCAAGTGCACATGGGACATTCTCCAGAATAGATCCTATACTAGAGACAAATAAGCCCTCAACAAGTACAGAAAGGCTAAGATCATACCATGCCTATTTTCTGACTGAAACACTACAAAACTTGAAATCAATCATAAGAAAAAATTTGCAAAGACCACAAGTACATGGAGGTTAAAGAATGAATGGGGGATGCCTGGTGGCTGAGTCAGTTAAGTGCCTGCTTTCAGCTCAGGTCATAATCCCAGGGTCCTAGGATGGAGTCCCACATCAAGCTCCTTGCTTGGCAGGGAGCCTGCTTCTCCCTCTGCCTGCCGCTCCTCCCCACTTGTGCTTGCTCTTTCTCTGACAAATAAATAAATAAAATCTAAAAATAAGAAAAGAATAAATGGGTTAATCAGGAAGTTAAAGAAGAAATTAAAAAACACAAGGAAGTGAATGAAAATAAAAACACACCAAATTTGGGATGCAGCAAAGGCGGTCCTTGAGGGAAGTATACTGCAATACAGACCCACCTCAAGAAGCAAGAAAAATCTCAAATACTTAACCTAACCTTACACCTAAAGAAGCTAGAAAAGGAATAGCAAATAAAGCCTAAAGCCAGCAGAAGAGAGGTACTTGGGTGGCTCAACCAGACAAAGACCCCCACAAAAAAGGAGAATTACCAACCAGTATCCCTGAAGAACATAAATGCAAAAATTCTCAATAAAATACTAGCAAATCAAATTCAATAGTACATTAAAATAATTATTCATCATGATCAAGTAGGATTTATCCCTGGGCTTCAGGAATAGTTCAGTTTGTGCAAATCAATCAACATGATAGACCACATTAATAAAAGAAAAAGTAAGAACAATATGATCATCAGTAGATGCAGAAAAAGTATCTTATCCAAATACAGAATCCTTTCCTGATAAAAACCCTTAACAAACTAGGGATAGATGGAACATACGTCAACATCATGAAGGCCCTATACGGGAAGATCCACAGCTAGTATCATCTTCAATGGGAGAAAAACTGACAACTTTCCCATGTGGTCAGGAACAAGACAAGGATGTCCACTCTCACCATTACTAGTCAACATAGTACTGAACATCTTAGCCTCAGCAATCAGACAACAAAAAGAAATGAAAAGCATCCAAACTGACAAGGAAGAAATAAAACTTTCTCTGTCTGCAGATGACATAATACTCTATGCAGAAAACCTGAAAAACTCCACCAAAAAATTGCTAGAATTTGCACACAAATTCAGCAAAGTTGCAAGATGTAAAATCAATGTCCAGAAACCTGTTGCATTTCTATATACCAATAACAAAGCAGCAGAAAAATAAATCAAGGAATCAATCCCATTTGCAATTGTACCAAAACCAGTATGATACCCAGGAATAAACCTAACTAAAGAGTCTGCAAACTATAGAACACTTATGAAAGAAACTGAAGAGGACACAAAGAAATGGAAAAACATTACATGCTCATGAATTAGAAGAACACCGTTAAAATGTCTATACTACCCAAGGCAATCTACACACTTAATGCATTCCCTATCAAAATACCAACAGAATTTGCCACAGATCTAGAACAAACAATTCTAAAATTTGTATGGAACCACAAAACACCTTAAATAGCCAAAGCAATCTTGAAAAAGAAAAACAAAATGAGGTGTTACAATTTCAGATTTCAAGCTATATTAGAAAGCTCTAGTCATCAAGACAATACAGTAGTGGTACAAAAACAGACACAAATGGAACAGGGAACCCAGGAATGGACTGAAAACTATATGGTCAACTAATCTTCGATAGAGCAGGAAAGAATTTCTAATGGAAAAAGACAGTCTCTTCAACAAATGGCATTGGGAAAACTAGACAGCAATAAGCAGAAGAATGAAATTAGACCATTTTCTTACACCATACACAAAAGTAAATTCAAGATGGATGGAAGACCTCAATGCCAGACAGGAAACCATCAAAATCCTAGAGGTGAACACAGGCAGAAACCTCTTGGACTCAACTGTAGTGATTTCTTACTAGACACAATGCCAAGAAGGGAAACAAAAGCAAAAATGAACTACTTGGACTTCATCAGGATAAAAAGCTTCTGCACAGTGAAGGAAACTATCAACAAAACTAAAAGGCAGCCTACAGGATGGGAGAAGATATTGGCAAATGACATATGTGATAAAGCATTAGTATCCAAAATCTGTAAAGAACTTACCAAACTCAACACGCAAAAAACAAATAATCCAGTTAAGAAATGCGCAGAAGACATGAATAGATACTTTTCCAAAGAAGACATCCAGATAGCTAATAGAAACATGAAAAGATGCTCAACATCACTATTATCAGGGACATACAAATCAAAACCACAATGAGATAACACACACCTGTCAGAATGGCTAAAATTAATAACACAGGACACACCAGGTGTTGGTCAGGATGTGGAGAAAGGGAAACTCTTACACCACTAGTGAGAATGAAAGTTGGTGAGGCCACTCTGGAGAACAGGATGGAGGTGCCTCAAAAAGTTAAAAATAGAACTACCCTATGATCCAATAATTGAGCTACTAGGTATTTACCCAAAGGATACAAAAATACAGATTCAAGGGTTACATGCATCCTGATGTTTATAGCAGAATTATCAACAATAGCCAAACTATGGAAAGAGCCCAAGTATCCACTAACTGATGAATGGATAAACAAGATGTAGAGTGTGTGTGTGTGTGTGTATGTGTGTGTGTATGCCATATCCATGTATTTAGATATACATGAATATATGGTATGTATTTATAATGGAATATTATCAGCCATCAAAAAAATGAAATCTTGCCATTTGCAATGATATGGAGGGAGCTAGAATGTATTATGCTAAGTGAAATAAGTCAGTAAGAAAAAGACATACAGTATGATCTCACTCATATGTAGAATTTAAGACAGGTAACAGATGAATATAAGGGAAGGGGGAAAAGAATAAAAGGAGAGGGAAACAAGCCATTAAAATGACTCTTAACAAAAGGGAATAAACTTAGGGTTGATAGAGGCAGAGGGGGGATAGGCTAGAGGGATGAGGGACGTTAAGGAGGGCTTCTGTTGTGATAAGGAAATGGGTGTTGTATGTAAGTGGTGAATCACTGAATTCTACTCTGGAAACCAATACTGCACTGTATGTTAACTAAGTAAAATTTAAGTTAAAAAATAAAATAAAAAGTGAATTTAAAAGAAAGAACCAGGGGGTGCCTGGGTGAATCAGTCAGATAAGCATCTGCCTTTGGCTTAGGCCTGATCTCAGGATCCTGGGATCAAGCCCTATGTCAGGCTTTCTGCTCAGCGGGGAGTTTGCTTCTCCCTCTCCCTCTGCCTCTGCCTCTATCCCTACTTGTGTGCTTTCTCTCTCTCTGTCAAATAGATAAATGTCTTATTAAAAAAGTAACGAGGGGCGCCTGGGTGGCTCAGTGGGTTAAGCCTCTGTCATGATCCCAGGGTCCTGGGATCGAGCCCCGCATCTGGCTCTCTGCTCAGCAGGGAGCCTGCTTCCTCCTCCCTCTCTGCCTGCCTCTCTGCCTACTTGTGATCTCTCTCTGTCAAATAAATAAATAAAATCTTTAAAAAAAAAAGTAATGAGACACACAAAAATGAATACTTATAATCCTATTTACATAAAGTTCTTTTTTAAAAAGGCAAAAGTATTCTATTAGCAACAACAAATAATTTAGCAAAAGCTGATGGCTTGGGTATTGACTATTAGAGAGCCCAAGGGAACTTGCTGAGGTGACAAGAAGGTTCTATATCTTGATAGCAGTGGTGGTCACACAAGTGTATATAGGTGTCAAAAGTCACTGACCTATACGCTTGTCATTCTTGCCCATTGCTGTAGACTTAGTGGCATGAAGAAGTCACTCAATAAATAATGAATGAATAAATTATTCAGAAAAGTCAAGGATTTGCTATTGCTTACAAAAATGATTATAAGGAAATAGATTACAATTTTAAAATTACCTCTGCTTAATGTATTATTGCATTACTGTTTGGGTATTTAGTTTTGTTTTGTCTTTTAAAGATTTTATTTATTTATTTGAGAGAGAGAGCATGAGAGGGGAGAAGGTCAGAGGGAGAAGCAGACTCCCCATGGAGCAGGACTCAATGCAGGACTCGATCTCAGAACTCTGGGATCATGACCTGAGCTGAAGGCAGTCACTTAACCAACTGAGCCACCCGGGTTTTTTGTTTTGTTTTGTCTTTATTTTATTCTGGCTTATAAGTTTCTGTGACTTTAAATGAAATATGATGAAAGACTATCCCTCTTGTAGTTATAGAAAAGCCACAAAAATTCATTCTAAAAACGAATGGACTGATTTTCACTGTGTCTTCCAGTGCTGTAGCTGAGCGATGGCATCATATACACACCAGGTGGAATCCCTAATAAAGCCATGGTTCTTGACTTCGGCTCCACATAATCCACATCATAGGAAAGTCTGATCTCATCTATGATCTCAGTGGGGCCCGAGTAGCAGTCGTGCTTTGAAGCTTCCAAGGTGTTTCTAGTGTGCAACCAAAGCTGAAACCATGTCAGTAGAGATTTACAGAGAGAGTGTGGCAAAAACAAAGCCCATAATAAACACTCACTGAAGCAGGCATGAGGGAGAGGTCATTCCTGGATTATCACAGAAATTCAGACTAGAGTCCTTGGACATAATAAGCTCTGCCAGCTGACTCCTCTCCACATAAGACTTAAGATAAAAAGAATTCTGAAACTAGGCTCTGATACAAATTGCAGTTTGACTTTTGTGAAGTCCCTTCTCTTCTCTGAGCTTCAATTTTCTCATTGTTAGGGGCACCTGGGTGGCTCAGGCGGTTAAGTGACTGCCTTTAGCTCAAGTCATGATCTCGGGATCCTGAGACCCAGCCCCACATCGTGCTTCTTGCTCAGTCGGGAGTCTGCTTCCCCCTCTGCCTGCTACTCCCCGCTGCTTGTGCTTTCTTGTGCTCCCTCTCCCTCTCTCACAAATAAAGAAATAAAATCTTTTTTAAAAAATTGTCGCCATTGAAATGGTGGGGTGTCCCCTGTGTTATAAATTTGCACTCTCAGACATATCTGTGCTTAAATCCATGTCCTGGACACACTAGTTGCTTGACATTGGATAAGTCAATCTTCTCATTTCCTCATCAATAATAGTGCCAACCTACCTCATGCAGTTATTGTAAGGGTTAAACAAGTGTTTATAAATCTCAGAACACAATGCTCAGCACACAGAAATCACTGTGAAAATGGCATTCCCTGCCACTTACCAAATAGCAACTGAAGAAACAGAAGGGGCGGGTGGGCCTGACTCGGACAGCAAGATTCCCCTCTTGTCCTGGAGGCAGGATGTTGCCCTCATCATCCACGATCTGGCAGAGAGATCAGAGGGCCGTGCCTGGATATCTGTGCAGCCAGACCACCCCAGCAGCTGAGCCTGCTGTTGCTAACCAGGACATGCATTTTGCTCTCCTCTTTGAAACAAGCCTCACCAACAGTTGGGCAAGGCTGCCTACCTGCACATCGTAAGGTGGGGACGCTTTGCCCATGGATCCAGACTTGATTTTCATGCCTTTTGGATTGGCACAGATTAAAACCTGGAGAGAAGGCAGTTCCAGAAAGGTGGAGATGTATCCCTGTAGCTTCCTCCTTCCTGGTGCCCAGCTTTTCTCTCACTCTTCCTTCTGCCTCTCCTTCCCTTTCCTACTCACTCTTTCTCTCCCTTCCTTCTTCCTCCCTTCTCTTCTTTCCATAGTCAACAAACATTTATTGAATGTTATACTGGACACTGACACATAAAGAACCAAATGTGTCACTAAATCAAAAAACTCAGTTGACCCTTCAACTCTCTGCTGCCCAGATGGCTATGGGCAATACTGGGTAAGATCTTTGGGTCTGACCAGAGACAGAAAGAGGTTGTCCTGGTGGAGACAAATGGTACCCGAGGCCACGAGAGTAGGTTTTTTGGCTATGGTGTCCTTGTGAAATCATTTTATCAGCCAAAGGGGGAAAAAAAAAACTGATGGGATTTTGTTATCAGCTTCTCCCAGGGGACAGGGCAGTCCCTGACAGGTGTGGCAGCTGGGAAGGCAGAGGCTCTGAGAGCTGGTCATCTCCACCAAGTGGCTGAGGGCTTGGGTAGAGGTGACCTGTGGCAGGGACCCAGGCTCCGCTAGCACTCACTGTTTCAGACTGGCCATAGCCTTCGTGCAGCTCCAGGCCCACGTGGCTCTTCCACTTCTCTCTCACGTCAGGATTCAGTGCCTCTCCTCCAGTCAAACAGTGCCTCAGGCTCTGAAACTGGTACCTTTCTCAAGTGGAAAACAAGACCGCCTGTGTCAGGATCCCTGCACCCAACACTGTACCCCCAGTATTACTGCTCAGGTCTAGACATCTAAAGCCACTGGAGGATAAAGTCCAGGCTCTTATCACCTACTCCAAGTGCCCCATCCTCTGGCTTTGTAGGCATATTCCTCATGGGCAGGTAAATTTTTTAAAAAATCAATCTTACCTGATTTTGGAATAAAATCAGAACCTTGTATTGTAGGTTTTGGTATAACATAGTGAATCCTACCTGAACTGGCCAAAATCAGTTAAAAACAAAATGAAAAAAACAAAAACAAAAACAAAAACAAAATGATGATAAATTGGTTAGAACAACCACCTAGTTAAAAAAGATAAACCGATTACATGGGGCACCTGGGTGGCTCAGTTGGTTAAGTGTCTGCCTTCAGCTTGGGTTATGATCTTAGGGTCCTGGAACTGAACCCCACATCAGGCTCTCTGCTCCACAGGGAGTGTGCTTCTCCCACTCTCTCTGCCCCTCCCCTTCTGGTTTGTGTTCTCTCTCTCTCTCAAATACATAAATAAGATCTTTTTAAAAAGAAAAGATAAATCGTTACAAATTTAAAAGGTAGAAAGTAGTCCGGTAGGAATGAATCAGTTGCAAATTTGTAAGGCAGAAAGGAGCCCCATAAGAATCTGACAATTCTAACAAATGGGCCCCAAATTCCTACAGATATTAAATATGTTATAAAACCACCCCTCCATTCAACAGATTATCCAAAATGTAAAAAATGAGTGGTTGCAAATATATTTCAACAATTTTTCCCCTTTGGATAAACTTGGTTTGACTATTAATTAATACTATCTAGTAGCTTTCAACAAAATTGTTCTTAAATCATCCCGAGTTTGCTTACAGTTAAAATAATGATCTTGAAGTGTACACAAGAGATCAATGAATGGGATAAATTCTTAAAACAAAGAATTCAACAGGGGAATCATGTAAAAACTCCCCCTTAGGTTCTTCAAGGACAGATACATGCGATGAGCAAAGAGAACAGAAGAGGCAGACATAGATCAGTCAGTGAGTTACTGAAGAGTCATAGGTCTCTTTCCACACACCTCAGCAACTAGACTTGTCCTGCTATCAGATGTTGCTTTGGACGTACCCAGGATGGGAGCCACATGCACATAGTGTCTGGTTGCCTTCTGTGGGATACCCAATGACATTCACTCAGAGAGTGGCTGGATGGAGTTCATATGGGGCTGAGGGATGGAACATCTATTGTGGTGGGCTTGCTGGTCCCACCAGACCTCAGGCCCTGGCCACAAATCCCATTCCACAGGTGGCTAACAATTACCCAACAATTTCTCCATCCTCACACAAGTAGCAGACATATTGCTGAGAGAATGGCCTGTGCATGTATGATGGAGAGACAGCCCACCTCAAGTGCTAAAATTCCAGACTATCTTAAATCTATCCAATTCCATCTGGATACAAATTCTTGGGTAGGGAGTGGTGGTACAGAGGATTTTTATGGGGCATGTGCAAAGGATATAGATGTGTATGCTTCAGCATGTGTGTGTATGTGTGTGTGTGTGTGTGAGATAGAGGACCACAGATATATATAATATTCCAGATATGTATTCTATATGGAGAGAAAGAATCACAGACGTATGTGTATATGTATGTGTGTGTGGACATATATAGAGAGAAAGAGAGAGAGAGAGAGATGAGACAGGGACAGAGTGAGAGAAACAGAGTCGGTATGAGAGGGTGGGTGTGCATGTGGGCATATACTGCTGTATATTCACATATTTAGGTCCCCAAAGCACCAGACGGATGGGCTGGCTGTACCTGGTGAGATCCTCCTGTACCAGCAGCCGGAAGATGGTGGGAACACAGCAGAGGGTGGTGATCGGGTACCTGGAGAGAGTCTAAGCAAAAACAAAGGACAGAAGATCTCAGAGGTACTGGGGTGGGACTTCATGGAGATGGAGCAGGGAAACTGGATTTTAACTACTCTAAATACATCATATAAGTGAACCATACTGTATCTGTCCTTTAGTGGCTGGCTTAGGTCACTTAACATAATGTCTTCAAGATTCATCCATGATATAGCATGCGTATTCCTTCTTTTTAAAGGCTGAATAATATTCCATTGTATGTATGTGGTACATTTTGTTTATCCATTTATCAGCCAACGGGACTTGGGTTGCTTCCACCTTTGGGCTATTAGTAATAATATCGCTCGGAACACGGATATACCTAGCTGACATCTTGACCACAACCTCATGAGAGGCCCTGATTCAGAACTAGCTATTAGGCTGCTCCCAGACTCCTGACCACCAGAAACTGAGATAATAAATATTTGTTTTAAGCCACTAGGTTTTGGGGTAATTGACTACCATAGATAACTAATATACCATGTAAGGCCTGGGGGCAATAGAGGGAACAAGGCATATACTGGCTGATCAAGCCCTCAGTGAATAATGATGATGGTGAGCTTGACTGTGGCAAAGATAATCAACGTGTTAAGAACACACTCTGATTATGATTTTCACTGCAGTTTTGAAAAATAACTAGGGTTTTAACAGGAGCATAGGGAAGAAAGTGGTAGACGGAGAAGAACCCAATGCAGGAAAAAACAGAATATGCAGATATATGAAATTGTCTTATGTCTAAGGATCTAGTTAGAGGATAGGCAATAATTGAAGGTAGAAAGGTGGGCAGGAATCAGATTATAGAAGGTCCTGGGAGACATTTTGTTTGCTATCCATACCAAAGAAGCCTTATGGTCACTTATTCATGCCTTTTCTCCTGCAAATTCAAAACCTAAATTCCACTCATCTCATTTACACCAACACACAAGCCGTGTTTTTGTTTCTTACATTCAGAATAATCTTGGCATCAACTCTGGGCAGCTCATGCACAAAAATGCAAGATCCATTAGGCCAGGCAGAGAAGAGGGTCCAAGCTGCCTTAACCCAGCCAGTGTCAGACGTGTTCCAGAAGATGTCTGATTTGGTCAAGTCCACCCACCGCCTGCCAAAAATTAAAGAACGTCAGAACCCTCAGCAATGCTTCTACCTTTAAAAAGGATTACATTATCCATGTCACCTTCTTTGGAACCTCTCCCATAGCGAGTACTCACTTGTGGGTATGACAGTTATCAAATCTGTACAAGAACCATAGTCAGTCTTTGTCTCAACAAGCATTTATTGAGCATATTCTTGCTTTTTATGCCCTAAGGGAAGGATATAGAATTAAAAAAAAACAGATTCCATGCCTTCAAGAGTTCACAGTCTAGTGGGAGTGATCTATAAGGGGACACATAATCTCCATACAATGTGATGAGGGCACTTTCTTCATCCAATACTTCTGGACTTGGCATTAGAGTGTAGGAAAGAATGATTAGTCTTGCTTTGGGGGGCTTGTAGGTTGGTAAGTATAAACATCAAGGAGGCCCCTGGAGAACAAGCTTTCATAGGGTTAAACCAATAGCTTTATGCAATTACAGAGAATGGGCACCAAACCCAGAGAAAGAATGGAGATGGAATCTGAGAAATGCTTCCCCAGAGGAGGTGGGGTCTAAGCGAGATGTAATGATGCACAGGAGCTACACTGGGGAGGCAGAGAAGGAACCACATCCCAGGAAGGGGAAGCAGTACCTGCAAGCATAGAAAAGTGATCATGTTCTGCACTTGGATTTGGGGACATATGGTCTCTGGTCCTCAACCTACTCAATAGATGCTCTTCTTGGTCTTCTCCTCTGAGTTTTCCTTGCTTCTCCCTTTGTTGTGGAAAGGCCTAAGGCATTCAGTGCTGAGGCCTCTTCTCTTCCTAGTGTCCATTACTTTTCACCGATCTCATCCAATCTCATGGCATTAAGTACTACTTTACTGATAATTCCACCACGAATCTTTCCCACTAACTCTACACATGAATCTCCAACTGCCTCCCCAATATCTCCATTCTTAACTCAGGGTATGGAGATGTCCACCATGCGTCTCAAACTTACAGTGCCAAACACGGAGTCCTTGTGTTCCTCCCACCAGACAGTTTATCCCAGCCTCCCCGCTATCAGTTAATGCTTCTGGCTGCTTGGGCCATAAATCTTGGCATCATCCCTGACTCTTCACTTTCTCTCTTGCTTTATGTCAAACCCATCAACAGATCTTTCCAGGCCTATGTTCAAAATACATTCAGAATCTTAGCTCCTCTCACTCCCCCTGGGGAAGCCTCCACCATTCCCTCTTAATGCACTGGCCTCTGAAGTCAGTCTCTGCTTCATCTCTTGCCCCCTACAGTTGATTCTCAACACAAACTCATGAGATAACCTTAAAAAAAAAAAATCAGATCAAGTCACTGCTCAAAAACTCCACTGTACTTCAGAAAATTAAACATAGAATCACCATACAACCCAGCAATTCCACTTCTGGGAATATAGCCAAAAGAATTAAAAGCAGAGTTTTGAATAGATGCTTATATCCCCAAGTTAATAGCAGCACTAGTCACAACAGCCAAAAAGTTGGGAAGCCTCCCAACTGTCCATCCATGAGCGACTGGATAAACTGCATTGGAATGTCACATATATGGGACTACTGTTGAGCCTTAATAAGAAAGGAAATTCTGACACATGCTACAAAATGAATGAAACTTGAGAACATTACACTAAGTGATATAAGTCAGACATAAAAGGAAAAATATGTATAATTCCACCCACAGGCAGCTCCCAGAGTAGTCAAATTCAGAGACGGTAAACAGAATGATGAGTGTCAGGGCAGACGTGAGAGGGAATGCCAAACTCTTGTGTAATGTGTATTATGTAATACACATGGATTCAGATTTGCGAAATGGAAAAAAGTTCTAGAGATGGATGGTGGAGATGATTGCAAAACAATGTGAATGTCCTTAATTACACTGAAGTTTACAAATAAAAATGGTTAAAATGGTAAATTTTAGGTGAAGCATCTCTTACCACAATTAAAAACAAAAATAAAACCAAAAAACCTCCCATGGCTTCTCACCTCGCTCAAAGTAAAGCCCAAAGCCTTCAGATACTACTGGATTTGCCACTTTGTTAGCTCTCTGACCTCAGTCTTACCACTATGTCCCTTACTCACATTCCTCCAGCTCACTCCCTACTTTCTGTTCCTTGGACCCAGCAGATGAACTGTCCCTTGGTACCTTCCACTGGCCACAAAACCCAGTCCGTAGCTGGCCTGGGAGTGCTCAACCATCTTGGGCGCTCCAGTGGTGCCACTTGTGAAGTAGATGGCCAGAGGGTCTTGACTCTTGGTCCTCACACAGTTGTGCTCTGTGGATGCCTCGCTGTAAGATATAAAAATCCTCGGTAGCATTACAAGTAGTAAAAAGAGTCGTAATAATAATAATATTTATAACAATACTGGCCACCATTTTAATAGATACTACCATGAGGCACTGTGCTGGATGCTCTAGCTTGCATCTCTGAGGCCTACAATGACCTTCCAGGGTCAGTACAACCATCGTTAGCAGCCTTTGTAAATAAGGAAATGGAGGCTCAAAAATGGTGCAGTAACTCTGTCTGAAGTGCCTGTGCTCCTCCACTAGAGCAGGAGGACCTTCTGGAAGAACATGCCCGTTTCCATGCCTGTGCTTCTTCACACTGGGCCACAGCCTCACCCCCACCTCAATTCCCCATAGTTTAGGGCTGAAGGGTTTCCTCAATTCAGAGATTTGTGATCTGGGCAATTCCTAAAGTTCTGTGATCTGGAGAATCTTCTCTCCAACTGGGTCTCAACCCTGGCTGCACCATAGGAACACATGGTTAGTTTTTAAAACAAATCCCATCGCTAATGCCCCACCCTAGAGAAAAACCAGAATCTTCAATGGTGGGCTAGGCATTGCAATTTTTTTGTGGGAGTGGTTTTATTTTTTGCTTTTTGTTTTTGAGAGAGTGTGTACTTGAAGTGGAGGGGCCAAGGTTGGGGAGGTGGTGGGAAGAGGGAGAGAGAGAATCTTAGGCAGACTCCATGCCCAGCACAGAGCACAACAAAGGGCTCCATCCCACAACCCTGAGATCATGACCTGAGCTTAATCAAGAGTTGGATGCTTAACCGACTAAGCCACCCAGGCACCCCTGTGGGGTTTTTTTGCTTTTTTCTTAAAGCTCCTCAGGGAATTCTAAAGATAGCTGAAACTGAGAATCACTCAGCTAGGCCAACCTGACAGCTCATCAGAATCATCTGGGCAGATCTTTTACAACACAGAGTCCCGGGGCCTTTGCTCAGCTATATCCTGTTAAGTCAGTCAGATGGGGGACCTTGGAACCTGAATTTAAAACAGCACCCAAAGATAAATAGCTAAATAAAATTTTAAAAAGAGAATTTTCCATAATTTCATGGTAGAAAGTTTACTTTCTAGAGTAGTCAAGAATAATCTGAAGAGTATTTACCATGTCCATGCAAACTTCGAAATATATCTTTTGTACCTAACTTTATTACCTACACATGTTAAAATTTTCTGTTTCAGTTTCTGTTCCTAATCATTACACTGAAATATAATAATATATGATTAAAAAGTCATATTTTGGAAAATATAATACATTATTTATAATGCATGGTTATGGGTCTTATACTAAAAATTGGGACACATCTAAGAGAATGCAGCATATAGTCCTTTTTCAAATGAAGATACTAATAGGAAACAAATGTTGATATTAGTAAAGGAAAAATGAATAAATTAAATAAATTAAATAAAGTAGAACAACACCCAGGTGAATGTGAGGCAGTTGGTCTGTGGGACTTGTGACTTAATGGTGTAGACCCCTGGCAGGGTCCCTTTTCGCTTCTGCCTCTGATCAGGACAAAATCTCAAATTCCCAGGTAGGCTTCCACCAGGGCATTGCTCAAAGACAAAGGGCTTTTGGTTCTGTTTGATGTAACTGCCTGTTCGCATCTTATATAAGTCAGTTATCAGTTCTTCACCTGTAAAATTGGGTTAAAGTGCATTTCATAGGGTTTTTTCCAAGGATTAAATAAGATGATGTATGATTCATTATTGGGCTCTGAGCACCAAACACAACACTTAAAACAAAACAGGTCTTCATCACATCTGTGGTACATGAATGAATGTACGTAAACGCTTACCCAGCACTATGCCTAGCATACACTGAGCCCACAATGCATGGTAGCTATTATTATATTGCTAACTGATCACCTACTATGCCCTAAATGCATCATATGGGTTCTCTCGTTTACTTTGGGTCATAGCTCTGCAACCACTATCACCAATACTGAAGCAAATGATGCCCACAAAAACTAAGGATGATCGTAGTACTGCTCAGTGAGTGACTTTGAAGGATCTTAAGGTGGTCACCAGGATTAGGTCTCAGGTCCATCTGGGCCCTACAGTGAGTGCTCCTTTCTGGTTTACTCTCTCGCTGTAGTCAGTAATGCATTCCATCTCCTATTGTTTAAAGGGGAAAAGCCTTGGCCTCCTCTTCATGTTGTCCTTTAGAGAGCCCCAACCTACCGAAGGAGTTTCCTGAAGTTCATCCAGCCTGGCCGACTGCTGTCTGATACCAGTAGTTTGGACTGGAGGAAGGGACAGTCAGCGTTAATGGCATCCACCCGCGGAGCCAGGGAGTCAGTGGTGATAATGGATTTGGCCCTGGATGCCTGCAGCCGATATTTGAGGTCCTTCTCTGTCAGCTGAGAGACACCCGGGATCATGACAGCCCCTGGCATCAGAGAGAGAAGGGATATTTTTGGGGGGGCAGCAGGGGAAGACCCTTATGAAGAGGTCCAGACCAGATACCCCCATCAGAGACAGGAATAGGAAGAGATTAGAAAGGGGTGGAATGGCTGAACTGAAAAAGGTAACAATAATGATAATAATGAAATCCAGAATATGTTTATGGAGGAATTACACATGCTAAGAACTGTATGTGCATTATTTCACTTAATTCTCACAACTCTGGAGAGTAGGTGCTATTATTATACCCATTTTTCAGATTAAAACTGCAACAACGACAACTAAGACAGACACTTAGCCTTAATCAAATGGAATAACTTGCCCAAGATCACATGGTTAACATGCTGTAGAGCTGTGATAGTGAATCCAGGAGGTAAGCCTCGGGGTCCATTATCTCCAATATATTAAACTGCCTTAGACATGGCCTAGCTCTATGGTCTTCCCTGCCTGCATACAAAAGGCTACAACAAATCCTAGTGTTGAGAGTGGATCTCTTGAGGTGGGAGGCAGGAGGGTAAGTATAGTAGGTGGGAGCTCCAGCACTCCTGTAAGTTCAACCAAAGCCATTCTGAAGGAAGCTGAGTCCATCTTTTCTCAAGGAGAAGGGAAGAGTAAGCAAAAAGTAGGTACAAATTTTAGTCAGACACCTGAAAAACCGCCTGAGTATCTCAGAATGGAAGATGAAACACCCCACTGAAGCCAGCACTCTCATTTCACAGATGAGAAGAAAGAGATCCTAAAGGAATCAGTCAGCCTTCCATGGCCAGTGAGTGACACCAATAAACAAAGGAAGGGGCCAATCCCAAATGTTGTGGGAGCCAAACCAGAGTTCTTATTACTCTTCGCTTTATCTCCTAAACTTTTACAGGGTTTAAACCCCAACATGAACACTTTGGAAGCTGAACAGTGTTTCTTCAGTTCATCTCTCTGCTTTAGCTATTTTCAGAACAAGTTTGTCCCACCTGGAGATGTGCATGGTGCTTTCGGAGCCCAGTCAGAGGGCAGACAGCTAGGGCTTTCAGCAAGAGAAATGAGTCCAATACCTTAGACTGGAAGAGAGGTGATCAGTGCACATCAGGAGAACAAGGGAATGTGAGAATGTGAGGACATCCAGATACTGGAGAGGATATTGGGGTTGACACAGTCATGTGTGATAGTCTCATGAGTTATTTTATTTGGACATCAAAGAAATGGGTGAATCTGCATAACTGGGGGAGCTGGAGACATTTAGGTAATAGGGAAATGAATGAAAATAATATCCCAAAAGGAAGTTCTGATCATGCAAACTGCCCAACCCAATGGCTGGCACATAGTAGGTCCTCAAGAAAAGTACAAGGGCTCCCTTACCTTGGCCCTCATTTAAATAAACCTTATATGTCAGGGCAGAATGTGGAGAATGCCTCAAACCTGTGTGCCTATTTCTTTTCCTCTACCTAGATACACTAGAATGGCATTCACTTTGATATATTGTGCAAAGATATATAAAAATAAAATGAAAGTTCCTGCCTTTTTCGGGGGAAGGAGCAATCCAGTCACAAAAACGGTTAACTAAACTTGTTCATATAGAAAAGCTAATTCTTGGGGCGCCTGGGTGGCTCAGTGGGTTAATCCTCTGCCTTCAGCTTGGGTCATGATCTCAGAGTCCTGGGATCAAGCCCCACGTCAGGCTCTCTGCTGCGCAGGGAGCCTGCTTTCCCCTCTCCGCCTGCCTCTTTGCCTACTTGTGATCTGTAAAAAAAAAAAAAAAAAAAAAAAAAAAAAAAAAAATCTTAGAAAAGCTAATTCTCTGGTGTGAGTTTATATCCCTCTGTTTTGCAAGCGTTATTTGTGAAAACATCTGTATTTTCAGGTAGAAGTTGTTCTATGGACATGAAACATTCCAAGTGGTGGAAATTTCCCAGTGGATATCAAAAGTAATTGTCTTGGTTTTGTACAATCAGCAAAAACCAAAAACAAAACCCATCCCTTTCAGTAAGAGCATCAGACAGGGTCAGCAGAGGCCCTTTGAATTCTCTGGACTGTGTCCTTTCGCCTCCTCTGCTGGAAGAATCATCCCAGGAAGATCAATGGTCCACTGCCTAGGCCACTCATAATAGTGGGATGAGGAACCCTCAAGGGCTAATCTTACTGCTTTTATTATTTTCTTCTTCAATTCCTTCCCTTGAGAGCTGGTAGATGCTATGGTGGTAAAAGTCATAAAATCTAAGAGTGAAACTAATGTAGATTGATAATGAAGTTCTCTTATCCATAACTGCATTGCTCTCTATACAGTAGCAGCTCCTAAACCACAACCAGCAAAAAAATAAGTTTGGTTCGTCTACTCAGAATTTTTAAAAAGTTTACTCAGTTCTCAATATTACAAAATTAGAAGGTTTTTTCATAAAAATCCAGTTTGCCATCACAAAGTCAGAAGTGCTGGCAACACAGGCCCTCCTTCACACATGGAAACATCTAGCTGGGGTTGAGAAGCACTTGCCACCCCCCGTAATGAGGCATGTGAGCTCCAGTTTACTCCAGTCCCCAGTGCTCCCTATTGCTTCACACTGACCTGCTTTCATCAGTTACATTACCTTCTCACCCTTGTGGTCAATCAAGTTTGTGATTGTGGGGCAAAAGGGAGGTAAACAAATAGGGTTTGATTTTCTCCATCTCCCAAACCATGTGACTCTGCAAAGCTCTGGCAGGTGGTATCCGTCCCAACTGGTAGCTTCAGCTCTGCTCACTGACCTGTCCGTATGCACGCCACGCTGACCAGCCACCACTCTGGGAGCCGCGGGAGCACCAGCATCATCCTGTCCCCAGGCTGAAGGCCGCACATACCCTGGAGCACATTAGCCGCCTTCCTGGACTGCTCTCCTAGCTCCTCAAAGTTCCACTTGACCTCTGCTCCCTTGCCATTGACCCACCAGAATGCAGGGATCTGGGGCCGGTGCCCAGCCTAGACAGCAGTGTAGGCAGAAAAGAAATAGAAAACATTTCTTGAGAATTTTTGTTTGCTTGTTGTTTTTTAATTTTTTTTTTTGTAATTACTAGTCACAGGGTTCAAATTCAAAACAATGAAAAGATGCATTGAGAAGTCTTACTCCTATCCTTACGCCCATCTACCCTGTTCCCCACTTTACCTGCCTCAACGTGTGACCAATATTATTAGTTTCTTGTAAATCCATTCAGTATTTAGGCAAATAAGTATATTCTGTTTTCTGTAACACCTTTTTAATGCAAAAGGTAGCATATGATTCATACTGTTCTGCGTCCTCCCCTTTTTTTGAGCTATAATTCTCATACCACAAAATTCACTATTCTGAAGTGCAAAATTCAGTGGGATTTTTAAAGATATTATAAAGTGGGCTTTGTGTTAACCAATAGTTTTGCCATCTAACTAACATGAGTGTTCTGAGCATATTGAAACTAAGCAAAGCTACTCAGTAGGTTAGGTGTATTAAATGCATTTTCCAATTATGATATTTTCAACTTAACAATGGGTCTTTTTTCACTTTATTTTTTAAAGGATCTTCAGTTAGCCAACATATCATTAGCTTTTGATGTAGTGTTATTCAACGATACAAGAAGCAGTAATCAAAAATCTCCCTAAAACCAAGACTCCAGGGCCAGAGGACTTCCTAGGGGAATTCTACCAAATATTTAAAGAAGAAATCACACCTATTCTACTGAAGCTGTTTCAAAAAAAAAAAAAAAAAAAAAAGAACTCATTCTATAAGGCCAGCATTACCCTGATCCCAAAACCAGGCAAAGACCTCATCAAAAAGGAGAATTACAGACCAATATCCCAGATGAACATGGATGCTAAAATACCCAACAAGATCCTGGCCAACAGAATCTAACAGTACATTAAAAGGATTATCCATCATGATCAGGTGGGATTTATTCCTGGGATGCAAGGGCTGTTCAATATTTTAAGTCAATCAAATAGATCACATTAGTAAAAGAAAAGACAAGAACCTTATGATCCTCTCAAATGATGCAGAAAAAGCATTTGAAAAAATGCAGCGTCCTTTCCTGATTAAAACTCTTCAGAGTGTAGGGATAGGAGGAACATACCTTCGTATCATAAAAGCCATCTATGAAAACCCCACAGCAAATATCATTGTTAATGGGGAAAAGATGAGAGCTTTTCCCTTAAGGTCAATTCAATGGTTTTTAATATATTCACAAAGTGGTATAATCATTGCCATAACCTAATTCCAAAACATTCTCATTATCCTAAAAAGAAATACCATACAGATTAGCAGGAGCTCCCTATTTCCACCCCCCCCCTCCGCCAGCCCTTGGCAACCACTAATCTACTTTTTGTGTCTATGGATTTGCCTATTCTGGATATTTCATATGAACAGAATCATATAATATGTGCCAGCACCACTAGTTGGAAAGATGCTTCTTTCCTCCCTAAATTTACTGGCACTTTTGTTGAAAATCAACCGACCATAGATTTATTTCTGGATTCTCAATTCTATCCCATGCATCTATACTTGTCTTTTTACCAGTGCCACACCTTTTTTTTTTTTTTTTCTCACACAGTCTTTATTACTGTCACTTAGCAGTAGATTTTGAAATAGGGAAGTGCGAGTCCTATTGTATTTATCATGACTGTTGTGGTTATTAGGTGCCCCTTGCCTTGCCACATGAAGCTTTGGACAAGATCATCTATTTCTGCAAAGAAGTCTACTGAGATTTTAATAAAGGTTACTTTGAGTATCTAGACCAATTTGGGATATGTTTTGGGTTTTTTTTTTTTTTTGCAGCTTTATAATTTCTGCTTCAATGGAATCAAGTCTAAAAAACATACAGTTCAACCCTGTCAAAGGCAGACTTCAGTAAGCTCCTAAATGCATACATAATGGAGAGGCTAATATTTTCTGGTTGTTCCTGTTTCCCGAAAGTTGATCTTCTTCAGATGTTTTAGACTCTTCCAAAAACTATCATCAAGGGGTATGTTATTTTTGTATAATGAGGTAATATCTCGGAGCATTCTGAGATTCACCCAAATCTTTAATGGGTGCTTCTTTAATAAACACTGCTGACATATTCCAGCCTTTGGTTAGTTTCCAGAGTTCTAAGAGGTTCATTCTGGTTCATTTTCAAGATTTTTTATTGTTGTTGTTTTTACAGAGGACAAAATTTTAGAATGTCCTTATTCTATCATTTTTGCTGATATAACCCTATTTGTATATATCTTTAGAAGAAATCCTCCAAGGATGATCCCAGTATGGATAAAGAGCTCAGATTATATAGACAGGAACAGGGCACCCCAGTTCCATCTCCTACATATGCTTCTCATTTTATTCTCACAACAACTCCAGGAGGCAGATGGTATGACTTCCTTTTTAGAGGTGAGAAAACTGAGATCCAAAGGGCTTAGGGCATGTATCCAAAGACCATGTCTAACTGCAAAGCCACCTTCATACTTTACTATATCCACTAACAGTATACTTTCACTGAATCTGCTAACAGTATTATTTTCCTCACTGTTTTTCTTTACATAAGCTCTTCTTAAAATTAATATAAGTAAATTGCATGGAGATAAAGTTTATAGTCTCTTACTATAAAAGGTTAGCATCCTTAACATAAAAAAAAGTAACTATAAAATACAGAGACACAACAGACACCTAAGGAAGAGAAAAAAAAAAAAGAAGGAAGTATATGCTCAGAGACACACAAAGAAATCAAGATAATCTTAATTCAATTCTAAGTATCTGCTATGATCTGTGAAAAGCTCTGAGCCTCAGGCATGCTCTTTCCTTATTTAAATTGGAAATACAGGGATGTCTAGATGGATTAGTCAGTTAGGTGTTCAACTCTTGATTTTGGCTCAGGTCATGATCTCAGAGTCGTGAGACTGAACACCACGTGGACTCTGCACTGGGTGTAGATCCTACTTCAGATTCTCTCTCTCCTGGCCCTCACCTCTGTGCTCTCTCAGTACACAACAGTGAGAGCAATATTAACGATAGAGTATCAAAACAAAATTTTCTCTTTCACTTGATCAGAATGATGGGAATGGAATCAAAGAGGGCATAACTGTCTCAACTCTGTGATGTGTGTTCAGGAATATGAGACACACTGGGCTAAGTACCTAAGGCTCATGAAACTTGGTCATAATTCTTTTTTTTCCCCCCTAAGGATTAAATGCTAACAGTTTAAGTTTTAGGACTTGCAAAATTCCCAGGTCAAAATGTCCACCTGTGTTGTAGCCTTGAGTCACACTGGGATAACTGAGGGCAGCCTCTGCGGCCCAAGAGGGACACTAGGACACAGTGGGCTTCACCTTTTCCAGCTGACTCCACATGTCCAGCACATCATGGGCAAAGTTGAAGTACTCAGGCACTGGCTGCCTCCCCAGGCTGATGGCTTCCCAGGTGGCCACAATCTTCTGAGGGTCAGGTAGAGGTGGCTGCCGCCCATGAGGCCCACAGAATCCCCGGGCATTTCTCAGCACCTGGAGGACCCATCCTCTTAGCCATAGCATCCTGCTATTGCCTGCAGCCTGTTTCAAAAGAGAAGAGAGAGAACGTGACCTTGAATTCTGGGTTCTGTGGGGAGACGGAGATAGAGGAGAAATCTGCAGTCAGCCCCAATGGTGACTACAGTACACGCCAACTTGTAAACACAGTCGTGGGCTTTAGTCTTAATTCCACAGTGTGATTTAGGTCATTTCTTCTCTCTGAGCCTGAGATCCGTCCCTTCTACCTCTCACGGCCTATGGATCTTCTCAAGCCTTCCCAAGCCCACTTTCCCAAGGTAAATCCTGAACTGGCCTGACAAAGCCAACAAAGTTCTAGGGCTTTATGGAAATATAATGTGAGCCACACATGTTATACACAATTTTCCAGAAGTTTCATTCAAAAAAAAAAAAAAAAGGAAAGGAACAGGTGAAATGAATTAAAATAGTATTTTATTTAGCCAGTATGAAAGATTTTTTAAAAATGGAGTCATATATGTTAAGGGTTGAGCCTGGAGGCCATGAAGGAAGTGGACCTTATTCATGTCCTCACTGGTAGAACCGCGAACTTTTGAACTTTTGAACTGCACCAAACCACAAATACTCCAAGGACTCAGCCTGAACACCGGCAACTTGCTACACAGCAGGAGACTATTTAGTGATAGCCTTAGCAATCAACTATACTCAGTCAAGATTGGTTTTCTGCCACCAACATCAATCAAAATTCTTTGTAAGCAATATATACAACATTCCCTCTTGTCTTTAAAAAGCCCTTGCCCTTTGGGGCACCTGGGTGGCTCAATCTGTTAATCATCTGACTCTTGATTTCAGCTCAGGTCATATTTCAGAGTCATGATCTCAGGGTCATGAGATCAAGCCCCACCTTAGCCCCACAGTGGCTCCATGCTGGGGGTAAAGGCTTTTATAAGATTCTCTTTCTCCTTCTGCCCACCTCTCCTCTCTCTTAAAAAAAGAAAAAACAAAACAAACAACAACAACAACAACAAAACCAGAACAAAACCCTTGCCTTTTGTTCCCTGGAGTATGGGGTAGGGTGGGGGTGGGGGCTGGTGGCACATTTGGGTTGCTGCCCAAATCTGTGTTCTCTGAATTGCAATTCTGAGACCTCCAAATAAACATTTTCTTTTTATTTTAGCTTTGCCTCTTTTCTTGCTCAACACTGGCTATATCCTATAATTTCAATATGTAACCAGTATAAAAAGATATTACTAAAGAGATATTTTACCATTTTATTTTATTTTTTTGTACTAAGTCCTCGTAATCCAACATCTATTTAACACTTACAAGCACACCTCAGTTTGGACTAGCCACATTCCAAGGGCTCAGCAGCCGCAGGTGGCTACTGGCTACCATACGGGACAGGGCAGTTTCGGTGTCTTGCTATTCAAAGTCTGATCTACAGAACAGCAGCATCAGCATCATCTGGGAGCCTGGGACACCTGCAGAACCTCAGACCCCACCCTAGGCAGGGGGAATTAGAATCTGCACTTCAACAGGAGCCCAAGAGTGTTGTGTGCACTTTGTTTAAAGAGCACTGAGAAGCAGATGCAGATTCTTCCCACCAAATTCCTCTCGGCCATAATAATAACAGAATATGGTCCTGTAACTGCCAGAGATTAAAAGTTTGAGCTTCTCCCACATTGTTTTATTAAATCCTAGCCACCCAGTGTGATCATAACAGGAGGTGGAGGCCTCTGGGAGGTGATTAGGTTCTGAGACCTCAGACTGCTCACTGGCTCCTACTGAATGGGCAGGACAAAGCAAAAAGACAGGAGTCTATGAACCAGAAGCGAGCTCTCAGCAGACACGAATCTGCCTGCCGCAATTCGATCTTGGACTTCCTGGTCCCTAGAACTATGAGAAATAAATGTTATTTAAATGACAACTGCCCAAACTGAATAAGACGTAACCAATGTTAGGGCCAATTTAATGTTAAAACCTGTTTAACTCTTAGGGCCTGCTTAGCCAGAGCAACTCCATATTGCCTAGGTAGCCATATTGTTGTTTACAACCACGGACTTCATTCCGGGAATAAACGCCCCTGTCCTGGTTTGGTTCTGGGCATCGATTCCAGGAGTAAATGCCTTAACAATAGAAGCCACATATCCTGGGTCTGCGGTTATGCCCTATAAAACCAGCCTGTGAGAGGGGGAGAGGGTCACTCTCTTCGGAGGCAGCCCTAGCCGGTCAGTCTGACTTCTAATGCTTGGCATAGAATAAAGCTTCACATAACTTTCACTTTGTCTCAGTCTCGTTCCCCTGGCGGGTGAGTCTAACTTCTAATGCTTGGCATAGAATAAGGCTTTGCATAACTTTCACTTTGTCTCAGTCTCATTCCTTTGATAACAGACCCCAACAGCAACAATAATAATGTGTGGCAGTAACAAGAAAAACAATAATAACTGCCATCTGCAGAAGGCTTACTGTGTACCAGGCATTTGGAAGGTACTTTACAGATGTTATTTCCTTAAATCTTGACAACAACTCTATGATATAATGCTATTTTCTCTGTTTTACAGATAAAGTCGGGGTTTTTTCCTATGCAAATACAAACATAGGGGTTTTATTTTAATTATTTTGTTATGTTACATTAGTCACCATACAGTATGTCATTAGTTTTTGATGTAGTGTTCCAAAATTCATTGTTTACAAATAACACCCAGTGCTCCGTGCAATATGTGCCTTCCTTAATATCCATCACCGGGCTAACCCTCTCCTGACCCCCGTCCCCTCTAAAACCCTCTGTTTCTTGGAGTCCACAGTCTCTCACAGTTTGTCTTCCCCTCCTATACTTTCAACACCATCCTGACCAAAATACCATCAGCATTTTTCAAAGTGCTGGAACAAATCCCAAAACACGTATGGAACCAGAAAGGCAGGTTTCAAGAGGAGAAGTGACCGCAGGTCTCACCTCCCAGAAATGCCCAGGTCCGGGCTTCTGTTTGGCTGTGAGCCCTGAGTCCTCAGACTCCCCGTCCCTGACCCTTTTCCATCTTCCCCCCCACTTCAACCTCCCTCCCATGGATTCCTCTGCCCCCTGACGGCTGATCATTAGAATCGGCCTCCCTGCTAACCCAAGGCCATTTCAGGCATGCCCCTTCTTGCTTTAAGCAGCAAAGGCCTCAGAGACAGCTAACACCTGTCCTTAAAAAGATTTCTCTCTACATTACCTTGCTTTTGAACCCAAGAAATGCAAAAGGCCTTCGATCCTGCTTCAGCTGAATGCGGGCCTTAAACATTAAGGTTCCTCCAGGAGAAGGCAATTTGCTGACTTGGTCTCCCGCTGGGAACTTTGGCCCCAGATGCAGCGAAGAGAGAGCAGAGCCCAAAGCCAACAGGAGGACAGGCGGCTTCAACTGGCCAGCACGCTAGAAGCCAATGAGAGTGGCCCTGCTAAGCTATGCTCACAGCTTCCAGTAGCTCTGGTGGTTATCTTCTCTGAAAATACAGGTCACCACCACCTTACCGGAAAAGAGAACAGGAACTTCCTTACTTTTTTACCAGAAAGAATATAATAGTAGCAATAATATAAGCTAACTGCGTTCCTTTTCTCCTCCAAACCCCAGGGAATGATTGCAAATAGACACAAGAGGTCTCTTTGAGGTGACAGAAATGTTTTAAATTTGGACAGTGATCATCAAGGCTGCATAAATCTGTAAGTGTATTATTACTACCTACTACTACTGATAATTGTAGTAATAATGGCATACATGAATGAGTTATGGTATGTAAAATTAAACCTAAAGCTTTTTGTTTTGTTTGTAAGCCTCCTAAGGCTCCCCTACCTGGTTCATAGTCCAAGCCAGTGTTCCAAGAGCAGTCCTCAAGGCCCTACGTGATTTCCTGGCTCTCCATTCCTACCCACTTGCTAAGCTCTGCTCCCACCACATTGCACTGGTCTGCCCGACTTTTGCTCTCCCTGCTGCTGGTAACCTGAATCTCTGGGAACAACAGCAAAAAAGATCCTATCTTGCAGTGTTTCCCAATATCTGTGGTTAAATATTGCCATGGTGGCACAGCCAATTTCAAGCAACCAAAGATTTAACAAGAATTATTAATGGTCACTGGTACGTCCCCATGAGCTGGCTCACGCCAGTGCTGCTTCGAGCCTTTGCTGCCAGGACATTCCTTCCACATGGTTCACCGCCTCACCATTCACACACAGGCCCTGCTCTGTGTGCCTTGAGCCACCGCCCAACTCCCAACTAGAACCTTCTCCTATCTGACACTTCCCACTCTCCCTTCTCTCCTTGATTTTCCTCCTTGGCATTTATGACTTTCTAACATTCAATGTATTTTATAAATTTTTCTTTATTTTTTCCAGTTTTATTATGGCATGACTGACAGATAAAATTCCACATATTTAAGGTATACAACATGTACATTACACAGTTGAGCTTAATTAATACAATCATCACCTCTCATAGTTGTTCAATATTTTCTATTTACTCACTGTGTCATCTGTCCCCTGTCACACACATACACTAGAATATAAACTCCACAACGAGAGCGATTTTAGATTTTCAGTATAGCTGTATCCTCACGACAGTGCCCTGCCACGTTGTCAGAATTCAGTAAATATTTATTGAGCCAGTGAAGAGTAAAGGAGAACTAATAGTGAACATTTTTTATCTGCCAGACATTGCTATGTGTAGCAGATAAAAATTGACCTTCAGCATTCTAGACACAAAATTTATTTTTTTGCTTTTTCCCAGAATCACATCCGAGGCAGTGTAAGCTCTCAGTCTCCAGGATCTGTGGGAGCTTCAGGCTCACTTACTGTTCAAAGCACCTTCCTTAGCTATCCCTGGAAGTGGCTCAAAGTCCCTCCAATGGAAGAGAGGACGCTTATGTATCAGCTGCCTCTAGTCAGCACCACACTGGGTGTTGGTCCTGCACTGTGTTTTGTTCCCCTTGTAGCTCTGGCTCATTTCCTGGCCAGGTCAGGGTGGCCCATTTCTAGGAGGCAGCTCCTCTCCCTCCCCACCAAGTGTGGCCACAGAAAATCACCTCCTTGGCCTTCAAATTCCATTTCCCCTCAATGCCCAGGCTTCTGCTGGGTCCCAGGCAAACATTCTCATCTGCAAATCTGCAGTCAGAACTAAAGATACAATCTCTACTCTCAGGAAGGTGGATGGACAGATGACCTGCTCTTCAGGCAGCCTGATTTCAATATCATTGTTGTCCATTAGTATTTGGTAAGAATCAGGCAGCACAGAACTTGGGGCTACAAACTGACAAAAATGATGATGCTAATAATAACAATAACTGCCTTTTATTTTGTCATTCAACAAACATTTTGGAGCACCTGTTACCTGCTAGGCCAAGTAAATTATATGGAACTTAGAAGGTGATTAGTCCTGTGAAGAAAAATAAAGCCTAGAAAGAGACAGAAAGTACCCAAGAGTGAGCTGGACAAATTAATGGTTTTAACAAAGGAATAAGAAAGACCCAGGCTGAGAAAGTGGTATTTGAGCAAAATGATATTTGCAGGACATTAAGAGAGTGAACCTGAATACATCAGGGTTTAGAGCTGGCAGCAGAAGAAACCACAATTATCCCTAAGATTAAAATGTGACAGTCATACTGGAGAAATGACAAGAAGGCCAGTGTGGCTGCAACAGGGAGTGGAACAGAGACCAGGAGGTGGGACAAGGGCCAGCTTTCTGCCCTCCGGGTACCCTGTGGCTCACTTGGCTCATGTTAGCTGGGCTAATCCTTTCAACAGCCCTGTGAGCTATACCATTTTACATGTGAAAATGTGACTCCAAAAGGGTGAGTGACATGGCCAAGGCCACACAGCTAAGAGGAACAGAGCTGGGACTCAGATTCTAATGTTTAGGCACCGAGTTCAGAGCCCACCCTACCATGCCCCTCCCGGCATCCCAGGCTGTGATTTGTTTCTGGCCCTCCTGTGACCTCCAGCCCCACTACTGTCCTTTGACACAGGCAGGTCAGGGCCTTCTTACCCAACAATGGCCATTCTTCTCCAGGGCCACCCTGGAGAATCCCAGAACTTGGAACACTGTGGTTCAGTCTGCTGCAGTCCCTGCATGCCCAGTAAGGACGGATTTCATTTCTGCCTCTGGATTTCTTCAGAACACTCAGCTGCCTGCGGGTCCTTCTGTGTTGCAAAGGGAAGCTAGGAGCCTGCTCTTTAGGCCACGACCTGACTTCCCTCCTCAAGTCCCTAGCAGGCCCGAGTGTAACCAGGCTTCCTACAGGTATGGGCTTGAGTGAATATGGCAATTCTGACCACAGGGCCTTGCTGGGCTGCCTTGCTTCTGCCAAGGTGGTTACAAATACAGTGTGGTTTACTGCGTAGATGGCTACATGTTAGTATTACCTAAGAGGCTTTAAAAAAAAAAAGATGCCCAGACTCAAACCATAGATATCAATGAAATTAGAACCTAGTATGTTTGGGTTTGAGCATCAGTATTTTTTTGAGTTTCCCCAAGAGATCCTAAGGTGCAGTCATGATTGAGAATCACTGAAATGGACTCTAGGGTTTGTGTGAGAATTAAATTAGATCATTTGTTCATTCATTAATTCAAACACATTCACTGAGCTCCAGATCTGGACAGGCACTGTTCTAGGAGGTGGGGAAACAGCTGTGAAAAAAGGCACTTATATCAAGAAGTTTAGAAACACAAACGATAACTACTCAGAAAGAATAAAACCAGATTTGGAGCAAACGGGTAATGTGGCCAAGAGTGGTAGAGGCAGAGGTGGCAGTAGGAAGACAGAGCCACATAGGAGGACCCTTTCTTGGAGGGACTTGTATTTATGCTGGGACCTGAATAACCAAAAAGGGCTGCAGATCAGGGAAAGGGTGTTCCGGGCAGAAGCAAAGGTCCCAGGCAGAGTGTGCCTGAGAAAGGGAAGGAAACAGCGTGGCGGACACGCTGTGAGTGGGAGGGAAAGCAGAGCAGTGAGGTCAGAGGGTGAGGATGACGGGGTGCAGGGATGTCAGCGGACCGCATGTGAGGGCAGGCCCCTGGGTGCTTCCATCAGAGAGCGGTGTGATCTCAGCAATGTTTTAGAAGGAAATCTCTAAATTCTATGTGAGGAATGGATTGGGGGAAGGCAAAAAGACTAAGCAGAGAAGAGGCTACTACTCTGACCAGACCAGAGACAATGGTGGCCGGGACAGTGGGTTGTTGTTGGTGGAGACATTCAGTGCTCAGAGCACTGGCAGCTGGTAGCAAAGCCTCTCCGTATTAGCTGCTATTACTTATTCTTAATCATAAACGTTTCCTATCATGGCACTCCTCTGCATGTGGGGGGTTGGTTAGAGATGCCAGAACTAGGCTTGGAATGTGTGTGGCTGGGGCTGAGAGCTTCCCAGAGGGACACAGAGGAGCCACCAGTGTTGTCAGGCCAGAGGGGTGGGTGCTGGGAGAGGCTGGGTTCCTGGGCAGGGACAGGGGTCCAGGTGGGGCTGAGGGCACAGTGACAGGGGTTGGAACCAGAATGGGGTCCAGAGTTTGAGGGGGATCCATGTGATGAGCTGATCTGTGGCCAGAGATGGTCTCGGAAGAGAGAGCAAGGGGCCGTGTGTGGAAAGGGGGTGGGGGAATCCGGGAGAAAGAGAAAGAACCTGCCCCCTCTCACCCTTTTCCCAGCAATACATACAGTTCATTTCTTTGCTCCCTTCAGTGTGTTGAACAAAATAAATTTTAAAGACCTTATTGGCTTTGTTCAATGACTTATGAATCAGGCAGCATCCCATCTAGCAGACAGAAAGGAGCTCTGAGGAGCTGTACAAAACTAAAGACTTCTACAGGCTGAAGGGAGCAGGAACAAGGAAGTTACACCAGACAAAAAGTCTCCTTGGTAATTACAAGGTCGCTTTCCTTTAGGGGGTGGCAGATGATCTAGCTAGTGCCGATCAGGTGACTCCTGACTGAGTGGTTTAATATTCCATTTCTGGAGAGCCAAAGACTGTAATTAAGTCGCAGTTAGGTGACATGGTACTCATCACAAGTAACTCCATTTGGGGCCTGTCGTCTTGTTTTTAACAAGTCAAACAGCAAATTCTGAGTCATGCTGCTTGTGGTCGCCGTATTTAAAATGTCAAAGTGCCCCCTTTCACCTTCTCACTTTCAAATCTTTCCTGATGGACTTTTTCTCCTTAGCACTCATCAGCATCTGACATATCTAATATACTAGAATATCTAATATATTCTATTTCTTTATCTCACTCGCTATGTTCCCCTCTTGCAGAGTGTAAGCTCCATGAACACAAGGGGTACTGTCTATTTTGCTTACTTTTCTATCTCCAGTGTCTGGAATGGTACTTAGCATGTATTTATTAAGACCTCAAGATATATTTGACCTTGTTATATATATCTGAATGAATGAGTGAATGAATGAATGAACGAATGAGTGAATGAATAGGAGTTGTCAACCAGGGTCCGTAGGAGTCTGACCATGGAGGGATTTCCCCGCCAGTTGGGGGGCTTGGTCTCCTTGTGAGGCTCAATCACTGGAGGCCTTCTAGGCTTGTACTCATTTCTGCCCAGGTTAGCAGGAAACCTGCTACCTCCTTGGGGCCTCCCACTGCCCCATCTCCATGAACTGATCAGGAACCACTGAGAATACTCTTTTTTTTTGGTTCTTTGTTTAAAGATTTTTATTTATTTGTCAGAGAGATTGAGAGAGAGAGCGAGCACAGGCGCGGGTAGCAGCAGGCAGAGGGAGAAGCAGGCTTCCTGGTGAGCAGGGAGCCCACTATGGGACTCGATCCCAGGACCCTGGGATCATGACCTGAGCCAAAGGCAGATGCTTAACCAACTGAGCCACCCAGGCATCCCTGTTTGTTTTTTTATAAGTATTCTTCAGTTTTTTATTTATATATTATTTTTATTTAAGTATAATTAACATACAGTATTATATTAGTTTCTGGAATACAATATGATTTAACATTTCTACACATTACTCAGTGCTCATGATGATAAGGATACTCTTAAATCTCCATCACCTGTTTCACTCATCCCCCCCACCAACCTCCCTTCTGGGAACCATCTGTTTATTCTCTGTGTTTAAGAGTCTGTTTTTGTTTTCTTTTCTTTGTTTATTCATTTGTTTTGGCTCTTAAATTGCACGTATGAGTTAAATTCTATGGTATTTGTCTTTGTCTTTGACTTATTTCACTTAGCATGTTACCCTCCAGAGCCATCCATTTTGTTGCAAATGGCAAGATTTCATTCTTTTTTGTGGCTAATATTCCATTGTTTGTGTGTGAGTGTGTGTGTGTGTGTGTGTGTGTATACCACATCATCATTATCCATTCATCTATGGATGGACACTTGTGTGGATTTCAGATCTTGGATTGTAAATAATGCTGCAGTAAACATAGGGGTACATTATCTTTTCAAATTACAGTTTTTGTTTTCTTTGGGTAAACACCCATTAGTGGAATTACTGGATCATACAGTGATTCCAGTTTTAACTCCTTGAGAAAACTCTGTATTGTTTTCCACAGTGGCTGCACCAGTGCACATTCCCACCAACAGTACAAGGGTTCTTTTTGCTCCACATCCTCACCAACATCTGTTGTTTCTTGTCTTTTTGATTCTAGCCATTCTGACAGGAGAGAGGTGATACCTCATTGTGGTTCTGATTTGTATTTCCCTGATGATGAGCAGTTTTGAACACCTTTTCATTTGTCTATTGGCCATCTGTATGCAGGAATATTCCTGTCAAAAGCCCGAGAGGAGAATGCGATGGGGAGCCAACAGTAGCTGTGACTGGCCTGGCTGACCTTTAGATGACTTACTGTTCACTCTAGCTGGATGACTCACCTGGGTTGATTTATTTGACTGTGTGGTTCTCAACCTACAGACTGTAAGAACTACCTGGGGCTGTCAACGACAACACATGGATCTCATATGGATCCCAATTTCTTTAAATTATGAGATAACTAGGGTAATTTTCACATTATCTGGATATTTGATAAGAAACTATCATTCAGGGTGCCTGGGTGGCTCAGTGGGTTAAAGCCTCTGCTTTCGGCTCAGGTCATGATCCCAGGGTCCTGGGATCAAGCCCCACATCGGGCTCTCTGCTCAGCGGGGAGCCGCTTCCCCTTCCCCCCGTCTCTCTCTGCCTGCCCCTCTGCCTACTTGTGATCTCTGTCTGCCAAATAAATAAACAAAATCTTAAAAAAAAAAAAAATCTTAAAAAAAAAAAAGGAAGCTATCATTCATCCTGTTAACTAAGACAATGGTATGGCGGTTATCTTTTAAAAAAACAAACTCTATCGGGGCGCCTGGGTGGCTCAGTGGGTTGAGCCGCTGCCTTCGGCTCAGGTCATGATCTCAGGATCCTGGGATGGAGTCTCTCATTGGGCTCTCTGCTCAGCAGGGAGCCTGCTTCCCTCTCTCTCTCTCTGCCTGCCTCTCCATCTACTTGTGATTTCTCTCTGTCAAAAAAATAAATAAAATCTTTAAAAAAACAAAACAAAACAAACAAAAAAAACCCCAAACTCTATCTTTTAGAGATTCATAGTGAATTATTTATGGATGAACTAATGTAACACATGGACTGGCTTTCAAATAGTCCTGGACAGGGAGTGATGCAACTAAGTCAGACTGGCAGTGACAGTAACCCAAGTTGAGTGACAGGTATATTGGGGCACATTAACTGTTTTCTCTATTTTTGCATACAATATTTTTTCCAAAAGAAAGTTTAAAAAAAAAAACCATTTGGGGAGCTTTTAAAACATATAGATAACTGGGCTGCACCCTGAGTGATTCTGAATTAACGTCTGCTTGAGGCCTGGCATCAGTACCATTTTTTAAGCTTTTTAAAGCTCCCAGTGAGATAAATGTATATCCCGGGACAAGAAGAGCTACTGGAGCACAAGTTCTTGATCGTATCCTTGCAACTACCCTGAGAGGCAGGCATTATTCACGCACTCTACAGATGGAGACGCTAAGCTCTGATAGTACACTCTCAAACTTGAAGGAGTCCAAGATGTGAGGGGGGAGTGCAAGGCGAGGGCATGTGAGCAGTGTGGTGTGGTGACTTAGACCCGAGGTTTGCAAACTTTTTCAGGAAAGTGCCAGATAACAAATATTTTTGGCATTGCAGGCCTACATATCATCTCTGTTGCCACTATTTAACTTGGCCGTTGTAATAAAAAGCAGCCAAACAATACCAAAAGAATGGGTATGGCTGTGATCCAGTAATACCGTATTTACAAGACCCGGCCATAGGCCAGTTTGCTGGACTCTGGTTTAGACCACAGACTTTGGGCTTAGATGCACCTGAGCCCATGTGTTCCTTCCATCTGCCTGCTGGGTGGTCTTGTAAAAATCTCCACCTTCATGAAGGGAGCATCATAATTTTACCTACTGATACAGGAAATGGGGTTTGGAGCCAAGAGCCAAGAAGGAATTCTTGAGACGTCTTTGGTGCAAAAAGGTGATTTTATTATAGCATGGGGACAGAACCCATCAGCAGAAACGAGCTGCCCTGGGGTCATGAGGAATGATCAATTATATATTTTCAAGCTGGGAGAAGGTTAGGGATAGCTTAAGTGTCCAACGAATTTTGGAAGCAAGGTTTCCAGGACCTTGAGGAGGCTAGCTACTGTTAGGAAAAGATCACTTATTACTATCTAGTAAAACCTCAGTCATGAGACCCTTCAGATATTCACCGGTGAGTCATATGCTTGGAGGAGGATTTTCAACACGTATCTTGGGGGGCAGAGATAAAGGACGTTTCCAAAGGAATTTCTGTATATTAAATTGGGTTCGACAGGACCCTGGGATTGGGCTAAGATTGCCTTTGTCCTTCGTAAAATATTAACACCAAGGCAGCTGAGTTCCTAGAGGAATGTCACTGTTTCAAGACCTTGTTAATGAATGGACTATAAGTAGTAAAGAAATTTAATTTTTCTTTTGCCTTTGCTTCCCACATTAACTACTTCATAGACATGCTGTGATGATTAACAAGATGGTATGTGTAAAGCTCAAATACTAGCTTCATACATAGTGATATGTACTTAGCATTATGGGCTGGCATGTTACTAGGTCTGCAATGGTCAGCAGAGAGTTGAAGCTGGGGTTTCAGTGCAGAGGAGAAACAGGGTAGGGCCCCTGTGATACTTCGATTTTTAAGTGTTAGAAAACAAAATTCAACCCAGTAAATTTAAAAATCTAATTGGCTTTATTAACCAATTCACAAATTGGGTAGCATCCTATCCAGCCAGTAGAGAGATGCCCCTAGCGGTTGTACAAAATGGAAGATGGTTATAGGCAGGAGGGTGGGGGAAGATATTAGCAAAAGGAAGGACTTTTTCAGGCAAGAACATCTTGTTTTGTGGGAGAAGGGAAATGCAGAGATTTTGTTTGTCTTTTGGGTTTTTTTCATCATGCAGATTATCTTACTAAAAACAAGAAATTTGTTACTTGCTTACTAAGCAAGAAATTTATCTTGCTAAACAAGAAATTTCATGTTGACTTTTGTAAGGTTATATTCCTGGGATAAGCTGAAACTATAACTGAGTCTTGTTTGCCACTGGCAAGGGGAGGGGCTCAAATTATTCAATTTGGGACTTTTTTCTTTTTCTGTTTTAATGTAAGGAATATATATTTGGGCATTCAGATGACCAAATACATTTCTCATCTAGATTTGGTCTTCATCCATAATTCCTGGCTCACAGCTCTCAAAACAATTGGAATTTCCTGAGCAATAAAATAAGAGCAATGGAGCATCTTTTGTTACAGCATTTGATCTCATCCGCAGTTCCTGAAAAAACACTTCATTCAGAGCATATACCATGGGGGACTCAAAACCTCTTTCTTTCAAAACAAAAACAAAAAACCCACAATCCATTTCTGTAACTCAAGTAAGTGCCTGATTCCTGCTATGAGTTTCAAAAGCCGGTTTTACAACCCCAAATCAAAAATCTGATTCTGTTCTCTGTTGCAGGCTCAGCCCTGCAATGATGGAAGGTAAAGGGTATCAGGGTGGGGAGCCTCTGTTAACGTCTCAAAATATTGTTCACGGCATCCATTTTTTTAAAAAAGATTTTATTTATTTTAGAGGGCATGCACATGTGGGAGGGGAGATGGAGAGGGAAAAAGAGAGGGACAAGCAGACTCTGTGCTGAGCTTAGAGCCCCATTCGAGAATCAGTCTCATGACCCATGAGATCATGACCTGAGTTAAAACCAAGAGTCAGATACTTAACCTACTGTGCCACCAAGGGGCCACAGAGAGGCAGGATATCACTGTGGTTAGGGCATGGATCTGTAGCTAAAATGCCTGCCCCCAAATGTGGGGTGATGAGGGGGTGGAAGCTGGTGGCACAGGGGTTGAAAGGACTCAGCTAAGGCAGGACAAAGTAGACAAATTTACTGAATACACCACCACAAGGGAGCAGTGGGCAGGACAGCAGAGAAGAGGCTGTCTGCAAGGAAGCAGTGGGTGGGAGCTGTTTTTAAAAAGTAAATATGAGAGGCACCTGGGTGGCTCAGTGGGTTAAAGCTTCTGCCTTCGGCTCAGATCATGATCCCAGGGTCCTGGGATCGAGCCCTATATCTGGGCTCTCTGCTCAGCAGGGAGCCTGCTTCACCTCCTCTCTCTCTGCCTACTTCTAATCTCTGTCTGTCAAATAAATAAATAAAATCTTTAAAAATAAACAAATAAAAAATAAAGAGGAAATATGAGGCATTAGGGCGACGTGGAATTCCCTCTTGTTTGGCAACTGTGTCTGGTTGTAAGGAGCCCATTGATTAGTTAGGGCCTATGGATATTCTGAGGTGGGTCATTTAATGGGCCTGTCTGTATTCAGCCAGGGGGTCGCTATGGTCTCTGTCTATATTCCATTGCTCAAGGCTGTCTGCCTAAAAGTGGCCTCAAATGGCACCTGCACCCCAATGTTTATAGCAGCAATGTCCACAATAGCCAAGAAATGGAAAGAGCTCAGATGTCCATCAACAGATGAATGGATAAATAAGATGTGGGGTGTGTGTGTATGTATAATGGAATACTGTGTGTGTGTATGTGTGTGTGTGTATACCTCTATCTATATATCTATATATATAAACTGGAAAACTACTCAGTCATCAAAAAGAATGAAATTTTGCCATTTGCAACAATGCGGATAGAAATGGAGGGCATTATGCTGAGCAAAATATGTCAGAGAAAGATATGATTTCACTCTTATGTGGAACTTAAGAAAAAACATATGAACATAGAGGAAGAGAAGAGGGAAAAAAAAAAACGTGAGAGGGAGGTAAACCATAGGAGACACTGAGCTGGAGAAAATAAACAGAGGGTTGCTGGAGAGGAGGTGGGTGGGGAGGATGGGGTTACTGGGTGATGGGCATTATGGAGGGCACTTGATGCAATGAGCACTAGGTGTTATATGCAGATGATGAATCACTAAATTCTACCCCTGAAATTAACATTACAGTATATGTTAACTAAACTGAATTTAAATAAAGAATTTCTTTTTTTTTTTTAGTTTTTTTATTAACATAAATTATTAGCCCCAGGGGTACAGGTCTGTGAATTGTCAGGCTTACACACTTCACAGCACTAACCCTCCCCTTTTTAAACAACAGCACATACCCTCCCCATTTTAAACAATATTAAATAAATGAACAGATATGGCCTCTACACCTACTAATTGTGTGATCTTGGGCAAATTATTTAACCTTTCTGTACCTTATTTTATCCTCATTAAAAGAGGATTACAATAGTACTATCCTTATCTCCTAGGGTTGTCATAAGAGACACGACAGTGTGGAAAGCACTAGAACAGTGTCTGGCACATTACAAGAATGTTAAGATATAGGTACTCACAAAATTTAGCTTTAAAGCTGGCCCCAATTCTCTATATTTTAGGCCAAAAAATTACACTAGATCTATTTTTTAAAAACCTTCAGATAGTTTGACAAACAATTTCCCAGGCAATTATAAAGTGTTTATTCATTCATTCACATATTTATTCATGCCACTTGTTCATTTTCCTACCACAATGCCAGGTGCTAGGCTACAGCAGTCAAGAAAGAAATGAAGATCCTCATAAATTTAATATGAAGGTGTGACCTAGAATACTGCTATAGGTCTTCTTATTTAAGACACTCATACAGTCTATGTTACATGGAGAAACAGCTCTATGATTGAGGAGTATTTATGAAGATCTGAGGAGGTGATTCTATGCTCTAAATTATTCGGGAAGACATAATTAAGTAAAGTCAGAAAGGAAGCTTCTGATCCAGACCATTCTAACAGTTAAAAATTGTAAAAAAATAAAATAAAATAAAATAAAAAGTAAAGAATTAGAACAGAAATCATGTCATAGATCTAAAATGTACTTTTATACTTTTATAAGACATATATATAGGATATATTTCACATATATAGGATATATTTCGTATTATTAAGAAAAACAGAATGCTGACCAATATGCATTAGCTGACTCCATTTATGTTTAAAATCGTACACTCAAATAGTATGCATTTATTTTGGAATTTTCAACATGTGTAGGAATTCATTTCCAACTATTAATAGGTTTCTCAGAGTTGAGATTATGAGAGAGATTTTATTTTCTACTTAACATATTTTCATTGTATTACTTGGGATTTTTACAAGTGTGATTTATAGTTATGATTTTTAAAATATCAACAGTTGAGAAAAGTTGTTCAAATATCAAATGAGGTGTATGAATAGGAAGTGAAGTAGTGAGCTTCCCACCATAAGAGGGCATTCAAGTAGGGGGCTGGAGGAGCATGAAGCAGAGGCCATGATGGGAAATTGGACCAGTTATCTCTGAGGCTCAGAGGCTTACCCTAGGACTCTGGAGTGGGACTCATCTCTCCGAAAGTCTCACCTGTTGTCTGGGGAGCCAGTGGGCTCAAGTGGCTGGTGTGCAATTTGGATTCTTACTGCTCTGAGTGGAGCCCTGTTTCTCTGAGCTATCCCTATGCAGTTTACACAGGGAGTGAGCTTATGCTGACACTTTGTCTCTTCTCCAGTGCCTTGCCAAGCTGCAGGGACTACTAGGGAGGGAGTGGGCCATGCTCAGGCCATGTTCTCCATGCATAAACTGGGTAGGCAGGGAAGGTCTGGGGGGAGAGGTAATGACATGGTGCCGTGCCACCTATGCTGATCTGGGCTCTTGCTCCTCTCTGTGCTCCTGAAGGATAACCATGAAGCTGCTATGGATGTCCCTGCTGCTCGTGGCCTTTTGCATCTCCACTGTCTGGGGCTTGCCAGAGGAGGACATCAAGGAAGCCAGCATCAACATATCCCAGCCCATGCATATCGTGGAGGAAGGCAACCTGCTAGTGCTAACACCTGCTGGCCTGACCCAGATGCTGAACCAGACCCGATTCCTCATGGTGCTTTTTCGTGAGTGTCCCCCACTCCTCAGTGGTGGGTGAGGGGTGGGGTGAGATCTGCCTCCTTGCTCCTGGCAGCCAGAAGAGTTTGACATATTGTTAAACACACAAGAACACATATTATTAACATACTTAATAAGTATATACTCCCAATCTCAATTTCCAGATGAGAATACTAAGGTCCAGGGAGGTTAAGCAATTTACAAGACACTACACTGCCACTTTAGCCTGGGCACATGGGAGATGACCAGTAAATGAGTCCTCATCCTGCTGTGGCACTGGGGCACAAGACAGATCATCAACTTTCTGTCAGGCAGGACTGGATTCAGCTTCAAGGAATAAAGAATTGGCTAATGAGGACTTAAATCCAAGAATTATCTCATATGCTCAAATGCAGACCAGGCATATGCAGTCAATGCCTGCCTTAATCACACTGCACTTTACAGGAGCCTTGAAACAGCCTTTGATTCAAACACAACCTGAAGCCGGGCTGGCTGAGAGGCAGCCGGATGGTATAAATTCTTCCTGACACTAAACCACCAGGAACAGCTTTCTCTTCTGGGCAGCAGAGCCAACAATTTCCTGCCTGGGGCTGATTTATGGACTGTTTGCTCAGGTTAATGTTCCAAGGACACCTGGTTCCCAAAGCCAATAGGAACTTGTCAGTCCTCGCCTTCCTTGTCCCCTTTGGAGCCCTAACCTGACAACCTCTACCCTTTGGTGCCCATGAGCTCACTGTCTTCTGGTTCCCTTTGATCTCTCTGGCTCACTTCTCAGGTCTTTATGGCTCCTTCTCTTTCCCATAACCCCGAAATCAAGGATGTAATAGGCAGCTCATGGACTGAAGATGCCCAGGACGGGGATTACGTATGGGCCATACAGTGTTTTAAAAATTGAGACATTTCACAATTAAAGTTGAATTTACATCTGCTCTTGAAGAAACAAGATCTAGAGGCACAGGCCCACATTCTTGCAAAGTGACAAGTAGCTGGAACTGAGTAATGATTTTTCCTTTTCATCAGAAAACATGCCAGTGAGTTTGCCACATCCCTACCAAGCCAACCCCACACGGTTACAGACCCGGCCTAACCCCTGTAGCATTTGAGTGTGTATCCCCCATCTGAAATTCAGGCCTCTCGTCCCTTCTGAATTGGTACAATCTCTCTGAGTGGTGTCATGTCAGTGGGGGAGTTTGGGTATGCGACAATCTCAGAAACTCGGTTGTCCTGGGTCCCAAAGCCGCCTCAGCTGGCTTGTGTAGCCACTTTATAGCAACATGAAACAAAAATACTCTTTTTGTGCCCTTAACCTTGATGGTTCCCAGAAGGGAAAATCTGACCGGGTCATTTTTGTTTCCATCCCACACAGAGTATGCCTGATGCATAAAATTTCACCCCAGCAGTTCCAAGCTTCTGACCTCTATGTAGCCCAGGCTGTTAATGGTCTCTTTCACTGTGCCTGGGTGCACGCTGGATTTTACTTCAAGCCTATGGAACAAGACCTTGTAGAGGTGATCTGGTTTGGGCCATTTTCTTTACATAAGCCTATGAGTGGGGCAGGCCTTTCCGGTTTGCTGACTGCCTCCTAGAGCTGATTCCCCACATCCTTTATCCACCCCAGGGCATGGACCACCACCCACACATCTGTTTCATGGTTCCCTTCCGGGAAGAACTGAGAACCTGCAGGTCTCCTCTGCCTGCTGCAGAATTGTAAGCTAATGGTTAGCACAGATCAGAGATCCAAGAAGAATACATCCATCTTCTCTTTTTTGCTGCAGCCCTAATCTCTGATCCTGGCCCCTCGATGTTGAAGGAACTAGAGCCACACACTGTGCATGACACAACGCACATGTCAACACACACTTACCCTCCAAAAACGATGCAGCAGGTGGATGAGACAGAGGAACCTGTCCTGTTTGCATGAGAATGCAAACCTCTGCCCCTGACTGTATTAATCAGGGCAGAAGGGGGAGCCATGGCTCTTCACAGCTTTAACTGACATAACTTGGGGATTGACACTGAATCTAGTGCTACAGAGAGAACCAATCAATTCTACATTCTTTAATGACATTAAATGAAAACCAATTTGAATACTTGAAACTTGAAGCATTCCCCCTAGCCGGTATTTCAAAGCAGTAAACACCAGCAGAGATTTTATTATCTAAAAGAGACACTCAGGCTCATTACATTTGAGTATCTGATTCCTTCCAATATATGGTTTAAAACAAAATGAGTTCTCCAAAACTGGCAGGCCTTCTAAAGTGACCTTTGGAAAAACTAATCACTTGGAGAAAGCATTATAAATTTTCTTTTTTCCTGGGAATAAATAGGCTCCTTACAAAAAGGATTTTTCCAATATCGTCCCAGGGACATACTGTATAGTAACTCTCAAATCTTTAGCGGCTGTCTACGTTCTTAGCTCTCTGAGGACTCCAGGCTCAAGAGCCAGTGGTCGGCGGGACTACTTCTTATGTGTTCCTCACGTGTCTCAAATTCCACATGTGCTCAAAATAAGAACTCTGCATTTTTTATTTGCTCCCTATAACTTGCTTTGTCTCACACCCTGCCTTAACTGACAGCAGCTCTCTCTACCCAATGTCAAAATAAGAAATCTCAAGGTCATTCTTGACTCCTCTCTATTCTCCATCTAACTTGTCACTAGGTCCCATTGAAACCACTCCTAAAGCCCTCTGCAATCTCCAGTTTTCCCAGCCCCTTGCCACTGCCTTCGTTCCAGCCAGGGTTTCCCACCCCAAATACCACAACAGCCCCCTAGAGCATCTGCCCATCTCCTCCAAAGCTATCCCTACAGCACACCCAGAAATTTCTTTTTTCTAAAAAGCAAGTCTGATTGGGTCACCTCCTGATTAAAAACCCTCAGTGATTCTCTAAGACTCCAAACTCCTTAACATGGCTAAAGAATCCTCTGCTTGGCCAGATTCCCCACTTCACATGAGAGCTACGTTCTAGCTCTGGAGTATTTGTGGTTGCCAGACAGATCACACTGGTTCAAGCCCCAGGACATTTACACTTACAATTCCCTCTGACCACAGTGTCCTTCCTACACTTCCTCGCCTAGATTGTGGTGTTTAAGCTCATGAAGCCACCTTGTCAGGAGGCTGTGTCCACACTCACTCCCACCTACACTGCTAGCAGGCCTTCTATGCTGATACAACCCCCTGGACCCTCCCTTTCATAGCATTTATCACACTGTACTGAAACTGCTTTCAAGCTTGTGGGCTCCCTGGGGGACAAGGGCCAAATCTCATTTACCTCTTGATTACTAACATCTGAGCTTGGTAGGCTTACATGAGATGTTGAATGAATGGCTGAATGAAATGAGCTTTCCTTTGGCCCATAATGATCTGCACAAATGAGGAAAGGAGTAAAGAAGGTAGTATTCTTCAGGTTAACAGCACTATGGAGAAAAACAAAAAAGAGCAACAGAGAGACCAAAGACTTAGTGGAAGTTTATTTATATAAACTTATATAATTTACAGAAGGTGGCCTGGGAAATTTATTTATATAAATTTATATAGCGTGGTCTGGGAAAGTGACAATTCAGCAAAGACCTAAAGGCAGGAAGACAGCAACCTATACAGATAGCTGGTAGATGAGAGCATTCAGTCAGAGGGAACAGCAAGCGCAAAGGCCCTGGGGTGGGAATGTGCCAGGATGGCTAAAGCTGAGATGCTGAAGAAAAGTGGGAGATAAGATCCCAAAGGATGTATAGTCCTTTAGGCCCTTCAGGCCATTGTGATGGTCAGAGGAATTTGTTGGCTGGCACTTGAGGAACTAGAAGGGACTGATTACCATCCCAAAGTTTCTATCACCTGTGAGCACCTCTTTACACTATAATGGCCCTATGCGATGGTGCGATGGGGAGAGGATTATTCTCAGAATATTTTTCCACACTTGATCTAGAGCTTGGTCTAAGCTTGGTTTCTCATCCTCAGCACTATTCACACTTCAGCTGGATGGACAATTCTTTGCTGTATGCGGGGGTGTGATGCATTGTAGGATGTTTGGTGACACCCCTGACCTCTACCCATTAGATGTCAGTAGCACTCTGGTGGTGACGACCAGAAAGGTCTCCAGATAGGGCCAAAGGTGCTCCATTGAGAACCAGTGTCTAAAGAAAGGCAGACTCCAGCTCCCTGTGCTGAGAGCTAATTTCCAGTCCCTATAGTCTCACTTTCCCAACCACCAGCCCCTCCTCTGACTCAAACTAGTTGCTCAGAAAAGGGAACCTGGGGTTATCTACTAAAAACCCAGGCAAACATTGATTCTAGGTCAGTTAGCCATTAACACATCTACACATCCGGCAGATATTCAGAGAGCCATTTTCTCTTCTAATATGAGCCTGGGTCCCATTTGCTTACCCTCGAACCCACATGAGAGCCACACAATAGGCCCAGGCCTGTGTTGGATGACTTGGTGTTAGTCACACTTATCTCCCTTTCCCCAAGAACCAGATGTTCTGAGGATCCTGACATTTCCATTAAGACCCTCCCTTCCCAGAGAGAACCTGGTCAGGGCAAGATCAAGGGTTTTCCACCTGCGCCATCATAATGGTTAATGTTTTGGGGGCACTTCTGTGCCAGAGCTTTGCACACCTTGCCTTACTATGTAGGACCATCTTAAGGTATAGGATCAATTAATATCTCCATTCTGCAGATGAGGAAACAGAGGTAGAGAGATGTTTAAAAAACAACCTGCCTGGACCACAGGTGCTGTAAACCACCAGAACGGCCTCTGTTTTATGAAACGACCTAATGAAGTTCATGGACTACCATATGACAGGCAGACAAAGAGCTCTATCTAGATTGAGCTTAGGACACAAGGAAGGCTGTACTCGCAGGAGCTCTCTGCCTCCCACAGAGGGCTCCCTGCCCATCTACAACCCACTGGGCTCCACTCTGCCCAAGCAACAATGTACATGGGAATTGTTCCCGTCCCCAACCACATACTAGCTGTAAGACCTCGGGCTTCTGTTTCTTGTCTGTAACATTCCTCACCTGGAACGGCAGATAACTCAGAGGTGGTTCTGAGGATACCCAGGATAATGCATGTAACACTTAGCAACATGGTTGGCACAGTAAGTGCTCAATAACTTGTCATTGTTGTTACCTTGTTCTCATTACTGTCACCATCACCATCATCACCATCAATCAGCCATCTGGCTGCTCCTGTCAAAAACTCAGAGTCATCCTTGACTCCTCTTGTTCACTCACACTCCCCATCCAATCTATCATCTTATCCTCTCTATCCAATCTATCACCAATCATCTCCCCCTCCAAAATCTTAGACTCTGACCCCTTCTCACTTCCTCCATTACTACTACCCTGGCTCAAGCCATCACCAGCTCTCACCTGAAATATTACAGAGGCCTCCAAATGGTCTCCCTGGATCCACTCTCTTTCCCTTTTGTGGTCTAATGTTCATATAATATTCAGTACAGTCCAGTTAAACAGTAAGTAGGATCATATCTAATTCTGCCCGAATTCTCCAGTATCTTTCCACAACCGTCAGGGAGAGGGACCAAAATCTATTCAGTGGCCAACAAGTCCCTATGCTATCTAACCCCCAGGCTTCTCATTTTGCTCTAGGCCAAAGAGACTTCTAGTCATTCCCCAAACATGCTGTACATACTCGCACCTCAGGATCTTCGCACTTATGGTTCCCCTGCATGGAAACTCTTCCTCCACATATCCACAAGCCTGCCTCCCTCACCTCCTTCAGTCTTAATTGAAATGTCTCTTATGGGTGAGGTCTCCTTCAGCCTTCCTACTTAAACTCAATCTCCTTGATACTCCTAACCTCCAGCTTTGCTTCTTGTCTCCATAGCACTTAGCATCTAATATAGCATAAATTTTACTTCTTTTTTTAAAAAACATTTTTAAGATTTTTAAAAATTTACTTGAGAGAAAGAGAATGAGGGTGAGACAGAGAGAGCAAGCCGGGTGGGGGAGGGGGAGGAGTAGCAGAGGAGAGAGAGAGAAGCAGACTTCCTGCTGAGCAGGGAGCCCAATGCAGGAATCAATTCCAGGACTCCAGAATCATGACCTGAGCCGAAGGCAGCCACTTAACCAACTGAGCCACCCAGGTACCCATATTTTACTTCTTTACTTTCTGTCTTCTCTAACACAAGCAGGGATTTTTATCCACTATTAAATCCCCAGAACCTAGAACCATGTCTGGCACATGGAAAATCTTAGAAAAGATCTGTGGAATGAATGAGGAACAACTGGATGAATGGATTGGTGGATGTGTGCATAAATGTCCATTACTATTATTGTTAGATCCTATCCGGCTACCTTTAGGATCCCAGCATTCCTGTTGTCACAGACTATTTCTCTCACTTTCATTGCAGACACTCAGGAGCACTGGGCTGTGTGTGGAACCTCTAAATGCTCCAGCATTTGAACCATCATTCCATGTGTTTTTCTTGCTCTAAGTTGCCTAGAAATTCAGATTTGGATACAATGTCAATCAGTCACCATGAGCCACGCAGGGCCAGATGCACAAGGAAGCCCAGGGAGAGGCCTGAGGGCCGGAGCAACTGGCAACAGGCCAGTGCCTGCTGGCGATGATGGATGGGGGGTATCAAAGACAATGATGGTGACAAAGCAGGTGGTGGAGAGGCAAAAAGTCTCACTTCCTGTGCACTGATTGGGAATTTAATGAAAACAATCATTCACTTTCGGGTTCCATCGCAGGAGCAGGTGTACTGACTGACGCTGGAGCATGAGCCAGTTGTCCTGGAGCTGGCTTTCTGGGTTTTGCTTTACAAAAGCCCTCTCTGTTGAACTTGGAACTTGTTCCTTTTTACCTCCTCCAAGTGTGTTCCAGATAGACAGGTCAGAGGAGTGGGGACTGACACAGGGAATGCATTCTGACTTGAAAGGGAATCAGTGACCCCTTGCCCTGGCTTGACCCACCTGTTGCAGACATCAGGGCAGGGAGGGGCCTGCAATCTCTCAGTATTATCAGGAAGAGGGAAGGCTAATGTGAGCGCCTTTTAGTCCTCTCTCATTTAGGCCAGGAATCCCATGCCAGCTCCCTGAGGCCATTTTCCAGAAGGGGGCTCCCCACTTCTAATCCCCACCTCACTGCCCAGCAATATGAGGCACCAAGGAATCCTAATCGAGAGTGTGAGTTCTCTTTAATACCACTTACCCAAGGGATAGGCTCTGAGGGAGCTTCATAACCGCTTCCCACACCTGACCTTCCTTACTTGAGAGTTCCCTGATGTATTCATGCAGCGGGAGCAGCTCCATTTGGCCTGTAAGTCTGGAACTTTCCACCAGATGGCGAGCATGCTCCCTCATTCATTCTCCTCTGACTTCTGACCATAAAAATTGTACAATAATAACAGTAGTAATAATAATGCATTATGTCCTTATCATGTGTGGGGCACTATGCTGAGAGTCGTCTACAAGTGCTGGGTAGACAGCATATTGAGTGGTTCCAGATCCTGGCTATATCTTTCACTGCCACAGGACCCCGGGCAAGTAGGACATTTTGCTTCCTACCAGTTTCCACATCTATAAAACTGAGATAATAACCATACCTATCCCACAGGGGTGCTGAGAGGAGTCTCCATCTACGGAAAGCTTTTAGAAATTAATAAGCTCTGTATAACTGATTGTTAAATCTTACTTGGCTGAGAACTCTATGGGATAGTTGATAATATTTTTCTCATTTTACCCATGAAGAAAATGGGACTCACAGAGTTGGAATGAGTTGCCCAAAGTTGTATGGCTTCCAGTGTTGCTAGGCCCCAAGAACCCTGATGTGCTTCCCAAATGTCCAGTTTCATGAAACATGTGCCTCCCTCGCATCATGTTTTCTGAAAAATCTACTACAGCAGACCACAGTAGCCAAGCTGGTCAAACCCAGCCTCCTTCTTGGGAAATGGGGAGTGGGAGAGGCTCTAGCAAGTTCTGATTTATACTGGCTCTTTCAGACAACCCATCCTCCAAGCAATCCAGGAATCTGGCTGAAGAGTTGGGCCAAGCTGTGGAAATCATGGGCAAAGGCAAGAATGGGCTCGGCTTTGGCAAAGTGGACATCACGGTAGAGAAGGAACTTCAGAAAGAGTTTGATGTTAAGAAGGCCCCAGAGCTGAAGCTGTTTTTTGAGGGCAACAGGTCAGAACCCATCAGTTGCAAAGGTAAGAGTCCCTGTTCATCAATCAAGGCAGTGCTAGCTACGGAAACACAAACACCAGCATTTAGGTGGCTAACAGAACTATGAGTTTATTTCTTCTCATGTAGAACCCAGGTGGCAGCCAGAGGGTGGAGGTGGGTGGCTCAGCTCCACACAATTTTTCAAGGACCCAGGTTCCTTCTAGCATGCGGCTCTATCTTCCCTTAGAGCCTCTGAAGCCCCTGCCATTTTCTGTATATCTAGCCAGCAGTTGGGGCAAGGAGGCAGAGGACTGCCACTGATGGTGCTCATGAGCCAGGCTTGGAAGTGGCAAACATGACTTCTCCATTGACCAAAATTCTGTTACATGGCCCCACTCAACTTAAAGGCTGAACATATGGCCCTGATCTGTGTCCATAAGGAAAATACCATTTTGGTGAACACATAGCTGCCTCCACCACAGCATACATCTCAGCTGGTGGGCCCTAGAAGCACCATGAAGTGGGATAGTGAGATGCGTGGCTCATAAACTGCCAGAGACCAGAGAGTGAGATCCTAACTCCATCTCCCACTTCCCGCCCCAATCTTCACCTCCCGCCACAATCTTCTACTTTAGAATGGTTTTGACAGGGTCCCAGGCCAAGGAAAGGGGCTCTGGGAGATGAGAAAACAAGACAGATTTGGGACAGGGTGACTACCAAACACTGGAGCTTCTATCATCATCCACTTCATTAACTCATTCATTCACTTATTCATTACCTTTATTGAGAAACTAACATGTGTCAGTCCCTATCTTGGTATCAAAAATGCTGTAGCATTATGTGACTCAGTGTGGCACACGGTAGGTCCTAATTTTTAAAAATACTAAGTATATAAATGCATAAATGTCCATAAAACTGATGGATGGATGGAATGAAACTAACAAATGCCAAGGTGCCCAGCACAGCCCACACTATGCTAGTAGAATATTCCCATTATATGTGTGAATGACTGAATCAGGAAACTGAGATAGTCTTGCAGCATCCGTTTAGCAAGTCTGCAATAAGCCTGTTTGAGTTTTGTTGCAAAAACCAAAAGGGCCCAGAGAGAGCAACCTCCTGCAGGGGCTTGCAGTATGCCTTACAGTTCTAAGAGCGGACACAAGGGGGCAGGAGACACAGGCCAGACTCGCAGGGGAAGGTGCTGCAAAAGCGTCAACCTCAGCGCGCATTACATACAAGACCAGGCAGGGCAGTGGCTCCCAAGGACCTTGTGGGACCATGGTGGCAGGGGGCGGGGCAGGGCAGGTGAGGTCTGACTTCTCTTTGAAGCAATAAATGTGACAATGTGGCAACTTCCAGACTGTCTGGGCCCCTTCTGGTAGAAGCCAGTGCCTGGGACCCCCTCTGTCATGCAGGAAAGCTGCATCATCACCTCCCCTAGGAAGTCCCCTTTGACTGCCCGCATCAGGGTGTCTGTCCTCCTCAGGAGTTCCATAGCACCTGTGCTTAGTGTCCTCAAGGCCCTCACTCACAGAACTGATTCTGTTCTTTGTTCTCTAGCGAGAGCACGGAGCAGGAGCTGATTTCACTTCTTTTCCTGGGTCCTCTGAAGAGGTTGCCCTAACTGGCAGGCACCAGCTGGCTTTAAATCCTTACCACACACCTGAAGGACAATCGCTTCCCCTTGTCAACTCTTATTTTCCTAATCTGTGAAAGGGAGATGGTGGAAGTATCTTCCTCCGAGGGTTACTGATGAGGTGAAACAAGATTGTAAGGCACAAGCCCTGAATGGATCTGAACCGTTTACTGTGCTCCATCACTATTCTGGGCCCCTTACATATGTCACAACAACCCAGCATGGCAGGTGCTGCACAGAGAAACTGCACAGGAAACTGCACAGAGAGGTGGAGCAACTTCCTCAAGGATCCCCAGCTACTAAGCACTGCAACCCACAAATGTTTTCTGCAAAGGGCCAGATAATAAATATTTTAGGCCTTACGGGCCAATCTCTTTCGCAACTACTTAACTCTGCGAATACAGCGGGAAAGTAGTCCTATATAAACCACTGACTGCCAATAAAACTTTATTTACAACATCAACTGGCAGGACAGAATTGGCCCATGGGCTGTCATTGACCAACCCCTGCTCTACGGTGTGCTGCACTCAAAATAAATGGCAGGTGGGGCTCATGTTTTTATCAAACTATTACTTTTCTGACCCTTGCACAGTGCCTGCCTGCAACACTTAGGTTCTTCAGAATAGTTTTTGAGTTTGAATGGGATGGAACTGCAAGGACCCACTGCAGGCTGACTTGGGCTAAGGAGCCAGCCCCTATTTCTACCAAGCCTGACCATCCCTCCCTTTCTTTAGTGTTACCCCCAACCAGGGAAAGAGGCAGTGGGGTGCTAGGAGGGAGCCAGAGCCTAGATTTAGGACAAACACGAGTTAGAGAATTTGAGCCAGTCTTCCAACTTCTCATCTCCTAAACAGGATGACTAAGCCAGTTCTGCCAACCTGGCAGAGCTTCCCTGAGCTCAGAGGGGTGACAGAGCATTACTGGTCTCCTGCACCAACTTTTCTGAAAACCTTCCCAGGAGGCAAGTTGGGGTTTAGTCCTTGTTGGGTCAAAGCTAGAGTTCTGGTTCTCCTCTAGTCTCCCAAGGATTGATGATGGGAAACTTGGTCACGGCCCCCTCTCTGGAGGGAGGAAAACTTGGGTTGGCTCCAGGGCCTCAGTTAATGATGCATTCACAGCTTGTGCTTGGAAATATGCAGTGGAGGGACAGCCCCAGTCAATCATTGACATAGCGTTCACACCTCAGTTGTTACCCTGTCCTCTGGCTCAGAGCCAAGTGCCAGCAGAGACACCTGCCCAAGGGGGTCAGGGACCGATCTGCAGGCAATCAGGAACAACCTATTTGTCAAGTTCAGAGCTACCTCAGCCGCATAGGGTTCAGAGGGGGCAAACAGAGCCCAGAAATCCCAGAGAAGATGGCCTAAGATCGAATTCCCTCAAAGCCAGCTTACGTTATGATTCACCCACCTCATCCATTTACCCTGTAATTATTTCTTGAGCATCTGGTATAAGCTGACATTACAGGCGCTAGTGAGCAAGCTAGCCAAAAATCATAATTTCAGAAAAAGACAAATTCAATGAAGAAAATGCAACAGGTCATAACCTAGAGAATGATACGATGGCGGGGGGGGGGGGTGATAAGAGAAGTCTAAACCTCTAACTAAATAAGCCGGAGGAGTTGCCCAGACTACTGAGGAAAGGCAGCCCAGGCAGAGGGAGGACCGGGAGACATCAAAGCCTGGCGAACAGGACGATGAGGGTGTGGCTGCAGGGCAGACTGTAGGAGACAGCCACACAAAATGAGATCAGAGCAATGGTTCTGATCAGTTGAAATTCAAATGCATTTGGTGGGGTTTTGTTCACCTCTTTTGGTATTTTCAGGACTTTGGAACCTGTTCCTTCCAGAGCAGTTACAACATAATTTTTTTTTTCCAGACAAATGCCTATAAGATGAACTATTTCCATGATATGTGCTTGTTTCCTCCTGAAAGATGGCTGGGAACACTGAAAATAGAAACTCAGCCTTGGGGCTGAATCCAGGAGGAGAAGGGGACTGCAGGAGGGTGGAGGGCGGAGTGCTGTGATCTGGGAGCGGCAGGAAGTCTCCCCTCACCCCTCTCTGTCCCTTGAGGCCAAGACATCGTCCTTCTATGAACTTCTATGGGTCTGACTCATCGTGGCTTTTAAAATGGCCTAATCGGTATCTACTAAAACTAAACGTAGCATTCCCTATGACCAGAAATTCAACTCCTGGGCATGTACCCAAAAGAAGTGCATCCAATGTGCCCCCAAAGACATGCATGAAATTTAATTCTTAATAGCCCCAAACTGGAAACAACCCAAATGCTCACCAACAGAGGATGGATAAATAAATTATAGAATATTCATGCAATAAAATGCTACACAGCACATACAACAATATGGATCAATCTCATAAAGAAACAAAGCCTAGGCCCCAAAACACACAATGTGATTCCACCTGCATAAAGTTCAAGATCAGGCAGACTAATGCATGCTGTTAGAAGTTAAAATAGTGGTTACCCTTAGGTAGGGACAGGTGAGGAGCTGGGACGGGGCATAATGGGACTTCTGAGAGCCTGGTAACAGACTGCTCTTGAGCACTGCGAAATGATCTGTCTCTTGACAGATCAATATCTGGGTGGTACTCAGGTCTGTTCATTTTGCAAAAATTCACCAAATTATGCATAATAATTTGTATACCTTTCTCTATGCAAACATACTTCATTGTAAGTTTTGTAAATGGCCTAAGTTCTTAGGAAATGTAAGCGAAGATGCTGAAAAGAGTCCTTTTCAGTTCATTTACCAACTCAACATGCATTCATCAAGCCCCATGCAGCAATCCAGCACAGGTTGCCTGCTCCGCCTGTTAACCTCTCCCTCTTCTTCCTTGTCCAGTTACAGTCTTGCTGTTGCCTACTTATTAACTCCTATGCATCCTTCAGTATTCAGCTCCTAACTGATCTCCTCCAGGAAGCCCCCCTTGACTTCACAGTCTAGGTCACATATCTTTGCTACAGGCTCATAGAACTTTGCTTTTGAGTTATTACTTTGGGTGTGATTATATACTTGTTTGTGTAATTACTTGACAACTGTCCTACTCAACAGAATAAAAACTGCAAAACAGTGGGAGTGTATTTGTTTCTGCTCACCATTACATCCCCAGGACCAAGTACAGCACTTGATAACATGATAGGTACTTAGTATATATTTGTCAAATGAATGAATGAGTGAAGGAATTGAATAGCAAATGAAGAAATTCATTCAGTTTAAATGCTCCATTCTCTTCTATAGCAGTCTTTGACAGAAAATAATATTTTACATTATATACCATCATGTGGAATATCCTAGCAAACACATATCCATCTGTAGCCTAATGTAATTCTAGCACACTGTTAGGTCTCCCCAGATATGGTGTATGTTTCCCAATTTTAAAAGCTAAGATTTTTGTGTGCTTGGAACCTTCCATATAATAGCTGAGAAACGGATGCCAGGATCTATGACCTTAAGGAATATCTGCATCTCAGCTGAGGAACTGAAAGCACAGGCAATAATGGAATTTTCCCAAGGTCACAAAGCTAACTGGTATTTTTATTTACACTTCATTCATTTACATTTTTTAAAAATAAATCTACCTTCCTGTCACTTTGGAAGGTAGATAGAAAAGAAGACTGGGTATGCTTCCTTCTGAGTTTAATTCCCAGGTTCACTAATGGTGGGTGGCTACTGGCAAGTCTAACCTCAATTTCCTCATCTGCAAAATGGGGAGAGTAAGAATATCTCATAAGGTAGAACTGTTGCAGGGATGTAATACATGTAAATGGCTCAGCACAATGCCGTGTCCTTGGTAAGTGCTCCATGACATTTAGCTACTGCTGTTAATGTTCATGCCTTGCGGGCGCCTAGGTGGCTCAGTGGGTTAAAGCCTCTGCCTTTGGCTCGGGTCATGATCCCAGGGTCCTGGGATCGAGTCCCAAATCCCGCTCTCTGCTCAGCAGGAAGCCTGCTTCTCTGTCTCTCTCTGCCTGCCTCTCTGCCAAATAAATAAATAAATAAATAAAATCTTAAAAAAAAAAAAAAAAAAAAGAAGTTCATGCCTTGGGGATGGGGCAGGAAGGACTGACCTTGGCCTTCAATGGGTAGGAGCCCAAGACCAGATGCTTCTGGTCATTAAGCTTGGAGAAAACAGGCCTTGCTCCAGTTCAAGAGGAAACTTGTATAGGGGATCTATTTAACTGTCTCTCTCTCCAGGAGTGGTTGAATCTACTGCCTTGGTCGTTTGGTTGAGAAGACAAATTAGCCAGAAAGCATTTTTGTTCAATAACACCCAGCAGGTGGTAGAGTTTGTGAATTCTAGGCCCTTGGTCATCATCGGCTTCTTCCAGGTACTGGGGTCAAGAGGTGGGAGTGGCTTTTTGACTGGTGAGCAGTCCTGTGTCTGGGAGGGGGGTAGGGTAAGGAGAGGTCTTTTACTTGGGTTAATGCCATACCCATTCTTTATTTTCCAATGAGCTGGTTTTCCAGGTAACAGCAATGCTAAAATGAAGAAGGAAAGAATGGAAGATGACGTGGGTAGGAGAAGCTAATTGGAAAGGTGGACAGAAATGCAGAGAGAGTAGAGGAAATTGATGTTTATTAAATTGGTTTTGATAATATTAATGATCTTGTAGAGATCCATTTAGAATATCACTGAGTAATAAGTAATTTGCAAATTGTTTTTCCTTGTGGAGAATGAATTTCTTATATATCTTTACTCATTTCTGGTAACTAGGATGGCTCCTGCCTTCCCCCAGTGGAAGTCAGAACTTTGGCATTATATTTTTACACGGGGAGAGTACATACCTCTTTCTGTCTCAGCTCACTTTTGGACAGCCCCAATTTTCTTTCAAGTTATAGAAAGAAGGCTGCAACTACAGCCATATTTTGATACCAAGTTTATATCTTTTGATCCGCATGGTCAAACCAGTTGCCTCTTCTGAAAACAATTAAGGAATAAATGTTTAAAAGTCTCAACCTTGGGGCTCCTGGGTGGATCAGTGGGTTAAAGCCTCTGCCTTTGGCTCAGGTCATGATCCCAGGGTCCTGAGATCGAGCCCCACATCAGGCTGTCTGCTCAGCAGGGAGCCTGCTTCCTCCTCTCCCTCTCTCTCTGCCTGCCTCTCTGCCTACTTGTGATCTCTATCTGTCAAATAAATAAATAAAATCTTAAAAAAAAAATTCTCAACCTGTGTGTTAGAACAGCTTTATTCTAAATACCTGGAAAAAGTTGAGCTTATCAGCTCTTTCCTTTAATCTCTGTGGATTGGCCTATTTTGGCTTTAGTCATAGCCACAGAAGTATTCTGAGTATGTAACTTCATGAAAGGGGACTTAGGGAACCCAGGAAAACCCCAGAACTTGGAAAAGTGAGGAGATGAACTGATCACCATTTCCACCTTGACCTTAAATAAGCCAGACGTTTTTCTTTCCATCAAAGTCCCACCAAATCTCTTTCTCCAAACAGGATTTAGAGGAAGAAGTAGCAGAGTTGTTCTATGATATGATCAAAGACTTTCCAGAGCTAACATTTGGAGTGATATCAATTAGCAATGTCATTGGACGTTTCCATGTCACCCTTGACAGTGTTCTGGTGTTCAAAAAGGTAAGACTTGGGTTCTACTGAGAGTGAAGGGTCCCTAGCTCAAAATGGATTATGTATGTAGCTACAAAATTTGGGTACAAATTCTGGTTCTGCCACTGCCACCTGCAAGCTACATGGCATTGGACTAGGCAGCTATTATTAGATCACAGTCACCCAGAGTTTCTCTGGCCTTTCTAGACATCTTCCACTGTAAGCTCCTCTTCCTCTTCTTAACCAGTAAATGCCAGTCATTAAAGCTCAGTCCTCTCCCCTATGTTTTCTTCCGGTCCCTGCTCTCTCACCCACCCTCCATTAGCAATTACCACCCATACACCCATGACTTACAAATCTCCCATTTTCAGCCAGACTTCTCTATCTCCAGACTTTCATATCCATCACCAGATGTCTCAACATGACCAAGCTTAACATCATAATCTCCCTTCCAATCCTCCAAATCTTCTTTCAGTTTTTTTTTTTCCTCTCAATGAATGGTATCACCATTTCTCCCAAGTCCCATCTGAGCAATCAGAATACTCTCAGGCATTATTCTAACCCATCCCTCTTCTCCACCTTTCACAACTGTCCATCACCCCAAACCTATAGATTTTAAATCCAAAGTATCCCTTGAGTCTATTTCTCTCCACTGCTGCCATCCTAACTAAGTCAAGTGACCATGATCTCCCATAGCCTAATGCAACATTCACCCAATTGGTCTGCCACATTCTCTCTTATCCTCTAAAGAGTCATATTTACAATGGGATGCCTGGGTGGCTCAGATAGTTGAGCCTCTGCCTTCGGTTTGGGTCGTGGCCCCGGGGTCCTAGGATCGAGTCCCACATTGGGCTCCCTGCTCAGTGGGAGCCTGCTTCTTCTTATGCTTCTTCCTCTCTCTCTCTCTCTCTCATGAATAAATAAATAAAATCTTTAAAAAAAAATAAACAGTTGTATTTCCAAAACTCAAAAATTATGACCACCTGCCTCCTTCCCACTGAAAGCTCTTTAATGGCTTCTTATTATTCTTAGGATAAAGACTCAAGGCCCTAATAAGGCCCACAAGGCCTTCCTCAGTCTAGCCTCTACTACACATTTTCCTCCTTTCCCTCACTGGGATCTGAGAACAGACCATCCGAGCTGTCTAATAGGGCAGCTATCACATATGACTATTTACATTCCAATTAATTAAATTAACATTTTAGTTCCTCAATGAAACAAGCTACATGTGAATAGTGGCTATTATATTGGACAGCACAGCACTTCCATTATCACGGAAAGTTCTATTGAACAGTGTAACTCTAGACACTGTAATCTGGTTCCTGGAACATGTCTTACTCCCTCGTCACACAAAGCCAAATCTTTACAATAATCATGTTATTTACAGATATGGCTTAGAGAGGTTAGGTTACTTGCCCAGAGCCACACGGGAGGTGGGCAAAGTGATAGCCAGACCTGCTTAAGACTGTGAGCCACTAATTTTACTTAGGCTCTTAGAAGTCATTACAAGGTTTTAAGTTGGAGAACAAAATAACCTGATTTGCGTCTTTGAATGGGACAACAAAGAGTCCAAAAATAGATCCAAATACATATGGGAATCTAGTGTATGATAAAGATGATATTTAAAATATGTTATTCAGGGGCACCTGGGTGGCTCAGTAGGTTAATTAAGCCTCTGCCTTCAGCTCAGGTCATGATCTCAGGGTCCTGGGATCGAGCCCCACATCAGGCTCTCTGCTCAGCAGGGAGCCTGCTTCCCCCCTCTCTCTCTGCATCCCTCTCTGCCTACTTGTGATCTCTGTCCAATAAATAAAAACTTAAAATAAAATATATTATTCAATGACTGGTGTTGAGAGAACTGGGTAGCCATTTAGAAAAAAAAAAAAAGCTAAAATCTATATAACCTCCTTCCATGCACGTAACTAAATTGCAGATTGATTTATGATTTAAAAATATAACAAAGAAACAATGGAAAGACTAGAAAATGCCACGGGGGACTTCGATTTCTAAACTCGGAGCTGGAAAGCCCTTTTATAAAGCATGACAGAAACCCACAAAACTATGAAAAGAAATACTAATAAATTTGGACCACATAAAAAGTTAAAATTTCCACAGAATAAACCTCATCACGATATAAAAAACCAAAGCGCAAACATGAAAAATGGACTAGGACAGAGTCAGTATATTTTAATGGTTAAGAGTATGAGCTCTACAGTCAGACTGCTGGGTTGGAATCTTGGCTCCCCCTCTCACTTGCTTAGCAATCTTGGTCAAGTCACTTCACTTTTCTGTGCCTCGACATCCTCAGCTGTACAATGGGAGAAATAATGATTCGTAACTCAGTGGAATGTTATGCGGATTAAATGAGTTCTTGCATATAATGTATTCAGCATTGTGGCTGATGCAATATGAGCTCTCCGTAAGTCTGATTAAAATTATCGACTATTATCATGTTCAGAAAAGAGTTTCAGCTTTGTTGAAAGGACAACGGTGCCTATGAAGTATTTAAACGAGAGTGTAAGACCATCACTCTGGCTAAAGGTGCAGGGTAGGTTGGAGGGAAACAAGGCGAGAAATTGGAAGACCATTAGGCAGCTTTTGCAGGAGTCCAGGCAAGAGGTCTGGACTACAGGTTAAGCTCCATGAAGGCGAAGAGAGAGTAGGGAGAAATCATCCAGAGACAGCTACATCTTTGTTCTCCTTCCCACACAGATTTTGATCCTAAGCTACAGAGAACTATTTCCTTCCCTGTGTTAATCCAGTCCTTCTGAGAAGCAGTCTTCAAGCAGGATTAGACATGCAAAAGATTAGGGAAAATGCTTGTGAAGGGTAAGAGAAGGAGCTGGGGGAGACTCATCAGGCCACTCATCAGGTCTGACCTTCTGGAAGGAAGGAAGGTCCCCTGCTTGCAGAGAAGTTCTAAGAAAGCTGGTCACTGTCACCTACCAGAGAAGTCCTGCATCTCCCAGAAATGGGCTTGCCTTAGTATCCCCAACACAGCATCATTGGTTAGGAGCAGTGTGCAAGGAACTGCATCAACACAACTATTTGGATGGATTTCTAAATGAAGCAACTGGCTGCCCACTGACACACTCCCTGCTTTATAGACTGGAGATTTTCAAAGCTGCCACAGGCCCATCTTTCACTTACATGCTAATCCGCCCAGCCATTCATATTTACCAAGTACCTACATTACAGATTAGGCTTGTCACTATGGTCTTCTCCTTTTGTCCATGGGGAAAACTGTGCTATTTGTATCTATAAAGTGTCTACATTATGGAAGCTATTGTCCTCCAATGCTTTTCTCCTTCTGTCCAAGGGAAAAATTGTGAAACGCGAGGAGCTTATTAATGACATTACCAACAAACATGTCCTCAATCAAGTCATAAAAGGGCACCTCACCGATTTTGTTATTGAATACAACACTGAGGTCAGTGAGCCAAAGGGTCCCTGGGAGAAGGGAAGGTAGGGCAGCTGTGTGCATGGATGACCCAAATCCCTGGTAATTTCAGAGCAAGGACCTGATTTATGAATTGCACATCCTGAATCACATGCTGCTCTTCGCCTCCAAAAGCTGGGAATCATTTGGTTTGATAATGCAGCATTATAAATTGGCATCGAAGGAATTTACAAACAAGGTTTGTGGAAAGTGCTACTGCCCTTGTTGGATGGGTATCCAGGACACTAATGTTGTTTGCTGCCCTGGTGATTGTAAATTAAACCCAGGGTGATTTGCATGTTCATTTGCATAAATTCCCTTATTTGCATATTGATGTTACATATTATCTCCTACTTAATTTTAAACCAGCTTCCTCCTCCTTCCTGCCCAGCATCTCTTCCTTTCTTGCCATACCTATGCTGTCCCTTCCCTCATCTTTTTGAGAAGTCTACTATGGGAACATGATGGTTTGGCTGCTTTTTTGATGAAAGATGCTCCAGCACGAGTGAAGGGCTGCCTTGTGGGTGGTCTTCCGCCTGGAAGTGAGGGGGAGGAGAAACCACCCCTGTCTGAGGTCAGGGAATATGAACAGCCTGCAGGTGTGAAGTGGCACGGATTGATACGTAACTGCTGAGACTCAAGGCTTTAGCATCGCACAGACCTGATTTCAAACTCTTTTCTTCTTGGGAGAGATTTTGTTCATGATTGTCTTAGCCTCTGAGTTTCAATCACTTTATGTAAAATGGAGAACTTCTTGGAAGAATTAGAGGTGTCACAGGCAAAGCAATGAGCAAATGTGCAGTGAGCGGCGCCATTATTGCTCTCATCACTGTTAGAAACAAATCTGTTTTTCTCAAGTGCCATACCTATGTGTCCCACCACCTGGACTGTGGGGGCAATTTGCTTCATTTTTTATTTTTTATGAGAAGTACAGTAATGGCAGATTATTTTCCTTTTGATGAAAATTACTCTAAAACTCAAATGAAACCATTAAAAACTTTGAAACCCAAAATGAACACTCAGTAAAGCCACTAGGGTGCATATTTAATGTTCGTGCTATAAACCACCACACTATTCTCCAGGGAGTTTGTTCCAGTTACATAAATAGTTCTTGTAGATAGAACTTCCTGGTTTATTCAATTTTAAATTTTTGGTGTGATTCAGCTGATCACAATCTGACTGCTTCCTTCTATATCTCTTACATTGTAAGAGTCAATACATAGCCATATTTCTCCCAGATTTATTTTTTTATTTAACTCTTTAATCTCTGGAGTTTTTTTTTATCATATATTGGGAGATAAGGTTCTAAGATGGCCTTTACCCCAGCTATCTAGCTTCCTGAATGCCATTTGATTGTGATCCATTTTAGAGCCAAAGATAAATGGATGAACATTATTCATACAGGCCATTCCCCTATATCTTACCTTGTTCATGGCTAGTCAATATTTGTTGAAAATATTCAAGGATTTTTTTTTTCCCCCAAGGATGGTTCTAACGCGTTGCTTTGTTTTCCACTCCCCAGCAGAGGGAAGCCTGTTAGGCACATAGTAGGGCCCTTCATATTTTGATAGATGAATGACCTGAGGGTATCAGTGTTTGCTGTGGCTTTCCTGCTTTGCCTCTTACTTCTTCTCTGCAACAAGTGTCATCTTTTAAAAATTATCGTAGCACTTTCTGGCTCTCACTATTCTTTAGTGACCTTCTATCTTACTCAGATAAAAGCCAGCCTCCTTACTAGACCTCTGATCTCATCTCTGACACATCTCTAACTTTGTCTCCCTTGACTCTCCCCTCATGGTGCTAAAGCCACACTGGTCTTTCCATTCCATTCAGGAATATTCTAAGCTCCCTGACCCTAGGCCTTTGCACTGATAGTTTCCACTGCCTGATTCAATGTTCCCCTGACTTGTTAACTGATCACCCAGGTCCCAGCTAAAACGTCACCACCTCAGATACTCCTGACCCTCCTACGTAACACTGGGCTCTAACCTCATTGCACCTGTATGGTCATTCTCTATCACGGGGCTCTGTTTTACTGTCTAATTAACACTCACTGCTATCTGAATTTATTAATTTGTTTACTCCTTTGTTGTGTGTCTTTTCCACTAGAACATAAACTCCATGAGGGCAGATCTTATCTGCCTTGGGCAGTTTGTATCGCCAGTGCTTCGCAAAATGCCCAGCGGGTACTCTGCGGAATACTTGTTAAATGGCGAGTGAATGAAGTCATGAATTTCCTTGAGCGAAGAATAATCTAGAATAATAATGAGTTGACACATATTGAGCATTTTTACTTCCCAGTATCAAACCAGGCTTTTATTGTCCTGTTTAATTCTCTCGGTGACCCCATAAGGTGGGTGCTCTTATAATCACCACCATATGGGTCAGGAAACAAGCACAGAGAGGGTCAGTTACTGTTTTGTCCAAGGATCTGGATGAAAGCTTAGGACCTCCTGACTTCCTGTGGTTGTGTGGATGGGACCCTGCACAAGGATGGTGAAACCCCAGGCTGGAGGCTGACCTCTGACTGTGCCCTAGGGCACAGAGCTGCCCCTGCCCAATAGAAAGTTGTTCTGTCTTTCAGATAGAAATAGCCATAGACCCTGCTATTTGCATTCCCTTAGGGCTCGGCCAAGGTTTCCCAAATTTCTTGCAGTAAGGGATTCCTTAGCTAATTTCAATCTTTACCCTTTTCATGGCCTCCAATCCCAGAGAGACTCAGGTTTTATTTGATTTGGCAGATCCTTTTCATCCTTGTGAATGCAGATGAACCCAGAAACGGACATATCTTGAAATACTTCAGGATCACAGAGGTTAATATTCCATGTGTACAAATCCTAAACTTAAGCTCTGACGCAAGGTACAAAATGCCTTCTGAGGAGATAACCTATGAAAATCTCAAGAAATTTGGCCACAGCTTCCTGAATAGAAATGCCAAGGTAAGTTTGCTTTTGGACAAGGTTTACTCAGAACCTCAAAACTGCGTAACTTTGCTGGCTTTGGTTATCTGAATGGGGAGGCAGAATCTCGTGGTTCAAAGTGGGGAAACAGCCATATCTCTCCATCTCCAATCTTTTCACCTTTGACCTGTCCTGACTCTATAATTCCATCATTTAACAATTCCACCAATACTTTTTTATTTTGAACGGCATTTCAGAATTGAAATGCAGGAGCTCCCAGGGCCAATATTCTCTGAAAGGAGACACTTTTCTTTCTTTCATACTCTCTTGTGAAAGATTTAAGGATAGATGGATTTTATCGGAGAGGAGATAGAGTGGGGATATATTAAGCAATCAGGATTTAGCCTCAAAGATTTTATGTGCCTCTTATTGGGAGGCTAGAAAGGAGCCTGTTTTGGTAAAAGGAAGGAGAGTCTGTAGCAGGACCAGACGTAACACAGTATCTCCTGCTGTTTATGTAGCATTTGCAATGTCCCCCAGCCACCCTGCGGAATTAGGGGACTGTATTTTTTATTTTCCAAATGGGACCACTTTTGAGATTAATGGGTGGGGGTGTGCATTCTTTAAAAGTATTCTGGAACAACAAGAATAAATTGGAACTTTCCAGGCAAACCAGAATGATTGGTCAGCTCCCCTCTGAGGATTCCCATTACCTTCTGTCCATTCCTGCACAGACACGCCTTCTCAAGAGAAAGCCATTTTTTTTTCTCTGATGCACATCATCATCACAAGCCAAGTGGTGAGGCTGGTATTTTCCATGTCATTTCTCCTCCTCCTACCTTCAAAACCCCAGACCCTATGCATTTGGACTTTGGATCCCCTGCTCCCTCCCTCCATTGCTGTCCTCTGATCATGTCCCTTTCGCTATCGGGAGACTTAAGCCCCTCATTGCAGACTTGCCCTCCATCCCTTCTCTGCCATCATTTCCAGAGACGCCAGCATCCAGAACCCTGCTCTGTCTCTCTCTCTCTCCTTTCATAACGGGTATGTCCAAGCCACCCGAGCCACCTGCTCTTGGGGCCACACACTACAGATGGCAGTCCCTCTGAAAATGTGATTTCAAGCTCCCCATCCTCTTAATTTCTTTTTCTAATATCCACATTGCTACAATTCTTTACCTTTCTCATGGGCTCCAATCTCCTGATCTCCTTTCACAAACTCTTTTCTGCCTTCCTTCATGAACTTGGATTCCATGGTTCATAGCTCTGCTGATGATTCCCTTAACTTCTTTATCCCTTTATTCCTTAATCTACCTTCTACTTCTTTATACCCTGTAGAATTTACAAGGCAAAATCACAACTCTGGTCGAACCCACTTAACGTCCCTACTCCTTCCAGGCCAAGGCTAGAGAAAAAGACCACCACGATGAGGCAGGCCTCATGAAATCACAAATCTCCCAGGGGCTCTTTGAAATGTCCTGACCTCTCTATATAAATTTCTCTTAGTGTGTTCATTCTCTGAATCTGAGTGTCTCTGTCCTCATACCCTATTCCTACTTCCAGTCTCAGCTGAGTAAAAGACCATGTATCATCATGACAGGGGCCCCTCATTTTCCATCACCACATCTACAAACCTACCCAGAGCTCTACCCATTCTCTCTCCCTTCCCACTAGTTTACCTCAGGAGGTGTCTGTCTCCTCCTCAAGGGCCAACACATACTCCCATGCTCTTGAAATAGAGATGAGCACCTTTCACATGACACGAGATGTCAATGCCTGATCTGGCTCACTTCTAATTTTCATCTTTTTCATCATTTCCCATCAACCATGCCCAGCCTCCACCCTCCTTTATGCTCCCTCAAAATGAATCCTGAAGTCATTTCTAGAGGCTGCTATGGGGATGAGGGAATTACTGCAAATCTGAGTTAATGGGAAAGGAGAACAGAGAGCAGGAATGAGGAGTGGGGAAGACCCTCCAGGCAGAGCTATGGCATAAACAAAGGCCTGAGGTAGAAGCCTAGCCCTTTGGGGAAATAGAAGATCAGTACAGTTGAAGATACCAAGGAAAGAATGGTAATGAACTTGATGAGACTGGTAGGAGCCAAAGTGTGATAAAGGTCTTACAGGTCATGTAAATTATCTTGCGTTTGATTCTTGAAGTAATTGGGAACAGCTAAATTTTGGGGGGAGGGAGGGACAAACTAGTTAAGATGTTGAAGATGTGAACCCCACTCTCATCTAAGAACCTCAAGAATCATGTATTTGGAATGCTAGAATTCATCCAAGCTTGAAGCCTTGCCTCTTCCCAACCCTCTGATCTCTCAGTCTTCCCTGAATAATTCAGGCTGGACATCAAGCACTTCAAACTCTTTCCCAAAGTAGTTGTAAGAACAAGAGAAAACTTTTCATTGTTTCCCGTCAGGGCAGGGAGCCCCAACTGCCAACCCCTTTCTGGAGACTGTTAGACCTCTCAAATTTGCTTCCTAGAAACATCAATCCAGTGAAGACATTCCAAAATATTGGGACCAGGGGCCAGTTAAGCAGCTCGTTGGGAAGAACTTCAACGTAGTGGTCTTTGACAAGGAAAGGGATGTATTTGTGATGTTCTGTAAGTATCTCTGCAGAAGTCATAGAAGACATGGCCCAGACATTACCTTTCAAGTGTTGCTCCTGAATTCTGGGGCCCCAAATCTCCAAAATCTATCAAGACCATGCCAAGGATGGTCTTCAAACATCTAAAGGGATTGGATCAAGGTGCTATCAGCTACAATTCAATTCTCCCTGAAAATCCAATTCTTGGAACATATGGAATACCTTCCATATAATCCAGTCCTGTGGCTTCTATAGCAATAATAATGCTGATGGCTAACACTGATTCAATGCTATGGTATACCAGGCCTCTTGCTGAGCCATTCTATACTTTATCTCATTTAATCCTCACAATATACTTTTTTTTTAATAACTTTTTTTAAAAGATCTTATTTATTTATTTGACAGAGGGAGAAAGAGCACAAGAAAGCAGAGAGGCAGGCAGAGGTGAGGGTGGGGAGCTGCTCCCCACTGAGTAGGGAGCCCGATGTGGGACTCGATCCCAAGACCCTGGGATCGTGACCTGAGCCAAAGGCAGTCACTTAACCAACTAAGCCACCCAGGCGCCCCTCATAACATACTTCTGAAAGTAACTACTATTATTGCTACCACTTTGCACAGGACTAAACAGAGTCTCAGGGAGGTGAAAAAACTTCCAAAGTCAGGCAAGGAGTAAGTGCTGGAACTGGAATTGGAAGTCTGGACAGCCTGACCCCAGTGCCTTGGCTGGTCATTGCTGGACAGAATAGCAATTCTGGCTTTATGTAACTTGTCAAATGGCCCATATTGAACCTACCTGAGTTGGTGTGGCCAAACTGAAGACTCAAATCATGCAAGTTAAGAGCTTAGCAGTGTCTGGCATATTCCAAGTACTTGATAAATGACAGTTCTTATTATTCCTATTGCTGTAATTACTTTCAGTGCTTGCCTAAGGACTACTGCCCTTTCTCTGTTGTTTCTGATTTGCACATGAGAGCAAGAGCCAGGGACCTCTCTCCCACCCTGAGACACAGAGAAGGATGACACTGAAGTTATTCAGAAATCTCTTGTATTTTACCATCTATGGAGCACCCACAATGAGCCAGGCATGAGTTGGCTGTATACATGTGCTCTTATTTCCTCCTCAAAACAAGCCTCCAAGGAAGGTCCAGGAGATTTCCCCATGATACAAATCAAAGAACTTAGCCTCAGAAAGATTAATTACCTCAAGTCCCGCAGTAAATAACTTGGAAGGCAAAAACTTCCAATCAAGCTCTGATGCCATTCCTTCCTGAGGGCTGCATTGCATCATGCATGCCTTTAAAAAACTCACTGAAATGGACTCTCATCCACAGGGTGAGGTGTTTAAGGGCCATATGATGGAATAACCATGATCTATTGCCTTTAAGTGCAATAGATAAGAGGCGGGGCCACTTTTCTATACTTAACTGACACAGAGCTAAGAGAATGCCTATTTGGTTCTGGTAAAAGGCAAAAGCAGCCTCATTTTCTTGAAAGCAGACCTGTCAGATTGGCCCCCTGGGGCTTCGAACATTATCTCCCTACCCCCCTCCAACTCCAAACCAGGCCCATCCGGCTCCAGGGGAGCTGCGGGGAGAACAGATGATCATGGAGGCACTTGGTTTGTAAATGGAGGGATGATTATCCAAATGCAGGGTGTTGGGGCCCTTGAGGCCACCCCTCCCACAGAGTCAGAAAACTTTAAGGGGTTGATAAGCAGGGAAGGTTAGAGCTCGTCCCTGATTTTCTTCAGAGGGCCTGATTCAAAGCTAAAAGAATGGTCCCTAAGGACTAAAAGGCAGGGTGGTAGAATGGTCACAAGTCAAAGCAGCCTGACTTCAAATTCCACTTCCTCAGCTTAATTATCTGAGTGACCTTGGGCTGTGAGCTTAACCTCTGCTAGAAAACTCTTGTGTGTGCATGCTCTCCCTCTCTCTCTCTCACACACACACACAATTTCTGGTAGAACATGAGGAATCATCTAGCGTATTCTTTTTCCTTCAACTGGAGTAGAAAGCCATTTTTTTTGTTTTTTAAAGACTTTTTTTTTTTTTTGACAGACAGATCACAAGTAGGCAGAGAGGCAGGCAGAGAGGCGGGGGCAAGCAGGCTCCCCGCTGCACAGAGAGCCTGACGTGGGGCTCGATCCCAGGACCCTGAGATCATGACCCGGGCCGAAGGCAGAGGCCTAACCCACTGAGCCACCCAGGTGCCCCTGGAGTGGAAAGCTATGTTAAAAAATATATATATATATATTAGAAGAAAATGTCCTAGCCTGCTAAAAATATTAGTGTCTGGGTAGAGGGGACTAGATTAATTTTTTTCTAATTGATTTAATAATGACCAGGTACTGAGGCTGAAATGTAAAATAAGTAATATAGTATTCAAAGAAGGAAGAAATGTAATTTGCAGAAATAACAGGACCATTAGTAGAACACAGTGACAGTATTTCTGGGGTAGCACTGGCTTTCAGTCTTTATTAGTGTGAGCTTACATAACAGCCCTTCTCTTCCAGATGCACCCTGGTCAGATAAGTGTAAGGCACTGTTCCCAGTGTTGGAGGAGTTGGGCAGAAAGTATCAAAACCACTCGACAGTCACCATTGCCAAGATGGACATCACAGCAAATGACATTCAGCTGATGTACCTGGACCGGTACCCCTTCTTCAGGCTCTTCCCCATCGACTCTCAACAAGTGAGGGGCTCTTGGGACCTACATACCAGGAAATATCGTTATGCTATTATCATGGACCCAGTGTCTCCTGATCTCCAGCTCTGCCTTCTACCAAATCAGCTTCATTCTCGGCTCCAGCCCCCCTTATCCTCTCATGTTCAATTTGAAGCGTGCTCTCCATGAGCTTCCCCCAAAGTCCCAAGACTTGCAGAATGGGGTCCCACTTGGGTCAGCTGCTCTTCTCTGACCTAGTCATTATTGTCAGGAAGATGTGGTTCCCTCTGATATTGGGGCTGAGCTCTACCCAGACTATTTGGAATAAGGTGGGGGGGGGATCTCCATGTGAATTTTTGAGGTGGGGTGCTACGAAAAGAGGGAAGACCCACATGATAGAAAAATAGGTCAATGTCTTTTACACACCAGTGTCACAATCACCAAGCATCGCCAGTGCCATGGAACATACTCTCTGTGCTGCTCTGGCATGTGGGGAAGGGTGTCCATCAAAGCACTGCAAGCAAAGGTTCCTGCCCCAACAGAACAGACAGAGTGGAGAGAACAGAACAGAACAGACAGAGTGGGAGAGAAGTCATGATGCGGGCCCACCTCTACTTGCAACTGGAATTGAAGGGGACAGATTCTGGAGGGCAGATATTCCATGCAGACATGGGATTTTAAAGAATGCTGAAGATTTAAATCAGATTAGTGGAGGGGTGTGAACTATAGGCAGAATTGCAACAGGCATGAGAAGGTGGGCAAAAGGGTGGCCACAGTGTTGTGAAGAAGAGGCCATCCTTCCGGTACAGAACGTGCACATGGGAGAGTCGTGGAAAATGAGGCTGGGTTGAGAGGGTGCAGCTGTCACAGATATTCCATTATCTGAAGAGTGTAGACAACTAGTGGGCAGTAAGCAGCTTCAGAATCTTAAAGACTGAAAGACTAAAGGGAACTAGGGATGGCTGAGCAATGATCATGTATCAGATGCTTTGTAAAATAATAACTAGTCTTTTTTAATGATAACAGTAAAAATAATTATATACAGCACTCACTGTGAGTCAGGCACTGTTTTAAGTGCTTTTCATATAGTAGCTCATTAAATTCTCACAATAACGTATGTCATAGGTAATGTTATCATCTGTACATTTTAGATACCAAAACTGGGTCATAGGTTACACAGGGTTTGAGCCCTGACAGTGTGGCTCTGAAGTCCCTGAGCCAATGACGGAGGAATTTTTATTACCCTTATCTTAGAGCCATAGTAACGGAGGCTCAGAGAGGCTAAGGAACCTGCTCACTGTACTCAGGTTGTTAGGAATTTGACCCTGGATTTATCCTACATAGCAATCCCTGAATACCTTGCAGGAAGAGGCTACTGTTGTGACCTTCTTCTGTTTTCTTTCTAGGCTGTACTGTACACAGGAGAACATACCCTGAGGGGCTTTTCTGACTTCCTGGAAAGTCAAATCAAGACAAGGATCGAGGATGAGGAGGAGGAGGAGGTAAGGCAAAAACGGCAATACCCAGGATCCTTCTGTTCCACACAAGAACTCATCAAGAACTCAATTAACTAGGGAAGAATGTGTCAAGAGTCCAATAATCTTGTGCTCTCTGGAGATCACTGACTACAGGTGAACAACCACCTATTCTAAATGATTTAATTTCCAGGGCACTTACTGCAAGGAAGCAGAAACAGCAGACTTTAGAAACAGAAGGAAAGGCTGTGAGGTCTCCTAAGGCTGCTTCCCTGGGTCCACTGTTCCTGAGTTGGTAACCAGATGTCTTGACAGGATCCAGCTCTTTGGCATTATTTTCCTGATGGCTGGATAACCATCCCCATCCTCTCAGAATCCCCAATCCCATCCAGGCCTCAGTGAGGCCATCTGCAAGAAGGTGCCATCTATACTAGCTAGAACTCTTGGGGCGCCTGGGTGGCTCAGTGGGTTAAGCCGCTGCCTTCGGCTCAGGTCCTGATCTCAGGGTCCTGGGATCGAGTCCCGCATCGGGCTCTCTGCTCGGCGGGGAGCCTGCTTCCCTCTCTCTCTCTCTCTCTCTGCCTGCCTCTCCATCTACTTGTGACTTCTCTCTGTCAAATAAATAAATAAAATCTTTAAAAAAAAAAAAAAAAAAGAACTCTTTCAGTTGCAAATGTCAGAAACATTACTCTTTGGTTTAATCAACAATGGGAACTTAATCCATATAACTGGTAAGAACATCAGGCACAGGTGGATCCAGGGGCTCAAACTCATTTTCTGTCTCCCTATCTCTGCTTTCCTCTATGTTGGCTTTATTCTTAAACAGTCACTTCCCCATGGAGGGTCAAAGATGGCCTCACAGCTTTAAGCTAATATCCTTCCAGCTTAGAAAACAAACACCTGGGGTGCCTGGGTGGGTCAGTCAGTTAAGCCTCTGCCTTCTGTCTGGGTAATGATCCCGGGGTCCTGGGATGGAGCACTGCTTTGGGCTCCATGCTCATCGGAGAGCTTGCTTCTCCCCCTGCTTTTGTGTGGTGGTCTCTCTCTCTCTACAAAAGAGAAGAGAAGAGAAGAGAAGAGAAGAGAAGAGAAGAGAAGAGAAGAGAAGAGAAGAGAAGAGAAGGCATCTATTTCTTCATAGTCCTAGCAAATGTCCTGGCTACGGATTTCATGAAAGGCCTGGGTCATACGTCCAGCCCTGGAGCTAGACCTGGGGCACCCACACTTGTGGCCTGCAAGTGGAGAAACGGGGCTCTCCAAAGGCCCTATTTCTAGAGGGTTCCCATGGCTGGGAATTTCCTCACCTGAGCCAAATGGGCCTTTGATCCTCAAGTATGTGTCTCTGGGTATTTCCCAAAAAAGAAGGCCTGGTAATTACAATCACAATTATCACATATTTCTTGCCTCTTTATTTCTTTATCCTATGTCTTTCCTTCTTTCTTTCTTTGAATAGCTGTTGTCTGTTGAACAAAGTGAAGTGACTGAAGAGGAGGCATTAGCTGAGGAAAAGAAGGTACCTTTTATCAAGGAAGAGTTACCTGACCAGAAGTTGCCCGAGCTGGAGAATGTGACAGTGCTATTAGAGCCAGCTGGACAGAAGGAAACAGCTGAGGAGGAGGAGAAGGTGGCTAAGCCAAAGGGACCTCCAAAACAAGAGAAGAAACCAAAAGTGAAGGAAGAACTATAGCTTCTTCAAAGCCCAGAGCCATTTTCTAAGGGGAATCTACTCCAAAAAAATTATATATCATTGGGGTGGGTGGAAGCTGGATGATTAAAAACTCCTGAATGTCTTTGGCCCTGTTCTACTCATTGCTTCTTTTTCCTGGTTGGGGCTGCCTTAGAAGAGCTGTTTGGTCTGAAATTCGTACAGGGTTGCGAGCAAAGCCGTAACTGCAACAATTAATGATTATTTACAACATGCTGCTCAGTCATGCAATTCTCACATCACTTTCATTATCCCCATTTTAAATATGGGGAAACTGAGGCAAAACGACATTAGGCAACTAGTGAGGAACACACAGTTAGGAAGCCCTTGAGATATAATCGCAGGCACACTCACTCCAGAGACTGCATTTAACCACTATGCACACACTACCTCCACTAGGTTGGAGTCCCCAGGGTGGGGACTGATTTCTTTATGCTTCATTTTGACACAGTAAGAAAGAGATCCAGCCCCAAACAACTCCCCAGTCTTCTATATCTCAATGACTCACTCTTAAGCACCAAACTAGCATAATGCTCAAGTCCCTTCCTTCACTACCCTAAAGGAAACCCCACCAATTGGTGACTCCACCCACTTGCACTGGCTCCACCCCCTTCCATCCAGCGACACACCCCCTTATCGCAGGATGACTCCACGCTCTTCCCCTCCACCACCTCCTACCATTCTCAGCCCTGGAAGTCTCCTGGAATGGTGTGCTTCTACTGTTACTCTGTACATCCCTGCCCACCGGACATCCACATTCCATAAAGTTGCTGAAATTATCTTTTAAAAAGCCACAGTCTTGAAGACTTGCAACACTACCTGTTTTAACCGTATAATGGAATCTTTACAGCTTTTACAGTAAGATTCAGTCTCCTTAATATGCCTTCAAGGCTTGGAAAGTTCCAGCCCCACAGATCTCTTCTACTTTTTCCTCTCTCCCTCTCACTTTCTAGGCTCCAGCCATGCTTCCTGTCTATTCTTTGAATAGTTCAAGTGCTGTCTCTCCTCATGGTTGTTACTTCTGCCTAAATGCACACGTGGCACACTCCCACAGATCTTCACGCAGATGTATTTTTTCATCCTTCAAACCTCAGTTCAAATGTCACCACCTCAAAGAGGCCTTCTCAGATACCAATATTTGAAAGCATCTTATTTTGCTGTGCACTAATATACCACTTGCTTCCCCCACTGGTGGGTAAGTCCCTGGGGAGCTGATATATCAGCTATTTTGTTGTATTTTGTTCCACTGTATTTCCAATACTTAAAACACTGCTTAGACAAACTAGATGCTTAGTAAATAAGTATCCATAGATCAAATGAAATTTCTTATCAGGCAGCACCCCATCTCTGAGATATATGATTTCACTGTCATCCCAGAAGGGGGAGGTGCTGACAGTGTTGCCTAGAGACACAAATTAGATTCTGTATTAGCTTCCTATTATTGCTCTAACAAATAGCCACTAATTTAGTGGCTCAAAAAGTAACTAAACTTCTTACAGCTCTGAAGGCCAGAAATCAGAAGTCAATTTCACTGAGCTAAAAAAATCAAGGTGTCATCAGGGTTGGTCTCCTGTGGAAGAATCCCTTGACTTGCCTTTTGCTGCTGGAGACTGAATGCATTCCTTAGCTCATGGGCCTGCCCAGACAACCTTACATCACGATTCTCTGAACTTAAATCATACTGCAAGGTCCCTATTGTCACATTAGGAACCATTCACAGCTGCTGGGAGATTAGGAAAGACATACTGGAAAGTCACCAGCTGACCACAGATTCATGGGGCTGATTTGTAATATTTTGGCCAAGTGATAACAGAGCTCCTCTTGAAAAAAAGGATATTATTTTACAGACCAAAGTCTCTACAAATCGTCTAGGACTTTCCACTTCCCACCTATCATCTCAGAGAAAGGCTGTTTGTATTCCTTCAAGCCTCTGGATCCAGCTCCTGGGCCTCCCTCTCCCACCCCTAAACCTGGCCTGTCCACATCCAGATGAAGCAAAAAACAGCCTGGAACTCACCTGAGCCAGACTGCCCCGACAGGGGCAGGTGTTAGTATTCAGGACACGGTGTGAGGCTCACCTGCCTCAGCCTTAAGGCTATGTGGCTGCAGGTCAAAGGAGGGGTTCATGGGGGCAGGCTGCAAGGAATAAATCACATGGAACAGAGTCCCCGGCTGGCCCCCAGCCAGAGAATGCATGTGCTACCTGCAGGTCCTGCATCTGTCTGAGGCCTTGGGAAGTGGGGGCTCAGGTTGGGAAAAACAGTTAGAGGTAAGGCCAGGGATGACCCTTCTGTCTGGAGAGTCGTCTCCCTTGGCTCATTTTCTACCCCCTCTAGCATACACCACTCTCACAAAAATCCTTTCTATTCTGTTTGGTCAGTTTTTCAAATTTCTCCACACCTTAGCTTCAGTCCCTCAAAAAAAGACCTGAAACCACTTATCTCTCATGGCTGAGCACAGAATGCTTTTTACCCCAAGGAGTGCAATGCATCATAGGAGAAAATCTGAAGAAGATGAAGGGCTATAGTATGGATTTACCACGGGCTAGCTGGGTAATCTCAGGGAAGCAACTCAGTATTTCTGAATTACAATCTTCTTGGGAACGTGTTGCTGGGCCTCGTTGTCTGAGACACTAAATGTAAAAGCAATCATTATAGTTTCTGACCCAAGAGAGGCACTCAGTAAGTGACAGCTGTCGAGATTATTAAGATAAGTTTCTTACCAGTGTTTAAAAGTTAAGAGGGGAAGAGCATTCCAAGAAGATGGAAACTTCTGATAAACTGAGTAAAAGTAAGGTTTGTTCACAAATATTTTTTGGCTACTCTTCTGCAAGTTAAGATAAAGAAAAAAAAAGTGATTGAATAGCAACATGGATATCTTTAGTGATCTTCATGAGCAATGTCGATGGAGCTGGCCGTTCAGGACATGTATCAGTGTGAATTTGAGGAGAAAGTGTGCAGATAAATCTTTTGTGAAGTTTGGCGATGAAAAGATGGAAAATAGGATGGTGGCTGGAGGGGGAGGGAGTGTGGGGTTAAAGGAAGGTATCTACAGAGGGGACTAGCATAAAAAAATAATTTAAAAAAAAAAAAAAAAAGATGGGATGAGCAGATGAGAATACTTCAAGTGCCTCTGAGAAGAGGGAGTTATAGGAGGAAGGGGTAGGTGAAGGTGAGGGAGAAAGGTTATCGGCCCAGGGAGAAGGAAGCTGCTCTCATCACGCCAGGAGAGGAGATGCGGAAGATGAGTCCAGGGACAGGAAGGGAGGCAATGCTTAGTAACTCCAGGGAGAATGCCATAATGTCATTAAATGTGTGGGGCTGGGAGATGGCAGGGGTTTTGAAGAAAGATTGGAAAAACAACCAAATAGAGAAATAACACAGGATGCTCCAGCTGTGTTGAGGGCAGGTGATGCTTGTTGTTTTAAAATGTAGTTTTGTTATTATTATTCAGATATGGCAAGGCTAACAGATGAGAAGATGAATGCCATTGAAAACATAGTTGATTAGATTCCCAGATCCCAAGAGGAGGGGGCACACGAAGAAGCACCAAGGTCACTCAGGAGGCCAAGGGAGGGGGGAAGCCATGAACAAGAACCTTTCTTGTGGTTTCCATGGGAGGGAACAGGAGAAGCAGGGCAGCCAGGTTTAGGATGGATAGTTTGAATAATTTCAGTAGGTCCTGGGATGAGGAAATACTTCTGGTTGTCTGGTGTCTGGCGCTGGGGTGATGAGGGCAGGGGAATAGTGGCCCTGAGTGTAAGAGCCCCCAGCAAAAGAGGGCTGGGGGGTGGGAGTGGGTGTTGGGCTCTGGGTAGTTCATTTGCATATGAAAGGCAGATCTCTAGCCAGCTGTTTGCAATCTCTAGGAATTAGTTAGTCTGAGAGGGACAATCCCTCCAGGGTCAGTAAATCCCCAAGATGTACAAGCATCAAATACAAAACTAGAAAAATGTGGTTACTGGACTGATGAATAGTCTCCAACCCAAACGCCCCATATTCCTGCCCATAGCCTTTGCCCAGACAATTCCAGGAGCCACCTCGAGCCTCCATTTTAATCCTTTAAAGACACCAGACTCTAGTTTAGACAGGGCCTCATATGCACCAACCAAAATATTGGTTGGGATATTCGCCATCCAAAATAGAGAAAAAGAATATTACGAACTTTTATTTTCTTCTTAAGTGAGGGGTGGGGGGGGGTGCAGGGACATTCCTATAGAAGAAAAGAAAAAGAAAAAAAAAGGACAGACAGTTCAGAAAAAAAATAACACACAAAGGAAGAGATCATGATTTCCCTTTTTGTTGGAGAAATGCCAAAGTAAGCAATGAGATTTCTCACTAATTTTTTTGACAGAGATGAAGGAAAGTGTACAATGGTAGGATCCTAAATGAGTTTATTTTTTTTTTAAAAAGACTATGAGAAAGAGAGAGAGCGGGCGCACACACAGGGAGTGGGGCGGGGGAGCAGAGGGAGAGAGACAAGCAGATTCTCTACTGAGCAGGGAACACAACACCGGGCTCAATCCCAGGACCCCAACATCATGACCTGATCCAAAGTCAGATGCTTAACCAACTGAGACACACAGGTGCTCCTAAACTAGTTATTTTAAAAAATCTCTCTCTGGGGTGCTCTTTGGGAAGAGGTATCAAAATTCGTAAAACTGCACCACCTTGGGGCGCCTGAGTGGCTCAGGCAGTTAAGGGTCTGCCTTGGATTAGGTCATGATCCCAGGATCCTGGGATCAAGCCCCACATCAGGCTCTCTGCTCAGCGGGAAGCCTGCTTCTCTCTCTCCATCTGCCACTCCCCTGTTTGTGTGCTCTCTCTCTGCCAAATAAATAAATAAAATCTTTACAAAATATATATTAAAAAAAAAAAAACACACCACCTCTTTGACCCAGAAATTTCAATCCTACAGAATTATCCTGAGGAGATAACTGTATAGTGCTGATGGTTACCCTACCACTAAATGAGACAGGATGAGAAAGTTTACACGCATTAAATTTTTCTCTATGGGACTGACTCTTAGAAAGGATTGCCATCTACGTGGGACTGGGTCAGGACCCATGGGCTTGAGCCCAGGCTCTGCCATTTTGACCCCTGTGACTATACATCAGCAAAGCAGTATTGACAGGTAGAATCGTCACACCACCTCTGTTCTCCCCATCTTCTCCTTTAACCACCATAACAATTTTTAAGAGATAAGTACTTTCCTTTTACAGATAACGAAAATGACCTCAGGAAGATTATTAAAGAAATGAGTCCTCTCGCACACAATAAATGGCTAATCGGGAGCCCGATGGACTGACTCAAAAGTCAGTCTCCTTAGTCTTGGAAGTTATCCACCTCCCTAGGGGGCCTATCCTCATGGAAACTTAGATCTCTTACTTTAGAGAATGGGTCTGGTCTGATGTCTGAATTATCTTCTGGCTTTGACCTTCAGCCATATATACCTCCTCTCCTGCTCATGTGCACACCATAGAGGAGCTTGCTGAGCTCATGAGGATGGAGTGTGCCTTAGCAGGGTGCTCTCCCCAAATGACCACAGGTGCATGTCCTAATGGGGTCAATAAAAACTCTCTTTCGCCCTAGCACACCCTGGCTTTGGATACATGCTTCTGCCTGGCTCTTTGGGTCCACCTTGTCCTTCTCAATGACCAAGAAAATGCCTAGTACCTTGGCACTGCTTTTCCAGTTAATTTCTAACTAAGGAATCTCTTTATGCCAAAAGGTACAAAATTGAGGCCTTATATTTGCAGGCACAAGTTTGACCCCCAATGTCAATCATTTGGGGTGTCAGGAAAAAGAACAACAATCTGACATCCTAGGACAGGAAAGTACTGTGCCCAAAGGGGAAAACATTCCACCCTCAAGAAAACAATCTCAAGAAAGAGAACCAGAGAATAATTGGAGGAGAGACTGCCAACCAGGGGCAGATGGATATATAGGAGGCAAACACTCGTCAATGGACTAATTCTGTCTCTCTGGCTTCAGGTAAGGCTATCTACGGCTCTTTTCTCCTAGCCACTTCTCCCCACCTAGTTCTCTGCTGATTCCCTTTCTGTTTGGGAGAGAGGGGAAGTAAATGAAGAGACTGGACTCCTGGGTCAGTCCCAGATTGGGTCATTCCTCTGCTGACTACTGGCTTCATTGTCTTCGGTTGGTCAATCTCCCTCTCTTTGAGGCTGTGCTTTTCTAGTAACAATGACTATTTATTTCTTCATTCATTCAACAAATATCAGCAAAATCTCTACCAGGTACTAGGCACTGGGGATAGAGTAGTGAACAATAATAGCATTTGCTATATGCCGGGCCCTGCTTTGATTAATCCCCATGATAAAATGCAGTCAGTTATCATCTGCCTCAGTGTTTTCAAAGTACAGGTCATGACCCATTAGTAGATCATGAAATCGTTTGTGGTTTATATCCAAAATTTTCTTTTAATTAAATGTTATCAACTATGTCAGCAAGCAATACATACAGTAGTTAAGAATTTTATAAAACTTACATTTGGTGTGTCTGTGTAAGTGTGTACACCATGTGTGTACCCATGCATACACACAGGCACCTACATCACGGAATGGCAAAAGATATTTTCCTTTTAACAGACTGTGGTCACAAAAGCTTGGAAAATACAGTTCCAGAACACAAGTTCTTTGATCACAGGGACTTCAAACTGAGCCTGGCACATCCTAGGCACCCAGTTTGTAAAAGCAAGGATCTGTATTTCATAGATGAGGAAATGAATTCTTAGCAAACTGTAATCCTTGCCCAGTGTTACATTGTTAGTGATTAGTAAAACAGGGATTTAGATGCCGGTGACAGCCTCCAGGTCCCACACATTTAACCACCATCTACTCCCCTGGTTTGCTGCTGTAAAAATGGAGGCAATAATAATATCTATCTAGGGTTATCTGACCAATTGAGTGAAATAATAAGCAACTGCTCTGGAAGCACTAAAATCCACTGTGAAAATTAGTCATATCTCAAGCAACTTTGCAATATATGGGCTGCATGAAGTTGGGGCTCTTGCCTGTCCTATTCATGCTTTCCTTGGACTGTAGCTCCATTTGGCACTTGGTAGCTACTCCATAAATGTTTGTTGAATGGATAAATGGATCTGGGCAAGTTGTAAGTATCCCAGCAGGGGATTGGGAGTGGGCTGGGAAAACCCAAAGCTGCCTCCAATAAGATGGTGAGTCCAGAACACAGGACTCCACCTTGCTGCTTCCTGTTCCAAATGAGACTCAGTTCTTCCAGATGCACTGAGCCTGGGAGAGCAGAGGCTAGTATGTGGGTGGAAGTAAGGGTGGGGTCACAGATGGGAAAACCACCAAAGCAAGGGCCCCAACACTGTACACTTGCTGTAGTTCATATAAATGGCATCTTCAGGAGTTGTACAGTACATGACCAAAGCACTCCTCTCAAAACACTGTGGGGAAGTAAGTAAGATCACCCCATCCATCTCTGTTCCACAGGACTCCAGGCATCACAGACAGGGAGGAAATCCCAAGGGGTCAACCTGTCTTTGCCTTTGGGCAGGTTCTCCCCAGACCAGAAGTAACTCTGAAGAGCAGAAAGAATGGGGCAACTTTCTTCCCTGACCTCAGTGTGGACGGTAGTCACGGTAACCTCTTGGGTCATCATAGCTTCATTCATTGACACCTCGGAAGCAAGTAAGTGGGGTGTATGTGTATGTATGTGTATGTATACATGTGTGTGTGCAGGGAACAATGCTGCTGTCCACAGAGGAGGTCCAGCTCCCTCTCCTATATTGCTTAGTATTTGATTTATTCTAAACCCATTTTTTATACTTTAATATATATAGGACTCAGGTGGGAATTTTGCTAAAATGCAGATTCTGATTCAGTAGGCCCTGTCTAGGGCCTGAGATTCTGCATTTCTGACAAGCTCTCAGGTGAAGCTGATGCTGTGGTCCTTGGATTACACACTGAGAGGCAAGAGTCTAGGACACACTAAGGTCCCCTAGCACTTTACTGGAAGGGAAAGAACATATGCAACCCCACTGGAGATCTGAACACACCTAAGTGGCTCCCAAACACCGTCCCCTGGATTCTTTTTTTTATTTTAAAGTTTTTATTTATTTATTTGACAGAGAGAGAGATCACAAGTAGGCACAGAGGCAGGCAGAGAGGGGGGGAAGCAGGCTCTCTGCTGAGCAGAGAGCCCGAAGCGGGGTTCGATCCCAGGACTCTGAGATATTGACCTGAGCTGAAGGCAGAGGCTTAACCCACAGAGCCACCCAGGTGCCCCATCCCCCTGCACTCTTATGAGGTCATTCCACTGGTCTTGCATTATCCTCCTAGCTCTCAGCTTCTCCCTGGAGAAAGGAGCTGGGCTTCTCCCCTGAGCTGGAGTACTTTGGGGCACAGTAAATGCCATTTCAGTGTCGTGATTAAGAGGTTAAGAGCATATACTCTGTGGTCCTGCTGCCTAGGTTTGTGTCCTGGCTCTGCTCCTTACCAACAAAGCAAGTGGCTTAAACCCTTGGAACCCCAGTTTGCTCATCTTTAAAATTATGGTAAATACAAAAGCAATCCTACAGAGCCGTTGGGGAGGATTCAAGGAGATAATGAATGAAAAGCACAATCCCAATGTCTAGCATATAGTAAGTGCTTAATAAATGACAGCTCATTATCTTCATTGTTTTTTACTGTCATGGAGAACATCACACAAAGTGTGACAGCGCCTTTCAGAGAGAGTAGGTGAAGTCTTCAGAAGGGAGGCAGAGAAGATCTGGGCAAAAGAAATTAATGTTCAAAGGTGGGGAAGGGGCAACAGGGTTACCTAAATCTTACCAAGTGTCAAGAACTCTGTATGATTCCTCTGAATGTGGAAATGTAGATATTTTGAAAGAAGACACAGTTTGAAGCAATGCTTAACACAGAAGAATGCACAGTGGAATCATTGGGGGAGTTTTGTGTTTAGTTGTTTTCGAAAGACTCATCCAGGGACCAAATCTTAAAGAATACGGTACCCTGAGGGATGCAGGAGGACTGTGAGTGACCACTGGCCCCACTGCCCCCACACTGAAGCTGGGCTCTTCTGTCCACAGGAAGCTGCTCTGAATGTCACAGCAATGCCACCTGCATGGAGGATGGGACTGTTACAACATGCTCCTGCCAGGTGGGTTTCACGGGCGACGGCCTCCTGTGCACGGACCTGGATGAATGTGTCATTCCTGGGGCCCACAACTGCTCCGAGGGCAGCAGCTGCGTGAACACGCTGGGCTCCTACTTGTGCACCTGCACTGCAGGTTTCCGTCTGACGCCTGGGCTGGGGTGCACCGATGTGGATGAGTGCGCCCAGCCGGGGCTCAACCACTGCCACCCCCTAGCCACCTGCGTCAATACCAAGGGCAATTACTCATGTGTCTGTCCTGCGGGCTACCTGGGGGACGGGCAGCACTGCGAGTGCTCCCCGGGCTCCTGTGGGCCGGGACTGGACTGTGTGCACGAGGGTGACACGCAAGTGTGTGTGGACCCATGCCAGGAGCACCACGTTCTAGATGAGTATTGGCGCAGCACAGAGTATGGGGCAGGTTACACCTGTGACCTGGGCCTGAGCGGCTGGTACCGCTTCATGGGGCCGGGTGGTGTGCGCCTGGCAGAGACCTGCGTGCCAGTCCTGCACTGCAACACGGCCGCAACCATGTGGCTCAACGGCACGCACCCGTCCAGTGACGAGGGCATAGTGAACCGCAAAGCCTGCGCACACTGGAGTGGTCACTGCTGCCTGTGGGACACGCCCGTCCAAGTGAAGGCCTGTGCTGGTGGCTACTATGTCTACAACCTGACCGCACCCCCCGAGTGCTATCTGGCCTATTGCACAGGTGAGTGGGCGCCCCATCCCCACACTTCAGACCTGGGTGGGCATCACAAGAACCCAGGGAGCATCCCTGTTGACCGTCTGTGTCTATGATCCCGTAGACCCCAGCTCCGTGATGGGGACATGTGAGGAGTGCAGTGCAGAAGAGGACTGCAAATCGGATGATGGCACATGGAACTGCCAGTGCAAACAGGACTTCAACATCACTGGTGAGGCCAGTGGGAGGAGGCCACCGTGCTGAAAATGTCAGCAACTGAGGGAGGGACAGATTTCTATGTGTGAGTTGGAAACATGTGAAGATGATGCAGGGCTGTATATTATCCTATCCGAGTAAAAAGTGGGCCCAGTTATATCTGTTAAAACCAGGAGACCCCCAGGGACACCTGGGTGGCTCAGTGGATTAAGCCGCTGCCTTCGGCTCAGGTCATGATCTCAGGGTCCTGGGATCGAGCCCCGCCTCGGGCTCTCTGCTCAGTGGGGAGCCTGCTTCCTCCTCTCTCTCTGCTGCCTCTCTGCCTACTTGTGATCTCTCTCTGTCAAATAAAGAAATAAAATTAAAAAAAAAAAAAAAACCAGGAGACCCCAAAGCTCCCAGAGCTTTGGGGAGCTCCTTGCCCCCAGCTTCTTTCTGGGGCTCCCACACTACAGCACAGGTGGCTGCCACTTGTTGGCCTAAGGCTGCCCAAGCCCTATTTCTACAGCACAAGAACACAGGACTGGTGACCAGCCTACAGTTTCAAGGGCTGGGCCTTCCACTGACCAGCAGAGACGAGCAGGGCCCTGTGGGTCTCCAAGCCTCAGTTTCCCCATACATACAATGATTGAAGCAGGCTAGTATCTCCCAAACTTCAGTCATGATTTTGGTCACATCCAAATACTAATTTTACAATTTTGTTTTTTCCAAGTACTACCTAGACTGCAATTTTTATTATTAACTTGTTCTTCTTTAAACTGGTTAAATCCTTCTTTTAAATAAACAGGACATTTATGGTCACTGCTGTGTCTGTGGCAAGTAACACTTTAGATAGAAGGTAACAGTAAAAATGAATACAATGATAGAAAATTATTAAATCCCAGCAGGTGTGTAATACTTCAATTTTTAAAAAGTTAAAAAAAAAATCCAGCTGGATGTCATTGTGTGCCCCAAACACTGAGCCTGATGTCTGCACTCTGTTGTTTTAAAAGGGAAATTAGCATTAAAAACATTAGTAGCTAGTGTGGATTATACAAAAAGGATGGAAAGATATTGAGATTAATGTGTGTGTTGTTTTGTTTAATTTTACTGAGACTCAGTGTATTTAATTTTGGGAGGTGAACAACCAGAATATTGTTTTTTGTACACAGTCCCATACTTAGGGTAATATGGAGCTGATGGTTGGCCAATTGGATCCATCTAGTGATGCTTGGAATCCAGTCTTTTGTCTCCATCCCTCTGAGAGAGGAGATCACAGCAAGATGAGACGGGGGCTAGTCTGAGTGTCCCGAGCTGATGGCCAGCCCCACCAGCTGGGACTGGGCCCCGGGGATGTGCTGGACCCTGAATTGTGGTTACAAGTTTCCAATCCTGCTTTCCCTGCCGATTTCAGATCCCTCCCTCCTGGAGCGCAGGCTGAAGTGTGGAGCCAATGACATCAAGGTGTCCCTGAGCAAGTGCCAGCTGAAGAGCCTGGGCTTTGAGCAGGTTTTCATGTCCCTGAGTGACAGCCAGTGCTCAGGCTTCAGTGAGAGGAGTGACCGGGACTGGATATCTGTGGTGACCCCAGCCAGGGATGGCCCCTGTGGGACAGTGATGATGGTATGTCCTGGCCAACATGGGACAGGGTTAGAGCACTGCCTGGTTCAAGCCCCAGGTTTAGCATTTCCTAGTCATATGAGCCCAGCTGTGCCTCAGCTATAAAATGTTTATAGTTTCCTCAACTATAAAATGGAATAATGATACTAGTACTTACTTCACAGGGTTAAGAGAATTAAAGGAGTTAAGGTGTGTGAAATGATTAGGACAGTGATTGGCACAGTGTAAGTGCTTAGTAAATGTAAGTTTCAATAAAGAGAATGATCCATGATGATAGTTCCCCATTTTATCGATGGGAAGAGAAGGGCCTGGACTGGGCAATGCGTCTTCTCAGCCAGCAGGTTCAGAAACCTGAACTGGGCTCAGCACTGTTCAGCACTGGGCTCAGAAACAGGTCTGTCTGTCTTGAATGGTCCTTGAAGACAAGGTCTGCATCACTAGTGTTCAGAGAACTAGGACCTCTCCTCCAGAAAACTCCTCAGAAGGGACCTGGAGCTCAATGTTTGAGTGGAACACTGCTTCTCCAATTCCCTCATCCCCCAGAAAGAAAAAGAAAGAAGACAAAAAAAAAAAAAAAAAGGAAGAAAGCAATTGTTATTTGTTTAGCACAGCCTCTGAAATTCCAGCATTAATAATGAGTCTGGACGTGGTTTTAAGTCTTTTTAGTGTTTGAGAGGAGACATGATCTAATTTGAAGAGCCCAGGCTTATTAGATCCCACATACTGTGAGCAAGTTACTCAAGAGTTACTGTTTCTGTGAACCCCCATCTCCTCATGATGAGGCAGGGAGATAGCTGCCCTCCTCTTAGGGTCATGAAGGAGCTAATGCAGTCATGCAGGAGGAATGTTTAGCTCAGGGCCTGGTTCATATATGGCTGCTGTCCCAACTTTTGATTATAACAGCTGAGAGGGCAACTCACAGGTGGCCAGAGAAACCGCTTTGGTTTTGGGTCCTAGTCAGATTCTCATGCCCTTCTCTCCCACTCCCACCCCGCAATACAGAGGAACGAAACCCATGCCACATACAGCAACACCCTCTACCTGGCAGATGACATCATCATTCGTGACCGCAACATCAAAGTCAACTTTGCATGTTCCTATCCCCTGGACATGAAAGTCAGCTTGAAGACCTCCCTGCAGCCAATGGTCAGGTATGGCCAGAGAGGGTTGCCCCTGGCCATCTCTACCCCCACAACCACTTAACCACTAGTTCCTCAGCTTCCCTGTTAACCGCCAGCCATAAGTTGCTGGGTCGGGGGGGCTGGGAGGCAGTATTTCCAATGGAGGAGTCCAGTGTGGAAGGAAGGACCCCAGAATCAAATCCAGGCTCTGTCACATACTAACCAGATGTGTTTTTTTCCAGCTCTGGAAATTGATAGCCCCACTCTGGATATCAGTCTTCTCACCTGTGAAATGGACCTAAAAGTACTCGTACTGCCTTTCTTAGAAGTACAACAGTGTTTGGCATATGTGAATTAACTATGAGGGCCTCTGGCTTATCAGAGGGCAGGAGAGGTTGGATCAGATGGAAGGAGGGAGGACTCTAGGTTCAGACCTGCTCTTTATATGAGAAATAATTCTATGCCTTGTTTGAACCTTAGTTTCCCTTCTTCTCTATAAATAGGAATTTGATTAAAGAAGGATTTATAAATTATGCCTCTTAGAGTCTGAGGGTCTTTAAGGAAGTATGTCTGGGGATGCCTGCACGGTGAACCAAAGAATTTCCATCCATATTGGGTGCCACATGAGATTTATTAAAAAAATAAATAAATCAAAGGATCTTATTGCTAAATAAAATTGAAAATCTCTGAGTAGGGAGAATCACAGGCCAATGATGCTAATGTTGGAAAAATTATAGTTGTAACTATAACAAGCATTTATCAAGAGCTCATTATATATCAGACATTGTGTTAAGTGCTCTATAGGAAACATCTCATTGAAATCTTAAAGTACCTTAAGAGGTGTAAGTATTTACTACTATTATTACTATTACTCCCATTATACAGATGTAGAAATTGAGGTTCAGAGAAGACTGAGTAACCTGTCCAAAGTTAAGAGTCTAATAAGTGACAGAGCTGGAATTCAAACCCAGGCCATCATGCTTAGAGCCCTCACTCTACCATGACCTTCATTACGCAACTCATCCATGACTTCATGTTCTTTGGGCCAACCAGACTCAGGGAAGGGCACTAGGTACTGATGAGAGTGTGTGGCTGACTTGGGGAAAGAAGGCTGCTTATTGTCTGCCTTTGGGTGGAGCATCATCTGGCCAAGCAATGCCCTCGAGCAATGTAGCCAGGTCTCAGGCCTGAGAGACTTCAGGAAACAACATACCTATATGGAGATGTCTTTTGATTTGAGCTGGAAATCTTGCCCTAGTCCAAATCTGAGTCCAAACCAATAACCGAGTTCTCACCTGCAAAATGGACTTCTGTATTACTGAGCTTTTATCATGTGCCTTATTTCCTAGTGAATCAGTCTTACAGTGTCCTTTATTGGCTCATCCTGTGAAGTCTCATTAGTGTAGCTGTTTTCAATGTGATTAAAAACAACCCATTTACAAAACCCCCACCTTCTGCTATAGGTGGAGCCAGAACTCTGATCTAGGTGGTAGGACTCACAGCCATCCCTTTTAACTGTCCCAGGTTGAGACCAAAGAAGGAATGTAGGTGACTCCCTTGAGAATTTCTTTACTGGACTCCTTGAAGGCAAGGGCCACCAAGGGGGGGTGGTGTGTGGACATGTTACAAAAAATGTGGTCTCTAGATCAGCAGCATCAGCATCACACGGGAGCTTGTTAAAGATGCAGAATCTTGAGCTCTACTTGAACCTACCAAACCAGAACCTGCATTTCAACAAGATCCCGAGGTGACCCACCATGTCTGCTCATCACAGTGGGCAGCCATTGCAGTGGTTGGTGGGTTCTAGTCCTTCTGCTAGATAAACACGCACAGAGCTGCCAGGGACCACCTGGGACCACAGACCAGAAAGGGTGGACCAACTGTTGCTGTTCTCAGCTCTGGTTTTCTCACCAGCCCCTCTCCCCCGGCAGTGTTCTGAACATCAGCGTGGGTGGGACAGGCATGTTCACCGTGCGGATGGCACTCTTCCAGAGCCCCACCTACACAGAGCCCTACCAAGGCTCGTCTGTGACCCTGGCCACAGAGGCCTTTCTCTACGTGGGCACCGTGCTGGATGGGGGTGACCTGTCCCGGTTCGCACTGCTGATGACCAACTGCTATGCTACACCCAGCGGCAACGCCACAGACCCCTTGAAATATTTCATCATCCAGGATAGGTAAGGCCCATGGATGGAGTTCTGGGGCAGAAGGAGGCAGCCTTTGGATTTGGATTTGGGAGAAAGTACATCTTTATATTCAATCACCTCTAGCTGAAATTTGGCATCACCAGCCATTATGAACACGGGCAACAAACCATAGAAGTATTAGCAGGACACGTGAAAATATTTACACGTCAGTACTTTTTAGTTACTAGAGTATTAGAGTTTTTACTAGAAATTATTTAATATATTATCAAATATATATCTTTGTAAATATATTTATATAGAATAGATTATGTAAATATATAATGCATATATCAAATGCTCTAATATCTTGAGAACTATGCTTCAGCTGAACTGGTTTCCTTTATAACCTTAGGTACATTACTTTATGAATTTAAAACATTATTTTTGAAGAGGGAGGCAGAGGCTTCACCAGAAGGCTACAGGTGTCCAGGGCTCAAGAAAAGATTAAGAAACCTGATTGGAAGGTGCACCCACCCAGGGTAGGGGGCAAGCTGGCACTTGGCTGGGAGGACTGAGCTAGAGACACAGTTAGGACCATTTGTAAAAGGGAGGACACAGGTGTGCTACTTTTCACTCCAGCAGCACTGGAGAACCGTGGACCACACTGAGAGGAAGTAATTCACATTGTCATTCAAATCACAATAGCAGTCTTTTGAAAGCTTACTGTGTGCCTGGGTCTGTGGACAGCACAGTGAATAGAAAGGACAAAACTCTCTGCCCTCATACGGCTGATATTCTAAGAGGGGGGACCAATAATTAAACAAGATGAAATGTGTAGCATGTCAGTGGTAAGGGCGCTATAGGAAAAACCCAAAGCAGGGAAAGGGAAGGGGCATATGCTATTTAATAGCATAGTCAGAAAAAGCATCCCCAAAAGGCAGTGACCTATTCCTGTTTCGGTTCTTAGAATCTGTCTGGTTACATCAAGGGAAAAGTATCAGTTGGGTGCTCATTTGACATATATATCTGTTATTGCTAAACCCCTCTGCAACAGAAAGAAGTCTACTTTAGGGCCTTCCGCTGTGACAGGAGCTAACTAAAATTTAATAGCACTGTTTTACTTTGCATTTATCCATAAATACCCATGTTGTGCTTATGGCAAGTGATGCTGGTTTGCTATCTGTGGTCAGGATCTAAAGATTCTTCTAAAAAATAGATGTATTCTCCAATAAAAATGTAAATATATTTAATGCACAAAGCAAGTAAATTATAATAATACAGATGCTGGGAAACAAAGAAAAATATACACAAAGGTGGTTTCTAGGTAAGACCAAAAAAGCAAATTTGGAAAGGGGCACTGATGGAGATTAGAGCATCATGGAGATTTGGGTCCACATCTTGGCTTTGCTATTTCTTAGTCTGGAGACACAATTCATCTCATCTCTCTAAATATTCATGTCCTCATATGTGAAATGGGCATAAATACCTACTGTGCAGGGATTGGTAAACTTTTTTTTTTTTTTAACCTGAGTAAAAACACTGAGTATGTACGTTCTGGGACACTTGGAAAGTTCTGAAAAGGAAGCAGGAAGAAGTCCTGGGTGTGCCTGTGTTTTTGTCTGGGTGTGGGAGCTGGGTTGGGAAGCACTAGTCCAGGAAGGGTGGCAAACATCTCAGGACATGTAAGGAAGAGGCGACTGGGGAGACAGCGAGGGGCAGGAGGGGAAACTTGGATGCCCTGCTTAGGTTACGTGCATGGGGCCTTCAGGGGGCGGGCCCCTGAACCTCAGGGCTTTCGTTGTGCCAAGTGGAGTCTGCATTTTCACAAAAAGATCTGAATGGCTTGCACAAAGCAGAGAGTTCCCTTCTCAGTTCTTCCTCTGTGTAGTGAGCATTCAGACCCTCTCCTAAATCAATTTTGAACAAATCATGTAAAAAAGCAGAGAAAACACCCAGTGTGCCTGCCCTTGTATCCTGATCCAGCCCAGCACACACATGATCTCTGCATGTGCAATTTTGAGTTTTTGTGCAACTGTGTTGCTTGTGCAATTATACAGATGGGCATGCGTGCATAAACACACACACACACACACACACACACACACAAACAAACACACTCTGCCTTTTGGTCATTGCCCCTCAGGACTTATAAGTGCCACTGTTATCATTAGAACTGGGTACACAGGAGGTAGCCAACAAATGGTAGGTAATGATCCTGAATCTCAATTCTTGGGAAATCAGAGGTGCTGACTTTATAGCATAGTTTCAACCCTGTGCTGATGATATTTTATTTCAGCATTATATATATGCATTATAGATAGATAGCATCTACTATGTGTCATATACTGCAGTATGCTCTTGGAAAGGTTAACTCATTTAATCTTCCCAGCTATCTTATGATATGGGTTACAAATAGTATTTCCTGTGTACAGATGGGGAATGTGGGGCACAGAGAGATTAAGTTGCTCAAGGACACATAGCTAATAGGTGGTGGAGTGAGATTTGAATCCAGGAGGTTTGGCCCCAGAGTGCCTGCTTAACTAACCACGTTATGTGACTTAACCCTCCCAGATGTCCACGCACTAAGGACTCAACCATCCAGGTGGTGGAGAATGGAGAGTCCTCTCAGGGCCGATTTTCTGTCCAGATGTTCCGTTTTGCTGGGAACTATGACCTGGTCTACCTGCACTGTGAAGTGTATCTCTGTGACACCTTTACTGAAAAATGCAAACCTGTGAGTTGCCTTTCCTCACTCAGGCTGCCTGCCATGATCTCCCCCTCACCTGTCTTCCATAACCAAAGACATTTGGCCACAAGGTCTAAAAGAAAACAAACATTATTGTTGTGTTTCTCTTTAAGTCCAGGAACAGAATGTGCAGTAAGATGGGGTGGGCAGAGCCAGGTAGGAGACCTAGGCCGTTGGGAAATCAGGCGGGATCAGCACAGTGCGACAGGCTGGTAAATGCTCTGGTTTGTCTGCAAGCCTGTGTTCTCATCATAGAAGCTGACAGTTTAAAGTACCAGGTGCACCTTATCTGTGTTAACTTTCTAATTCTTGGCAGTAACTAAAGGGGAGACATTTTATTAGCTCCCTTTTCTATATGAGGAGAGCAGTTCAGAGAACTTAAGTGACTTTCCTAAGATCAAACACCTAATGAATGGCAGAGGTGGGGCATGAGCCCAGGTATACAGATCTCCTGACAACTCCCTAGACCATCCTCAAGCCCCAGCCTGAGGCAGGAGGAGACCCCTGTAAGGAGTGCAGCCCACTCCCCATGGTAGCACCACATTCAGTCTCCCTCATGGAAAGGATTCTTTGTTGCCCTCTTCCTGCAGACCTGCTCCAGGACCAGATTCCGCGGTGGGGGCATCATAGACCAAACCCATGTCCTGAACCTGGGTCCCATCACACGGAAAAGTAAGAGAGCCACTCCCTCCCTCAGGTTTCTGGTGGGGAATAGTCTCTGGAGATGAGAAGGGATGACAGAACCTGGCACATGGATCTTACTGGGTTCTGAAGAACCAGAGCAAGTAGATTCTGTGGGGGCAAGGTGGACTACAAGCTGCCTGCCTGTTACCAGTTCCTAGTCATTCAATCATTCTATTGCACAAATTTGTTCTTGTACCTCCTGTGTACAGGTCCTGTGCTAGCGGGTGGGAATCTTGTGGTGAGCAAAAACAGATACAGACCTGGTTCACATGTAGCCTATAGACCAGTGGAGCAGTCATTATTCAGACTGAGGAAGGATTAACAAAGAGGGGTCAGGGAAAGAGAACCCCAGACAGAGGGTACAGCATAGGCAAAGGGCCTGTGGTGGCAGAAGTGAGGGGGTGGGTAACCCCCTCAGTTCCTCTAGAGGAACTGAGAAAAGGCCAGGCAGGCTGTAAAGAGGAAGAGGTTGGTATGGGATGAGCTGCTACAGGTGGGCCCAGACCATGTGGGAATTTATCATTGTTGCTAAGGTTTGGGACCTTTCTCCTAAAAGTAGTGGGGAACTCCTAAAGTGTCCAAGACAGAGAAGAGACATGATCTGATCCAGATTCAGAAAGACCACTCTAGCTGCAACAGGAGAGCAAACTAAAGGTATATCCCTCAGGCTTCTTGCCATCTGCATGCTTTCTCCTTGCACTAATCCTTTTCTTTCCCTTTACAGATGTCCAGACAGTAGCCTCAACGGCTGCTTCTAGCAGTCTGGGTAAGTTCAGATCCTCATTTCAGGAGGACTTGCATTAGAACCTTCCTCAGGGGCTTTTATATGTGGGCCCAGGATGTGCTGGAGTGCCTGGCCTGCTTGGCCTGAGCTCTGAAGAGATGACTGCACCTGTAGAAATGCCTGGTCCTGGGGCTGTACATATAGGTACATACACCTGTGCTGTCCCACAGTAGTGCATATGTGCACACGGACAGGCGTACAAAGACAGGCGTGCAGAGACAGGCACACCAGGATGGACATCATGCAGACATGTCTGTGCGCACACACACACACACACCATGTCACATGCGTATGTTCATATCTGCACACACAGAGGCATAGAGAACTGCAGCTGCGCGCACGCATATTTGCAAGGGCAGACATACACATACTTCTACAAACTTATACCCTGTAGACATGCACACACTAGATCTGTACCTTGGGCACTTACTGAATCTTTGTGACTCATCTCTAACACCTTTTGTAGGATTCACTCAATAGGTGACAAATAGATGTTGAGTGCTACTACATGCCAAGGACCATGCTTAGTTCTAAGATGAACACACTAGACAAACAAGAAGCTCTGTTTCTCTGCCTCTCTGACCACAAAGGCCAGGGAGAGCTGGCACTTTATGGCCTTTGATTTTCACAGACACTGACTTGTCTGAAAATCTGAATGAAAAGTGAATTCAGGTAAGTGTTGCCCTTCTCGGCTCTTGGCATCTACATCTGAAGGAGTCGTTACACCAACCTAGTGTTTTACCTGAGCTAGGCCAACCCTTCACCAGTGAGCTTGGAGTTGAAGATTCAAGATGTTCTTAAGAGGCTCATCCTCTGTGACTATTCCAAAGTCACCAAGGATGGTTGAGTAGGTTGGGCACTGCACATGAGTGTCCTTTTGAGGGGCTACCAATCCTAGTGTCAGAGGAAAGACTGTTTTCTTCAATCTGGTCCACTTGAGAGGGCACTTTTTTTTTTCTTTTTCCACCCCAGTAGAACCTTTTTCTAATTGGTTTTCAGGGCAGATAAAAAAAAAAAAAAGGTTGCCTTTTCTAACTGATCAGCCCAGAGGGGGTGTCCTTTCCTAATTGGTCAGTCTAAAGGTGGCATCTTATGTTAGTTCTGTACAAAGGTAACAGCAGCCCTGTAATTGTTTTCTTTGCAGGGTTCCTGAAGGTCTGGCTGCCTCTGCTTCTGTGGGCCACCTGGACCCTGATGTCTCAGTGACTGGCAGCTGGAAGCCCTGTGCTCTGTGGCTTCATTTCCTGATGGCTGGGGATGATGCGGCTTAGTGCTCCAGCCCCAGAAAAGGGAGCTCACACTTCAGTCAAACTTGCCCCTCTTCCCCGCCACCCCACCCACTTTAATCTTCACTGTTGCAAAATATTCTCTATTTTCAAATTCTGCCTTCTCTCAAAATGGGACTTACGATGTGTCTGCACATAAGGTTCCATGTCTCTTTGAAGAGTATGGCAAAATAATTATAATTTTAAAAGCTCAGTCTTTGAAGTCATTCATTCATTCAACAAGGATTGATTGAGCACCGTGTATATGTAAGACCTAATCAGAGAGCTGAGCATCGTGTGGTGAAAGAAACCAGACTGCATCCCTGCACTCATGGTGCTCACACCCTGGTTGGAGAGACTGGCTTCAACTGGTTCTGGCGTACAACCTCAGATAAAATACACAATGTCTCTGAGCTTCGTCCATCCATTCTTTCATTCATTTTTTCATGCATCCATTTACTCAGAAATATTTGCTGAGCACCTCCTATGTGCCAGCCCTGTCCTAGCTGCCGGGGATACAGCAGGGAATGAGCCACACACCATCCCTCCCTTCCTGGAGCATACAGTCTGGCAGGAAAATGAGAACTTGAATGGGGATTACAAGTGTGGCAGGCATGGAAGAAATGGCAGAAATAGAAAGTGTAACTGGGGGCTGCTGCCGCTCTATAATAGAGATTAAAAATGATGCTTTCACAGGGTCCATTCAGCTTTGCAGAAACATTTAGGTGAGCATCCAGTATACTCTAGATGCTCACCTAAGGTACTGGGGAGACAGGAGTAAATAAGACAGACACAGTCCCTATCTTCAGAAGTCTCAGAGTATTTAGAGGTAATGTACGACCTATCCCAGGGATTTCCTCCCTCCATTGTACTTGTCTCTCTCCATCCAGAAGATGTAGGCCTGCGTGCGCAGCCACAACAGCAGTAGCAGTGGAAAGCAGACCCATGACCTCTATTGGGCAGGGTTGCTTCAAAAGAGGGGCCTTCAGAAGGCTCACTGACGGCACAATCAAAAACTAAGAGGCTACTGGGCCCAGGAGACCCAGATATTTCAAGGGCTCTGGACTTCTTTGTCAAGGTCAGTGGGAGCCAATGCTGATGGGAAATGTCTGCCCTGACACCAGCTGCTTTCCAGGACTCTGGCTGTGACTTTCCAGGACAGACCAAGGTCCTGTTACGTTAGTAGAGCCTTCTGATCTCAGGGAAAACCACATGTGTGTATCAGCAAACAGGGACTATGGGGATATGTATATTAAGTTACAGGACCTCACAGGGAGACACACAGACATGCACTGAATCCCTAAACCTGCTGCCTTTACAGAAGAGCTTTATGGAGAACTTCAGTGCTGAGCCCAGCCCTATCTATGGTTAGTAGAGCCTGGCTGGATTGTGTGCAGATTCACTTTGACCCAGGTACAACAGAACATGAGGACAAATAAAAACAGGGGCCAAATGCAAGAAACAGGGAGAAGAAAACACATCAGAATTAATCCCTTTGTCCCTCTATTCCTTTCCTTTTTTCTTTTCTTTCCCTTCCTTTCCTTTCCCTTCCTTTTCCTTTTTTTACTTTCTTGGTTTTTTTTTTCTTTTTATCACTTAAGTATTCAGCTCAATATTCAATAGATATTATAAACATAAATTCAATGCTGGGCACTTTTATAGGCACCATAGAAACAGCAAGTAATCAAAACAGCTGACTGATTAAGAGCTCATGTTTAAAAAGGGGGAATACATTTAAACAATAATTATGTGAAATGTTAGGTGGAGACAAGCACTTTGGGAAAAAAAACAAGGAAGAGAATAGAGCTATTGGGGGTGCTATTTTATATAGGATGCTCAGGTAAAGTCTCTCTGGTAAGCATAAGCTGAGAGAAGTAAGGGAACAAACCAGGGGGATATCTAAGGAAGAACATTACAGGCAAGCGCAAAGGCCCTGAGGCAGGATTTTGTGTCTTCCCAGCAAGGTTTCACTAAGACTTGGATAGCCATAAATTCTGAGGCATTACTCACAGGAGAGGCTTTGAAGCATACATGTTATTTTTTTTCTGCATTTGTTTACTCAACGAGTACTTACTAGGTGCTGGTTAGAAGTGCAGACAGGATCCCTGTCCACAAAGACCTTACAGCCTTCAGAGGCAGATCGATTAGTAGGTATTGAGTGGGACTGGAATCAATCCAGAGAAGCACAGGAGCAGAGAAAAGATGCACCAGCAAGTGTGTGGTGTTCAGGAGTCTTCCTGGTGGTGGACCTAGGAATATGTGGACCTAGGAGAGGTGGACCTAAATATGTGGTAGGAGGCCAGGCACAGTATGATCTGGACAGAGGGAATAGCACATGTAAAGGTCAGGAGGTAGGGAAGAGTTCAGAGAGCCACAGATTGGATGGAGCATCGAATGTGTTGGGGAGAAGCTGTAGGTGAGGTTAGGGGTGCGGCCAGGAGTCAAATCCCAAGAAGCACGAAGTGACGGGAGTGGGGGATCATGCCGAGAGGTGACGCTATGGCATCTGGCTGCAGGAGAGGTAACAGAATCAAAGAGGGGCAAAGAATGAAAGCAAGGAGACTCACTAGGCTCCTGTTAAAATCACCCTCATAAGATAACAGTGGCCTGAATTAGGGTTGGTGAAATAAGGCTCAAGAAGGAAAGACAGATTCAAGAAATCCTTGAAAACTGAGTGACAAGTTGTGGCAATTACTGGAAATGTGACTGAGGGAGAAAGGAGGGAGGTAGGTTTCCATTTTGGGTGACCAGGTGCATAGCAGTGCCATGGATTAAGACAGACAATGCGGTGAAAAGGGGATGATTTGGAGAATGGATGACTTCAGATTTGAGACTGCTGAGTTGAAAGTGCCTCAAGCATCTCGGCCCAAGGAGAGATGGTTCGGCAGGCAGCTGGGTTGATGGATCAGATGTTCAAGGGATTGGTCAGGGATGGAGATCAGATTTGAAACTCACTAGTCTATAAAAGGTACTAGAAACCAGGAGATAACTTGACACCGTCCAGTGAAAGTATATGGAGTGACAAGAAAAATGTGATCTACTGGCATTCTTAAGGATACATGAAGGAAGAGGACAATGACAGAGAAAGAGGAATGAAGTCAAGAAAACAGTGGCACAGGGGAGTCAGGAAGAGGCAGAGTGTCTGGAGGAAGCAGCAAAAAAGGTACTGAAAAGGGGGCAGAAAAAATGCTTGAAGACAGGGCCTTAGCAGGGCAGCTCAAGCCACATGGTTCAGACTGGAATGGAAGAGTTGGAGGAGGGAAGGTGGAAGTGATGGTTTTGTGGGCCCAGATGAATTATGGAATCCTACATTTGTGGTGGTTATAAGTTCCACATTTAGGGACTTTTTCTCCAAATGTACTAGGAGTAGGGAAGGTGGCTTGTAGCATTTTATTTTGCTCAGGTTGGGGTTTTGCTGGAAGGTGTTACCAATGCCAAGACCCCTGTGCTCCCTGTCTTCAGTAGCCTTGGCTCCTTGAGGAGTCTCAGAGAAACCAGGACAGGCAGTGACCACTTGTTCTGCAAAAGCTTCAACTCCCTTATTAATGCCACAATACCGTGCCATGGAAGCCAGGTCCAAGCCTGACACTTCCAAGTCCAAGATCTCTGGCTTCATCTCCACTCCATACCTTCCAATCTCTAGGGTAGCCCACCTATTAGGAGGTGCTGGAGGAGAGGTGATTCTGACACTTACTTGGTATGTCCTTTGCTATTATTCCATGACTCACCATCATGATACTGGCCCTTCCCAGACACAACACTGAGTATCTGAAGGTGGGTAGAGTCTATGGGCCAAAAATAGGAAACACCCATCCCCCACTCCTTCTTTATTCCCTTGCTCTAACTAGCCCCAAGTGGAGTGGCATCCAGAAGCAGAAGTGTTCTAAGGTGATTAGCTAAGAACACAAGGTACAGTTGGAAATCTATTGTGCAAACAAGTGCCTATTTAATTTCTCTCATTTCCCTTTGGGTTTTAAGCTCCCTTTTGATTAGTGTTTGGTTTCTGGTAATGTGGTCCCAACTTCATTGGTTTATGGAGGGGAATATTCTTCCGCTATTTTCTGTGGTAAATTGTTTATCTTACCTACGCCCAACAAAACCAATGTATACCTGAGATTAACTCCAGTCCTATCTGGGCACCAATCGTGGAGAGCCACGAGGGTGGAAAACTGCAATAAAAGTGTGGGGCAGAACCGGCTTTTCCACGGCTGACCAGAGGACAGCTCTGTGTTCTTATCCCAAGGTAAGTACCATTTCAAGCCCCAGCAGGCTTCCTTCTGATCTTGGGGGGCTTCCCCACCACCCTTGACCCACTGGATGTGCTGGGGTTATTTGTTTCTGGAAGCTTTCAGAATAACTTTCAGCCCGGTCAAGTGCTCCGGATTTCACTGTGCGTTCAGCTCAACCAAGATTCCAGCTACCTGCTGGCGACTCCAGGTCTAAAGATGCCCCCTCACTCTGTCCCTCCTCCAGGAACATAGGCCCCCACTTGGGATCTCTTCCCTTAGAATTACTAGTCCTGGGTGCTCTCTCATAACATATTCATGATATCCTCTCTAGAAACAGATCTCTAGATTCAACTTGAGTCTTCCGGAGACTTTAAGAAGCCATCAAAGATTTGCTTATTGGAGGAAAGTTGCCAGAAGAGGGAATGTTACTGGCAGACTCTGCACAGCTCTTTGTTTCTGCCCTCCCCATCCCTATTTACTTATTCATTTATCACTCAGATCTTTACTGAGCACCCCTTATGTGGCAGACACCATGCTAGCAGCAAGCAACGTGGGCACGGTCTGACATGGTCCCACCCTCCCAGGAAATCTATATGCATCTAGGACACTTCAGGAGTCTCTTAGGACAGTGCCCAACACACCACTGAGCAAAGCATTGAGAAAGCAGCTGTTACTTTTGTCTGTAGATATTCATAGCACTGTAAGTTCCCCTCCATCCAGTCTTTCAGTGCCTGAACCCCTACTTGAGTAAGAACCAACCTAAGGCCTTCTAGGACGTCCTGCAGTGCCAGCCAGCTCCAAACTTGCCTTCGGTTCTCTTGCCGTCAACCTCATCCCCTCTGCAAGCCTCTTACCCTCATCACCCCACCTCCTCTCTGCAAGACATGCCTGCTTTAAAACAACGCAGCCCTTCACAAAAGAAATTATGGGTCTGTTTCTGTGAACATGGGCCTGTGTTCTTAAGCAAGCTATTTAACTTCCAGTGTCTACATGTAGGAGGATTAATATGGGATTAATATGCTCTGAGACCCATCTCCCTCTTCATCCATAAATGGG